>NC_054869.1:38740496-39044280 GCF_018320785.1 Cheilinus undulatus | reverse complement strand
AAGATTTTATGTGGGTATTGGGAGACAGCATAATATAGACCAGGGGTGCCCAAATTCTTTTCAGTGAAGGGCCAAAAATGAATCGGGGTGGAGGGTTGCGGGCCAAATCTAAACATTCATGTTGCAATGCATGAAATTAAATGTGCCTATAGCATAATTGTGCAAAATAATAACTCATACAAAGTAATTTTTAAAATATATAACACTATTCTTAATGGTGTTTCACAGAATGAAATTACTTAACATCCATATGGCACAAATACTAATTGGGCATACCGCCTTGAAATCAATTTCAGTAAAAAAGTACTCATGTTCCCAACTATTTTTAAACTTTCTCTTATCAATGTGCCACTGCCTCACATGCTCCAACTCTGCCATGACCCCAGCCTCTTCTCACTGACTCACTCTCTGGTCATGGGCTTCCAGATCTGAGCTGACGGGAGCTCAACAGCGCCACTCTACCCCCGATGTAACACAATGTTAATTTGTGGTCAGGAGAGGAAGTTCAACAATAAATATTGAAAGAAATATTAAAACTGCTGGCAGTGGGAAAATAATAATTAAAAAAAAAATTCAAACATGGGCAGCGGGCCAAAAATAATAGCTCGTGGGCCAAAGTTGGCCCGCCGGTCCCATATTGGACAACCCTGATATAGACATTAATTGACAGCCTAGTGGATCTCTCTCTGCCAGGCAGCACCTCCAGAACTTTGATGAAGAGCTCGTGCTGGCTTGACATTGTGTTAGCTGATGGGTGGGGTGGCTGAAGGGGACTGAGGAGCAGAGGTGGAAGAGTGAGAGGATCAGGAGGGTCCCTGCTGTCTTCATGATGCTTGTGTCAGAGCAGACTGAGACGGCTGAAAGGTTCAGACCAAGTCTCTGCTCCTTTTATGAGCTTTGTCATATACCACCTGACAATATCATGCCTCTGTGAGTATTACCAGTTCTGCTGCTTGTGCTGAGTAGTGAGACAGCAATGAGGAAGATTTTGTCACGGTGTTGTCTCTAACCACAGCATGCCTGGCTTGAGTTTTTCTTGTGACTTTGTTCCTGGACACACAGCCAACATAAACAAACACAACAGTAAAAAATAAGATCGGATAGTGAAAGTGTCATGGTTTGGGTTTAGTTGTGTAAATTTTTAGTTACTTGGGTTTCTGGTGCTCCTTGTGTTTGTTTTTCTACCTCCTGTGTTCCCTTGTCTTTAGTTTCAAGTTGTGTCAGTTTCCCTCCATGTGTTCCTCGTGCTCCTGTTCAGTGTTTCCTGTTTTATTTTGTAGTTTTCTTCTCCTCGTGTGTGTCCTCTGGCTTTCTTCCTGCCCTTGTGTTTTTCCCTGCACCCTGATTGCCTTTACCTGTGTCTTGTTCTCCCTCACCTGTGTCATTGGCCTCACCTGTCTCCCAGTGTCTAATCACCCCCTGTCTATTTAGTTTCTGGGTCTCCCTGTGTCTGTGTCAGTTCGTCTGCATATCCTGCCTGTGACTCCCCTGCGTGTAACCTCTTGTGATTTTCAACCAGTGTTCCCTCGTGTTCTTTTGGTGATCTTTAGGTTTAGTATTTTGGCCTTTTTGTGCATTTTGATTTTGTTAGCACCTTTGTTGTAGTTTTTGCATTTTTAGGTAATTAAAGAGTTTGGTTTTTTTTGTGCCTTTGCATTTGAGTCCTTCCCTTTTGAGTTTTTACCAATCGTGACAGAAAGTATGAGGATGATTGTGAGTATTTGTCTGGGTTTACCACAGTGACTGAGGAGACATAATGAATGATCTGAGACTTTCAAAGATTTTATGTGGACTTCATTGGGAGACTTCAATAATATACACTATACTATAACTTCATAACTATACACAACACATGAGTTACAGCAATGTGTCAAGGACATGAGACATAAAAGGAAATGGTTAAGTTAAGCTAAATTGTCTTTCAATAAACTTTTCTGTCTGCAGCTGTAAAGATATGTTGTTTCACCTCAATCTTAATAACAGACTGTTTTACTCTCAGGGCTGCATTTTGCAACCAGCCTTTTTCTGCCATATCCAACTAAGAAGCATATCCCCTGACAACAGAAGCAAGAAACCATACTGGCAAAGCTTTCTTATGGAGCTCTCCACCTCTCCAATCACTATTAATTAATGCATGGAAGAATTTAAATCAAACTTGCAGACCAGATAATACCTTAATATACCAGAGCAGGCAACGTTTGTAACCTCAGTTTCCGGTTCTTAGCTGACAGGAGTGGCACCAAGTGTGGTCTTCTGTTGCTGTAGTCCATCTGCTTCAAGGTTCAAAGTGTTGAACATTCAGAGATGATATTCTGCATACCTTGGTTGTAACGAGTGGTTATTTGAGTTACTGTTGCCTTTCTATCATTTCGAACCTGTCTGCCTATTCTCCTCTGATCTCTGACATCAACAAGGCATTTTCAGTCACAAAGCTGCTGATCACTGGATACTTTGCCTTTTTCGGACCATTCTCTATAAACCCTAGAGATGGTTCTGTGTAAAAAATCTCAGTCGATCAGTAGTTTCTGAAATACTCAGGCCAGCCGGTCTGGCACCAACTACCATGCCACTTTCAAAGTCACTTAAATGTCCTTTTTTCCCCATTCTGATGCTTGGTTTGAACTGCAAGCCATCTTGACCACATTGCATTAACTTGCTGCCATGTGACTGGCAGATCAGCTGTTTCTTTCAACGAGCAATTGAACTGGTGTACCTAATAAAGTGGCCAATGAGAGTACATTTGTTAAGCTTGACTGATAGTAAAACATTAGATCTGTCACTTCTATGAGCACAGTGTCAGAGATTTCAGACATTTGAGTGTAACTGGAACAAATTTGTTTAACGGCTGAATATAAAATGAAAAATCAGACATTGAACTCTCTTAAGGGTTTAAATGACTTTAATGAGAGGTGAAGTGCAGTTTAATAGAATAACATTCACATACATTCTGTCAAGTGGAAAACATATTAAACCCTCTACAACAGTGGTTCTTAACTGGTCATAGGACCCACCACCTACTGTAATATGAAGTAGGATTTTTATGAAATTAATTCAACAAAAAATCTGAAATTTGGACCATGGAAGGAACACAACAAAATTTTGAAAAAATAGACTGGCTAACCTTTTGGGAGGACATGCACACAAACATTTCATTTCATTAGGTTTGATCATTATAACGCATTTTGGTTGTTTTTTTTGAAAGGTGACAAGACATTTACAAATTATTATATAAAAACTAACTTTCTTGAAAATATTTCAACCAAAGATAACAGGATAAATAAGTGAAAATCGCAAGAAAACATTCAGAATTTACAAATTTTCCTGCAAAATAAAGTATATGGATAGATGCAAGGTTATTATAGTTAACTAAAACTACCCAAATAACCAAAACTTAAATTTCAAAAATCATTTTAGTTAACTGAAACTAAATCAAAACTAGCTTTAGCAAAAAAATGAGAAGTAACTAAAATTGTAATATGCGCTTACAAAACTAAACTAAAATAAAATGGAGAAAAAATATCCTTAGTTTTAGTCTTTGACACAACCATACTGACTGGCACCCACCTACCTACCTGTCTGGAGTTGTATTCAAACATCATTATTAAATAAATATAATGATGAGTGAAGAGTAGCCTGTTTTAATATGGTTTTACAAATGTATGACAGTCACTGGGCCCCAAAATCTATCTATAAAAAACTAAAACTAACACTAAAACTAATAAAAACTAAACTAAAACAAACAAACAAGCAGTCAAAACTAATAAAGGCTAAACTGAAATTGAACACACAAAATTTAAAACAAAATAAAGATAAAAACTAATGAAAAATCAAAAAGTATTATAACTTTGAATAGATGTCTGCCTAGGGCTTCAAAATCAGGGATATTTTGCCTTTTTTTCCCTCTGAAACCATTTTGCAAACCATTGAAAACAGCCCTGCAACCCACTTTTGGGTCCCAACCCATCAGTTGAAAACCAGTGCTCTATAATGCCTTGTAAATTGCAAAGATAATACTTGTTAGCATATTGTCAAAGCTTTAAAGCTATAAATCAGAAAATAGAAGGTATTTATTACACAACATACTATCTGAGCCTCCGGAGGGCAGTGTTGGCTCATATGGCCATGTGTTATGAGACATATTTGGATATTAAAGCAGATTGTTGTTTCTAAACTTAACACAATATCATCTAAATAATGAAATGCAGGTTTTATTAGATTGAACAGTAGATTTAAGGGGACACAAAGCTATGATAAGTAATGTCTCCAATAACTATGTGGGTAAAATTTTAAGATTAATTATCCATAGCAGGTCTTAAATTATTGAGTAATTAAAATGAAATGGATTAATACATATATATTAGCATTTTCCACTTCTGTAAGATCTATGACAATAACTCAAAATTTAAGATAAACAAGGAAACATATACATACATAAGTACTATGAGTATCAGTATGGTCCTACTTTCCTGATGTCCAAGCATTTACCCTTAACTTTTTCTCTTAGGCATCATCTTGCTATATCACTCTCATCCTCTTGCTGTTTAACCTCTCCATGTGTATCTTCATCACCTCTAGCTGCCCTAAACCCAGACAGCTTCCTCCTCCTCTTCACCAGGACTACTGCCCCCACAACCAGCAGCAGCATCATCCCAATCACCCCAAATGCTACCAAAGCCTTCTTTCTACTAGACTTCTCATTCAGTTTGTGGTTGCGCTTTTGCATAATTTCCTTGATTTCCTCTGGTTTGACTACTTTCCATGAGTTGGTCTGCCCTATTCTGACCCAGCCCTTATATCCTTCAGTCATCAACATCACTGTATTGGTGGCATGCATGCTGACAAGTGGGCGCTTAGTGAATGGAGGCAGATGAACAGGAAGCAGCTCCCCTTCTATGAATGCCTCTGACTGGACACAGTAAAGGATTTCACAGCCATCGCTCACCGAAGCGAGATGCTGACTGAACTTGGGAGGGCAGCGATGTTGGAAATTCGCTAATGGGTTACTAGTCTGACAACTAAAGAGGCCTCCAAACGGCACTGCGAATCTGCTGCCAGCCTCATAGTCTTTGCTCAGACAGATTACCTGTCCATCGGACAGAAACTTTACAGGAATGAGGTTTTGTGGGCAGCTTTGGGCATTGGTGAGGGGGTTCAGGAGAGAGGGGCTGTAAATCCCTCCAAACAGATACCCTGAGTTTTCTGGGGCCTCTCCATTTACAGAGCACCAGTAGGTGTTTATGATTGCAGAGCGAACATGGTAGTTGTCCTCACACACTTGGCGAGTGCAATCTATACCCACAAAAAGCTCACATATATATATTTCCTCATGGCAGTCATGCGTAGTGTAACCCTGCTGTCTCTCTTCTGATCTCAGTAAGGTGGGGATGTAAGGAGGACTACAGGAGAAATCACCTGTGTCTAGGTTTTTCTCAGCCAGGGTGTCACATAGAGGGTCTGCATCTGAGCTGATTGGAACACACTCTTGGTAGACTCCACCAAAGCTGAGGTTTGTAGCAGGACCCTCACAGGAAGAATCATCTACGTTGGCTTGGAAGTTGAAGTTCTTGGAGGTGACGTCCACACATCCTGACCTCATGTTGATCATGTAGTATCGCTCTATGGCCTGACTCACAGACAGAGCCACTTTCTCAATGGTGGGCTGTGGCAGATCAGGGAGGGTGTTGGTGTTTATGAAGTAGTGCAGAGGAAGTCCAGCGCGATCAATAGCAACCAGGTTGTTCTTGGTGCTTTCCTGCCACTTCTGCAGAGTGATGCCAGGATAGAAAGGAATGCCACCATGGCTTTGGATGAGAGAGTACCTGATTTTAGACCGGTACGTCTGAAGTGAGGAGCTCTGTTGGGCGCTTTGACTGCTTATGTCAAATTTAAGTTTGTCAAAGAAGTTTAACCCTGCCTGTGCTTTGATGCTTGAATTGTCTGATGTACTGTCCGACACATATGAGGAGCTGAGGTAGTCTTCCTGAACCAAAGCAGCCCCGGCATCAACACTCGTGATTACATGGGTCCCATAATCTAGAACCATCTTCTCTGAGAGGTAGTCTGCATTTCTTGATTGGTTGTTTTCAACGGCGCTGGCGATCTCTTTGGTCTGTTGTACAAATCGTACATTGAGAGTGAAGTCTGGATAAGCCTTTACTGTGTAGATCAGGTTACGAACCTTGGAGGAGAAATGTCAGAAATCACCATGTATCCAACTGTTTAAATTGTTTTGTAACATCTTACTGATGTTCTTAAAATAATGTTTACTTCTTTTAAGGTGTCAGCTCTACTAAACACCCCAAAAAACAGACTTCAAGAACTTTAATGAGCCCTGCCTCCATACAGTTATTTAACAGAAATGAAAAGAAATCCAGCATCTTGTAACTTGTGGAAAGAGTTATTGCACCTAACTAAGCTGTTCTTCATCCCAGCAGATCAATATCTATGGGTTTGTCTCTTCAAATAAGTATTATGAATTCACCATTACCTCCAAGGAAAAATCCCCTGGAATCAGTTCATAAAGGCACTTTTGGCCTTTCATGTTTCTTGCATTGTAAAAATGCATTAGCAATTTTTTATTTGTTTAGCCCTAAACTCACCAGCAGTGCTGTGCATCAGATGACAGTGCTGCCCTTGAACCTCTGCACCAACCACAACTGGACCAGCTGAAATGCCAATAATATGCAAAGGCCTCTCACTTATTCTACTCCTAGAATGGAAGATAGTAGTAAGGTTTTCTTCCATGCTCTCCAACAGAGCTGCTACTATGGCAGCCGAAAAAGTACAAAACTGCTCTGGGAGTTAGTTGTACAGCGAGTGGTTGTATACAATGGGATTAGCTCCACTGGCCGTGCCAGCACATTTTTGGCTTTAATTATCGTGGTCTTTGATTAAGGATCTTAAGTCCTCTACCTGTGTTATCAACACTATCCAAACAGGTTGGAAAATAAAAGAAAAAGTTGTCTTCAAAATAACCACTTAGCTACCACACCAAAGCTGCTCTAATCAATGATCTAAAATCCAACAATGACTCAAACCATCCAAATTGGTATTATTAGATTTAACTTCTTCCTTTGACACAGTTGATCACAGAATCCTACCACATAGATTGGAAAACCTCAGTAGCCCAACAGGATCTGCCAGATAACAGTGCATTAAGCAACTCTGATACCATTCTCTGGAATAAGCTGACCTGAGTTCTCTGGAAACTTCAAGTTCTTTTCAGAGTGGTCTGAAAACTTTGCCTTTCTCCTGCGCATCTGGTTTTATATATGTAGAGAGACATTTAACTGTTTTATACAATGGAGTTAATGTGATTTATTACATGCAGTTATTAAAGTCACTTAAAGATGGGATTTACAATTTGTATGTATATTCAGTTCATAAAAAACAGAGTGCTTTAATGTTCTCTTAAAATAATCCAATGGGTTGAAACAATGAACCAAAAGGAAAGATGATGACCTGAGGTTGTCCTCTGCCTTTAAAACTACAGTGGTGGTGCCGTTGCCACTGTGTGTGTGTTTTGTGTGAAACAAACAGGGCTTTACATAAACACCTGCCACCAAATGCTGGTGGATTTCAGCCATGAAGGGTACAAACTGCTACTAGCCACGTTGGCATGTTGAATAAATCAGTATCACAACCTATTCTTTACTACAACTTTCTCCTCCAAAAAAAAAGTGATTTCAAATGAACCCTCTTCACATCATCTTCCCCTACAGAGAAGTGAATGTAGTTGCAGAATCTGGCCTGAAGATGGCAACACTGTCACATAGCAGATTAAAGCAGCGACGCTTCATTCATACACCGTACACAGATAGGCCTCTTCCTCATGCATATCATGACATAAAAATGTTTCTGGAAGACGTCTGACATGTCCCTGGTGTCATTGTTTAAAGAATACCTAGCTGAATAGTCCGGGGCTGTCTTAGTTACAACCTACAGTGCATTTAGGCAGTTTTCAGACTCCTTTCACTTTTTTTTTATTTTGTTATGTTGCAGCCTGATGCTACAGTTGATAAAAAAACATTTTTAGACTGATAAACTGTTTTGTATATTCATTGCATGGATATATTTCACATTCCTCTGGGAAAGCTTCCATAGAAAGCATTTGGGAAGGGCAGGACTTATCAAAAAATTCTCAGAAGGTAATTGTACGAATTTTCTGTCACATTCATGGGCCAAGACAAAATGACATGCGTGTGCGCTGCTCTTGAGCCGACAGACTATCTCTGCCATTGATTGTTAATAGTGGAGTTTTTTCAGCAAATAAAATTTATGCTATGGCCAATTGGGAGACATGCAAAAACTTCTTCTCTGCCAAGGAAAGCTTTCAGTGTGCCTCTTTGTTTTTATTTTAAACAGAAATGTGGTCCAGTTCTGCCTAAACTGCTGCATTCCTGCAGTTACATCTGAACTAATAGCTACTGCGACAGCAGCAATTGAATATATTGGCAAACCCCACCTGTAACAATCCCAAACCCATGCTGTAGCAAACACTCACTGTACAACTTACCACCACCACGTTGCTCTCACAAACCCCTGCTGAAGCAGGTCGGTAGAAGAGTGAAACATCTTTACCACCACGAAGAGCTTTTAGTGCTGTTTTTTATTATTTTTTTAAAACAGAAACGTAGTCCAGTTCTAGTAAAACTGATGCTAAAGCTACATCTGATGTAAATAGCGCACTGGAAGCAGCCATTGCAGATGATTTTGAGTATAACCAAACCCCACCCATAGCTAACGCCTCGTTCTCCTCGAATGATGCTGATTGGTCAGAACAGTGTTCCGTTTGGCACAAACATTGTGGACTGGGGCATTACGAGATGGATTTACTGGATGACACTGATGGAGTTTGGCAAACCCATCTGCTTTGCAAGGTTAGAACTCCAATCAAGACATAGAAATGTCTCAGCAAAATTTACAATTTTTTGAAAATGACATGTTTATTAACCTGACACGCCAGATGGATGTGTTTCACACATCCATCTGGTAAAGCTTCAATAGGAAATGTTTGAGAAAAGGCAGAGGCTTAGAAAAAACTCCGAAGGTGATTGGGTGAACATTCTGTCTGTCACATCTCTACGGGCCAATCAGAGCAACAAAACACGTGACGTGGCCGCTATCAAGCTGCGCGTGCGCAGCTACTGAGGAAAAAGGGAATAACGCAAAACATGGCGACTAAAGACATGTAAGTACTCGACTTCTGTCGTTTTTGAAAAGAAAACAACTCACTGCAGTTCTTTGTTTTTCTTTTAACAAAGAAATGTTGTCAAGTTCTGATAAAACTGGCACTTTAGCAGCATCCACGCTAATCTCTTCCTCCATAACTGCACCAGCTCTTTCTGCTGCTTCTTAACGTCACGACTCTGCTGCGCCTGAAAGTACTGCCCCTCGTCGCTGATTGGTCCTGTCACTTTCTAACCGGGCCCAAACGGTTCAGATGGGAGCTTTGCAAGATGGATTTGC
Source organism: Cheilinus undulatus (assembly GCF_018320785.1). Taxonomy (NCBI): domain Eukaryota; kingdom Metazoa; phylum Chordata; class Actinopteri; order Labriformes; family Labridae; genus Cheilinus; species Cheilinus undulatus. Next base: position 39,034,812 of record NC_054869.1, on the reverse strand, counting down.
CAGTGAAAAACAAGGAAACAGGTGTATCTATCTGCTTTGGAAGGTTACATGTTTATTTAACCTCCTACCGAAATACAAAAAAGAAAAATTGCCATGAAATTTTGCATATATATTTTTTGTATCACATTTGATACATAAGGCATATTGGCAACTGATAACCCACTGGAGGGCATTTTTATCATTTATCAGTTTGTATTTAAAATATTTTTAAGTAATTCATGGATCATGTTGATAAGACAGAGGTCTCATAAAAGTGCAAATTAAACATGATACAACAGGCATTAAGAGGTTAGGTGTCCACCAATATTTTCAGCTTTGTTTTAACAAAAACGATATACACTTTACAACATTTTTTTTTAAATCTTTTTAAACCCCTTATCATATGCAAGTTGCTTGCAACTGTCAAGCTCTAGCAGGTTTTGTAGGATTTATTGTTTTTAAGTGTTGCAAAGCAGGTGATTACATAACATGATTACATTTACATTTTACACACATTTGGTAAAGTGTCCGTAATCATTAATGATTGATTGACGCTGGTTTTGCACAAATGGAACTGGTTTTGTTTGATCCGATTGATGCATTCTGCTCACAAACAACCAGATAACATTGGTCTCAACATACTCCAGTTAAGGTGTAGAAACACCTCAGCACAGATCCAGAGAAATGGCAGGAACCTAAGCTAAATTTCATGCACTGTTGCAAAGGCTCTAAGTACTAATGTCAATGTGATATTTCATTTTTTTTATTTAAATTTAAATTTAAATTTGCAACATTTCTAAAATTCTGTTTTCACTTTGTCATGATGGAGTACTGAGTGTAGATTAATGGGAAAAACTAGTTTAAACAATGGTGGCATAAGGCAACATAAAGTTGAAAAAACGTGAAGGGGGTCTGAATACTTTCTGAATGCACTGCACTGTAAAACCATACATCCTTTAAATCATGAATATGTATATTAATCAGGACAATAATGGAAACAAACAGTTTTGCATTTTTGTTGTGTGTAAATTGAAACAGTGGGACCATGCTTGCTCATAAATTGACTTTAATCTCATACCTTTATCAATATTAGTAAATATACAAAATCTTTACAAACTCATTCAGTGAAACGTATCATGAGTTGAGGATATCCATACATCCTTATTTTCCTCATGTCCAAGCTTCTCACCTCAGCCTTTTTTTTTTGCTCAAGGGTCATCTTGCTGTGCAACTCTCTCTTCCTCATGTTGTTCAGCCTCTCCATGTGTATCTTCATCACCTCTAGCTGCGTTAAACCCAGACAGCCTCCTCCTTCTCTTCACCAGGACTGTTGCCACCGCCACCACCAGCACCATCATCAACCCAATCACCCCACATATTAACCCAGCCTGCTCTCCAATAGACATGTCATCAAGCACTTGGTTAAGACTTTGGAGGCTTTTCTTGATCTCCCCTTGTGTAGCCAGTTTCCACGAACTTGTCTGACCTCCTCTGATCCAGCTCTTATCTCCTTCAGTCATCACCAACACAGTATTGTTGGCATGCATGCTGACAAGGGGAGGTTTAGTGAATGGAGGCAGATGAACAGGAAGCAGCTGCCCTTCTGTGAATGCCTTTGACTGGACACAGTAAAGGATTTCACAGCCATCGCTCACTGAGGCGAGATGCTGACTGAACTTGGGAGGGCAGCGATGTTGGGAGTTAGCGAGTGGGTTGCTTGACTGACAACTAAAGAGGCCTCCAAACGGCACTGCATATCTGTTGCCAGCCTCGTAGTCTTTGCTCAGACAGATTACCTGTCCATCGGAGAGAAACTTTACAGGAATGAAGTTTTGTGGGCAGCTTTTGGCATTTGTGAGGGGGTTCAGGAGAGAGGGGCTGTAAATCCCTCCAAACAGATACCCTGAGTTTTCTGGGGCCTCTCCATTTACAGAACACCAGTAGGTGTTAATGTGTGCAGAGCGAACATGGTAGTTGTCCTCACACACTTGGCGATCACAGTCAAAAAGCTCTAAAAACCCACATGGATATGATTCATCATAGCAGTCATGCGTAGTGTAACCCTGCTGTCTCACTTCTGATCTCAGTAAAGTGGGGATGTAAGGAGGACTACAGGACGAATCACCTGTGTCAAGGTTTTTCTGGGCTAAGGGGGCACATAGAGGGCCTGCATCTGCGCTGAATGGAACACATTCTTGGTAGACTCCACCAAAGTTGAGGTTGTTAGCCAGCCCCTCGCAGGATGAATCATCTACGTTGGCTTGGAAGTTGAAGTTCTTGGAGTTGATGTCCACACATCCTGGCCTCATGTTGATCTTGTAGTATCGCTCTATGGCCTGACTCACAGAGAGAGCAACTTTCTCAATGGTGGGCTGTGGCAGATCAGGGAGGGTGTTGGTATTTATGAAGTAGTGCAGAGGAAGTCCAGCGCGATCAATAGCAACCAGGTTGTTCTTGATACTTTCCTGCCACTTCTGCAGAGTGATGCCAGGATAGAAAGGAATGCCACCATGGCTTTGGATGAGAGAGTACTGGACTTTAGACCGGTATGTCTCAAGTGAAGAGCTCTGTTGGGTGCTATTACTACTTATGTCAAACTTAAGTTTGTCAAAGAAGTTTAACCCTGCCTGTGCTTTGATGCTTGAACTGTCTGATGTACTGTCCGACACATATGACGAGCTGAGGTAGTCTTCCTGAACCAAAGCAGCCCCAGCATCAACACTCGTGATTACATGGGTCCCATAATCCAGAACCATCTTCTCTGAGAGGTAGTCTGCATTTCTTATTTGGTTGTTCTCAATGGCGCTGGCGATCTCTTTGACTTGTTGTGCAAAGCGAGTGTCAAGAGTGAAGTCTGGATAAGCCTTTACTGTGTAGATCAGGTTACGAACCTTGGAGGAGAAATGTCAGAAATCATTATGTATCAAACTGTTTAAATTGTTTTGAAACGCCCTACAAATTTCATCTTATTGATGTTATAGAAATTATTTTACTTCTTTTAAGGTGTCAGCTCTAATAATTACTCCAAAAAACAGGCTTGAAGATTAATACGAGGCTTTTGGAGTTATTGAGTCATGTAAAAACATAGGACATAAAACACTGGAAGTAGAACAGTAGTGTTCATTGCTGCAGCCAGGGCAATCCAGATTCTGGCTGCCACCAGTGCGGGTTTATGGGTAGAAAAATTTAAAGGTGGGCTTTTGGATGCACATTGAACAGTGCTGGTGTGTTTCGGGCTTTGATTTCAAGGGTCTTTGTGTAGGTGATAGGCATCTTCTACCTGTTTTATGGACTCTAGTCCTACTAAACTGTTGAAATGTGTCTCACTACATTTTACATTTTTTTTAAATGCATCCCCTCTGTCTGGCAATTCCCCCACTTCTCTCAAACATATTGTTACTTCATTGCTTAAAACTAACAATCTCAGTCCTTTAGTAACCAGCAACTGCAAGCCTGTCTCCAACCTTCCTTTTATTAGTCAAATCATTAATAAACGTTGTCAGCAAACAACCAGATAATTACCTAAACCTTTCCAAACTGTACACTATGCACCAATCACAGCACCAAAACAGATCCAGAAAGTTAAAGTAATAACTTATCTGAAATCCAAAAGTGATTCATACTGTCCATACCGGCATTATTACATGTAACTTCTGCCTGTGATACAGTTGATCACATCATCCTACTGAGCAGACTGGAGAGTTACATTTGCCCATGTAGATCCATCATTCGGTAGACAACAGGAACAAACAAAGTAGAACAAAACACCCCATTCTGAAAAATCTTCCTGTGCTTCTGGTCCAGTATAGAATCCTAACAGATGGTATTTCCTCCTCATCTAAAAAAACTTCAACCCAACACTCTTCCTTCTATACATAGATGCTCCTGGACCTACTAGGCCTGATCTTCATACCAGCCAACGTAAGGTTCTTATTTAGCCTCTCTAGTAGTCTTTTCTCATGTTTATTCATGTAACCTCTAATTGATGGGAAGTGTATTCCATCGCCATTTTAAATGAGGGTGAGGAAATGGTCCACTATGCCATTATGCCTATTTCTAGTTTTTGCCAACACTTAGTGAAAATTTTTGTGTGACTACAAATCCATATACCTCAGAACTATGCCTTCACTAAGCTAGCCAACCCTCTGTTACTCTTAAGTGGGCAAATACCCTCCAAATGAGACTGTTCTGAACCAAACATGTTTGCCAGATCTACAATTCTGCATGAAAACTTCTATTCTCCACCATAATTGCCTGAATCTGATATAAGTTCATGCTAGTGTGTTCTAAGCATCCTGAAAAACCTGTGATCCTAGCTTTGTTCACCGTCATGTCTTTTAAACTATTTCTTTCTAAGTAGTACGTCTCTGTGCCATAATACTAAAGAAAGTCATTCCTTCTACAATGTTGGAGTAAAATGGTTTAAAGGAGGACTCCCTCTCCTTAGGAATCAAGATTCCCACGGCACTAAACAAAGTTTTTATGAATAGACTGTTCTTCCCATACTAACCTTAGTAATCCTCACTGAATTCTAAGGAGTTTAAGTGCACTGAGGAAACCTTTGCACGCCTTACTACAGTCTGCACTTCCATCCACACTTAATCTCCTCTAAGGCCCCGTTCACACGGAAATGAATTCAGGTGTATACGCAAAAGTTTTTTGTCGGATTGACGTTTCATCCACACAGAAACAACGTTTCGGGTGACTGTAAACGATACTTTTTGAAACCGGGTCCCAGAGTGCATAAATCCGTAAACAAATACCGTTATGTCTCCGTGTGGACTGTTATCCGCATCTTTCTTGAAATGATTACGTCACACACAGCGGCCATATGCATAAATAACGTCCCCTACCTTGTCTAATTTTCTGCATCACTAGCTCCCTTGCTGTCCCTTGCCCTAGGTCATTTAACCCTTGCTTTGTGCTCAAAGGTTCTCTACACCATCTCCCTCCACTTTAGTGCCAAGGTTACTGATGTCCAGAAAACTGCTTTTCTTTTACCTGGTACTTGACTTCAGCTGACTGACTCGACTGACTTACTGGGATGTTCTGAAAGATAGGATGACCCTGCACTCCTTTTACAACACCCAATTTGTTCTATGGCCTTTGATTGATGTTTCTGAAAGCCACAAGGGACATATCCACAGTTTTGTTTCCTCTCTCATTCTACTCATTTTCTCCATTGGTGTGTTTACTTTGCACCTTGATGTAATTCTAGTTCTTAACCCGTGAGATAGATCCATGCCCCTGTCCTCTTCTGCAACCCTCAACCAGTGTATAGCCGTATCCGTTACATTGTCTGTTACCATGTAATCCACTCTTGTTGTCTTCCACCCCTGCTCTGACTGGCTTTTAACAGTTTGCTTTAGATGCAGCAGAACTTAAAACACAACCCAGTCATTCAACAATAAACACGTACCTGCACTCTGGCTGTAGTTGAAGAATCTTTGACCTGATGTGTTTTCATCCTTAGGTTCTCTTGGGAAAATTTAGCATTTAGCTTGGAGTGAAAGGATACATCAGCATTGATGGAGTTAGCTGTTGAGCTCTTCTGCTCCAGCCACGAGCTGATTATCTCTGAGATCGTCTCCACGCGTGTTTTTTTATGGGGGATGACAAACACCTCATCTGGGATGAGGTAGATCCCGTCCTCGGTGGTCTGGCATTGGAAGTAGCTCATGTTCATGACTCGGCCCATGTCCATGTTACGCAGGTTGTCCCAGCCTCCGCCAGGCAGCACCTCCAGAGCGGTGATGGGGGTACTGATGGAAGCCCGGCATTGTCTGAGCCAGTTGGTGGGGCGGCTGATGGGGACTGAGGAGCAGATGTGAAGGAGTGAGAGAGCCAGGAGGGCCACTGCTGTCTTCATGATGTTTATGTCAGAGCAGACTGAGACGACTGAAAGGTTCAGACCACTTTCTCCTCCTCTTTTGAGCTTTATAGAAAGACAGATTGGAATTTCATGGTGGAGGTGTGATGCGGGATGGATCGTGTTTATTTTTTATTTGCATGCCCAGTCTTGTACTTAACCCAAAACATAAATGTACTGCTGCTAATGTTATGAAGAGGAGGAAAAAAAACTCAGCTAGCCCTGCTCAAGTTTTTCTCAATGTTTGAGAACATCTCGCATTACAACAACATCTTCAAAATCGAAACACATCCATATTCAAGAAACCAGTAATCTGACTTTTTAAATGAGAAAACTGAAGTTAATATGATTTATTTCGTTTTATTATTTAAGTCAGTTAAAGATGTGATTTACTTTTTGTATATGTTTTAAGGTAATGAACTAACAACGTGTTTTAATGTGCTTTTAAAATTATCCAGCAGATTGAAACAGCGAAACAAAGAGAAAAGTGATGACCTGATTTTGTTGTCCTCTGCCTTTATAATAGTGGTGGTGCCACTGTCACTGTGTGTGGTATAAACAGGGCTTGACATTAACACCAGCCAGGTGCAGGTGGATTCAGCTTGCTGTGACTCCAACTAGCCACTTTGGCAAGTGAAATAAATCAGTGCCACAAACCTTTGCTTCACTCTAAGGGCTCATTTATGCTCTACACATGTACGAAAATAGATCCATGAGATTTAAACTTTACAACTAGCATTGCCTTCATACTGTTATGTTGGAGTGGGCATTGTAAAATGAATCCACATTGGTCTGTCCCCTGCTCAGCTGTGCTCTGGTTGTCTTTCTTTGTGCCCAGGTGAGCTATGATCATTGATACGTTTGTATTTTTTAACAACTACCTCAATACTCTGCAATATTTCCACAGAAAACTTGATCATGTTCCACCTTGTTTCAAACGATTCTACCTCATTGTGTTTTGCTTCTCTGGGTTGAACTGTTGGCTGTAAGATTGGCTATGGTGTTTCAATGTTTAGTGTCTGTAAGCTTAGAGAGAATGTACAGCAAACATACACTGCAAGGTAAGTCTGCATCCGTTTTAAACATAGAGCATAAATGTTAGCACTAGCATTTTTTAATTACTGTAGATGCTTTTTGCAACATGGTCAATTTAGGGGAAATGTTTTTTTCCATTAAATGAAAAATGACCCAGCCTCCCTGTGTGCTGCTGTTCATCTTTGGGCACAGACTGCATGACTTTCATGCACTACATGACGCGTGCACCCAGATGCTATCATAGCAGTGTGAAATCAAGGAATCAATCTGTACAGATGAAAAAGCTTTGACACCAGAGCACAGGTGTGAATCCCAAGGTCTGCAAACCACATCCAGCCCACCAGCAGGTCTCATTGGGCCCGCGAGACGTGGAAAATTTTTGGAAAACTAGTAATTTGCCATATTTATTAATTTGAATATTTCTAACATAAAAAGTTGCAAACCTATCATGAAATAATTAAAGCAAAGAAACAGCTTAATATGATGCAATAAATAAGTAAATTGTGGCACATTGAACTAATTTTAAGCAGAGAGTAAAAAAGATGTGCTGCAGATGGCTCTTCATTACTTCAGCTCAACAAATGTGCTGTCCAAAAAGAGAGGTTGATACAGACTGCAAGCTTTTTCAAGAAAGAGTAAAGAAGTATTTCACATCTTTTTTTTATTTTAACAAGGTTTAACCAGTGCTGACGAACTAATCATCTGCCCTCTACTCTCTTTAAAAGTCAAGGTTTTACTCAGCAGGAGAGGGGCTGGAGCTCTACAAGCTGATCTGGCTACCAGGCAGAGCACCCGTTAGGTAGTCTCCATAGCGAAACTCTCTCGCCTCACTGAACTGATCTCAGGTCAGGTGAAATAACCTGGGGCTAACCAGATATTGTGTGAAATGGGTTGCTGTTAGAGCCTTAAAAAGCAATACTATCATAAGTAATCAAGACATATAAATTTGTCATCATAGGATGCTGAAAACAATGATGATACAAGGGCAACATAACACTCTTGTCTGAATTGTTCAGATGACTTGTAGCACTCAGTGGTTTGTAAATGTTTCTAATACTGAATAAATTTAAGCAAAAAATAATCCATCAGTTGACATATCAGTGTTTGGTCATACCGTTGTTGCTGCCAGAAAAAAAAATCTGGCCAGCAGGATGTCTTAATGGAGCAAATCTGGCCCTGACCCAAAATGACTTTGGCACTGCAGTACTAAAGGATAAACAGGGACCTGGATCTTCTCCTCTCTCTCTAAAGCACTCTCTGCCCATGGTCAATCTGTGCAACAGTGCTGTTCTTTTGAATGTGCACGCTTTACCTGTGTGTGTGGTTGTGTGGGCAGCGCAGTACGCCAAAATATGGTTTAAAATACCCTTAATGTTTTTTTTTGTTTATGGTTAAACACCCAAAAAAAATAGCCTCAGCATATGTGTCCATCATTAAAATATTATTCAAATGTTTTATATCTACTCTATGACTTTGTAGGAAATAAAATGAGTAATAGAATTTAAAATTTGACTTCTCACTTAGAAAATTCTTAGTAGGCAGGTACCAACCTATCTTAACGAGCTCATAGTGCTGTATTATCCCTCTATATCACTACCCTCCCAAAATGCTGGCCTGCTCGTGGCACCTTCTGTCTCTAAAAGTAGTACGGAAGGTAGATCCTTAAATTATCAGGCACCTCTCCTTAGAAATCATCTACCTGTTGGAGTCTCAGAGGCCGACACTCTAAGAGTAAGCTTGAAACTTTCCTCTTTGATAAAGCTTATAGTAAGGGCTGGCTCAGCCCTGGACCAGTTAGGCTTAGACTGGCGGGGGACATGACACACTGAGCGTCTCTCTCTTTATCTCTGTAAGTCTTTATATCATATTACTGCATATTAAGTGCTGTGAGTCTTGATGTTCACCATACTGCTGTCTCTGTGGGTTCGTCCCGGCCCCTGTGCCGCATGGATTCATCTGGATCTCTGGTATGGGATACCTGCTGCTGTGGACCCACCTGATTCCAACTACTACATCTATTTGTTAAAATAGTTTGTTTGTAAAAACTCACACATCCCCTTTATTAGTCTGACCTCTAAGCATGGTCTCAAAGAGATCTCAGACCAAGGCCGCCAATGAGGGGGATAGAGGGGACAGCTTTCTGGGGCCCTGCCAAATGGGAGTCCATGATCCATTGTAAAGTTGAGCCATGATAACCATATTTTATTTTTTAACCTGAAAAATAATCAGTGTTATTAGAGAAAAAAATATTTATTAATGCTGTACAATATAGCCTAGCCTTTTTCAAGATGTAAACCCTTCTTTAAAAAACAGGATTACCTTTTTTTAAGGTAATGATAACAATGTCAGTGGAAATATTGAACTTCTACGCCCTTTGGAAAGTAATGTCAGACGTCAGAATAGCAGAAAATAACAGAAGAAATTGTGAAAACTTGCATTAGTAATTAAATCATTGCAAAATGACTAGAAAATGGGCAAAACAGTGGCAAAATGGGTTTAAAGCTGTCAAACAAAAAGGCAAAACTGGATAGATGGCAACAAAAGTGGCAAAAAAAAGGTGAAGAGACAAAAAAGCAGCAAAAATGAACCGATACAGGCAGAAAAGTGTTGAAAATTGGCTTATGTTGGTTAAAAATGGCATCAAAATGGGTTCAATCTGGCAGAAAATGGTGACAATGGGATAAAAGTGACAAAATAGGCTTCTAGTGTCAAAGCTGGGCAATAAAAGCAGTGGAAATGGGTAAGGTGGCACACAAGGGGCAGAAAATGTTTAAAGTGACACAAAAGCAGCAAAAATGAACTAATATTGGCAAAACAGTGGTAAAAATGGGCTTGAATTGATTGAAGGGGTGGATGAAAATGAGTTAAAAGTGGCAATAAGCTGTAAAAAAAAAAAGTGGCCAAAATGAGTAAAATGGTGTTAAAGAAATATAATAATGTTAATAGTGACAAAAAACCTGGTGATGGGTTTTTATTGGCAAAAATAGTTGAAAAGGGGTAAAAAGTCACACTGTTTAACAATTTTAGCATCATAGCCTGGCATACTTTCAGCTCCAAAATGTGGTAACTGTTAGCCAGAAGGCTAGCACCAATGCTACTGGTCCAACATGCATGCATTGACATCATAAATAAATCACCACTGGGAAGGGCCAATTCTCTGTTTTTTTTATCAGGGGGGCCCAGCCAATTATAAAGGGAGGCCTGTATCACTAAAGTGTATAACAGGAAAAATGGCTTTTAATGAATGATTATAATGTGAACAAAAAGGCACTGATCTCATAAAATGGTTATATGACTTTAATAAAAAGTGAAGTAGGAGAATGACATTAACATACATGCAGATTCTCAGTCAGTAATTGCAGCAGTATAAAACAAGGTTCACATGTTAACCCCTTTATAATGCTTCTTAATTTAAAGAAACAGTACTGGCAACGCTAATTATTTAAAGAATGTGTGAGACGTCATAATTTTCATACATTTCAGTCAAGCTTTCAAGCTGTAAATCAGAGAATAAAGTATGTATCTGTTCCCTCTGTGGGCAGTTCAAAGCAAATGAATTATGAAATGTGCAATCTGAATTATGAAATGCAGTTTTATAGCAAGTAAAGCAATAACTGATGTTTTTGACAAAAAACATTTTAAAGCTGTCATTATCCATAACAGCTTTTGGAATGCTGATCATTGGTATGTTTTCAAAATTATTGAAAATGAAAAGAGGATTTAAGCAAATTTGCATTGCAGGTCAATTTAATGATCAGTAGTAATGCATCTGAAGCAAGCAAATGGAAAAGATTGCTCATGGGATGGATACATTTTCTAAAAACAAAAAGGAAGAGAAATGGTATTTTTTGCCACATCTTTTCATCAAACATACAGAGCTACTGTGAACAGATACGTGGTAACATTAGAGTGCAATAATCAGCATACATTTTCATTAAATTTGATATGAAAATCAATAAGTGAAATTGATTCTGTTGTCAGATGTAATAGATTTAAGAGGCATGAGACAAATTTGCCAAAGAGGCAGTATTTGAGAATCCAACAGGTTGAGTGTATTGTTATCCTGTGTGAGCTTCTAACCTCACCGTTATACTCAGACCTCATCTTGCTCTGTCACTCTTTCTTCCTCATGCTGTTCATCCTCTCCACGTATCTCTGCATAGCCTCTAGTGGCCCTAAACCCAGACAGCCCCCTCCTTCTCTTCACCAGGACTACCACCACTACCACCAGCACCATCATCCCAATCACCCCGAACACCACCCCAGCCTTCTCTCCACTAGACATCCCATTCAGTCCTGGGTTGATCTTTTGCATGATTTCTTTAATTTCCTCTGGTTTCACCAATTTCCATGACTTGGTTTGCCCTATTCTGACCCAGTTCTTATCTCCTTCAGTCATCACCATCATCGTCTTTGTGGCTTGCATGCTGATAAGTGGAGGTTTAGTGAATGGAGGTAGATGGATGGGAAGCAGCTCCCCTCCCGTGAACAGCCCTGACTGGACACAGTAAAGGATTTCACATCCATCGCTCACTGTGGCAAGATGCTGACTGAAAGTGAGAGGACAGCGGTTCTGGAAACTGGCTAGTGGGTTGCTTGACTGACAACTGAAGAGGCCTCCGAATGGCACTGCATACATGCTGCCAACCTCGTAGTCTTTGCTCAGACAGATCATCTGTCCATCAGAGAGAAACTTGACTGGAATGAAGCTTTGTGGGCAGCTTTTGGCATTGGTGAGGGGGTTCAGGAGAGAGGGGCTGTAAATCCCTCCAAACAGATACCCTGAGTTGTCTGGGGCCTTTCCATTTACAGAGCACCAGTAGGTGTTAATGTATGCAGAGCGAACATAATACTCGTCCCAACAGAAAAAGAGGAAGCAAGAGCGTGAAGTGTAACCCTGCTGTCTCACTTCTGATCTCAGTAAAGTTGGGGTGTAAGGAGGACGGCAGGAGAAATCACCTGTGTCAGGGTTTCTCTGGGCCAGAGCATCACATAGAGGGTCTGCATCTGAGCTGATTGGATGACACTCTTGGTAGACTCCACCAAAGCTGAGGTTTGTAGCAGGACCCTCACAGGACGAATCATCTACGTTGGCTTGGAAGTTGAAGTTCTTGGAGTTGACCTTCACACATCCTGGCCTCATGTTGATCTTGTAGTATCGCTCTATGGCCCGACTCAATGTGAGAGCAACTTTCCCAATGGTGGGCTGTGGCAGATCAGGGAGGGTGTTGGTGTTTATGAAGTAATGCAGAGGAAGTCCAGAGCGATCAATAGCAACCAGGTTGTTCTTGATACTTTCCTGCCACTTCTGCAGAGAGATGCCAGGATAGAAAGGAACGCCACCATGGCTTTGGATGAGAGAGTACTGGATATTGGACTGGTATGTCGAAAGTGAGGAGCTCTGTTTGGTGTTATTACTACTTATGTCAAACTTGACTTTGTCAAAGAAGTTCAGCCCTGCTTGTGCTTTGATGCTTGAACTTTCTGACGTACCATTCGACACATATGAGGAGCTGAGGTAGTCTTCTGAAACCAAAGCAGCCCCGGCATCAACACTCGTGATTACATGGGTCCCATAATCCAGAACCATCATCTCTGAAAGGTAGTTTGCATGTCTTGTTTGGTTGTTCTCAATAGCGCTGGCGATCTCTTTGACTTGTTGTGCAAAGCGTGTGTCGAGAGTGAAGTCTGGATAAGCCTTTACTGTGTAGATCAGGTCCCGAATCTGTGAGGATAAAAGATCAGAAATAATAATGTTACATGTTTTAAGTTTTAAGATCTGACCTACATATTTATTGTTGGTCAAATTAGCTATTGATGCTCCAAAAATGCTTTTATTTCCTTTTTAAGGTGGCCACTATACAAATTAATCCCAGAATGAAAAAAAAAAATCTGACTTCAAGATTAATATGGGGCTCTGAGGTGTGGTCTGCCTAGCAGATAGTTTTCCATGTATCCCATGTAAGGAGAATTTGGTTCTCTCGGCAGGAAGGTTTGAATCTGACTTGTCTGATTAATCTGAACTTATTTATTAACTGAAAAATGTTGCAGTTTGGAACCCAAATAGATCAAACACAGTTGAACAAAGAGACAGGACAAGCGCATCATTACAGAAAGACATGCATGCATTATTTTAAACCATTTTTCCAAAAGCTGAATGAAAATGTGGTTATTTCCTCAGGAATTTCCTCATTATCTTGGAAAAGATGATAGCCTTTCTACCCAAATAAAAGGCGATGAATAAATAAAAATTCACTAAAATGTACTCATCATCATATGAAAATCTCAAAGATAAAGATCTGTATTTACTGTATGTCCACTGTGGCTTTTAGTTTTTTTCCTGGCACACTTCTGCAACCCACTTTTCAGTCCTGACCCACCAGTTGTAAACTAGTTTCCTTCCTGCCTGTGAAAATTGAACACTTACCTGCACTCTGGCTGTAGTTGAAGAGTCTTTGACCTGATGTGTTTTCATCCTTGTGTTTTCTTTAGAAAATTTGGCATTTAGCACTGAGTAAAAAGAGACCTCAACATTGATGGAGTTTGATGTTGAGCTCTTTTGCTCCTGCCAGGAGCTGATTATCTCTGAGTTTGTCTCCACGCCCGTCTCTTTGTCTGGGATGACAAACACCTCGTCTGGTATGAGGTAGATCCCGTCCTCGGTGGTCTGGCACTGGAAGTAGCTCATGTTCATGACTCGACCCATGTCCATGTTACGCAGGTTGTCCCAGCCTCCGCCGGGCAGCACCTCCAGAGCGGTGATGGGGGTGTCGGACGAGGCTCGACATTGTCTGAGCCAGTTGGTGGGGCGGCTGATGGAGACTGAGGAGCAGAGGTGAAGGAGTGAGAGAGCCAGGAGGGTCCCTGCTGTCTTCATGATGTTTGTGTCAGAGCAGACTGAGATGACTAAAAGGTTCAGACCAAGGTTTGGTTCTTCTTATAGGCTTCATCATATGATCAAGTTCGTGTTTAACAACTGAAGGGAGGAAGTGGTTCTGCTTTCATTTGCAAGTTCGCACATGTACTTGCCCAAAAGAAAAACAAAAATAGCATTCATGCTGTATTTTCTTACGAATAGTTGAATAAGTCAACTGACCCTTTCTAATATTTTTTTATGTATGAAAGCATCTTTAGTACAAAAAACATTTGAACTTAAAGACATTATTATAGATTCTTTACAAAAGAGGAAGTTTTGGTAGGAGAAAAAACACTGTTTTATACACTGTATTCACTGCAGTCTATGATAATTGCTCAAGTTACTCAAAGATTTGATTCACATTCTGTACATTTGTACAAACATGTAAAGTAGGGGGAGGAAGGAGAGCCAGCAGGGTCACTAATGTCCCATGATGGCTGTGAGACAACTGAAAGGTCAACCCTCTGCCCTTCTTCTCTCGGCTATCATCATATGACAGATCAGAAGTGGTATGATGGAGACAGAAGTGATATTACTGCCATATGTAGGTCTACCTCCCCCAAACCAGTGAATACTGTAGACTTCTTACTTCTCTAAAAAATCCCCCAAAACTCCGATGAGCCAATCTAAGCCTTCAACCTGAAGACTTTTCTTTTAAATAGATCAACTATCCATCCAGAATAACAACCTCAAATTGTATTCCAGCCATTTTAAAGGAAAATTTTATGGCTGAAGTATACAGGAGTTTTGTTGAAAGCCATAAACTATGTGCCATACACAGCAGTGAATAATGTCTGTTGCCTTCCTCTTGTTGGACAGTTTGAATATGTGAACATGGATTACACTAAACTACAAGAGTAACCTGCGGAGTTCCTCAAGGTTCAGTATTGGAACCAAAGTTATTTATACATTATTTGAATGGTATTTGCTCCATAACTGATGCATTAAAAAATGTAATGTTTGCAGATGGCAGATTTATTTTGGTCTGGAGGGAAGATTAAGACATTGTTGAAAAGAGTAGAAATAGAATTCATCAAGTTAAATGGTTTGCTTTGAATAAGCTATCACTAAATGAAAGTAAAACATTTATGTTGTTTGTTGCTAAAAAGGCTGTCTCCGAAATAAAACTAAATTTCAAGAGTCTAGAGACTGAAAAAGTCTATGAAACTAAGTTTCTAGGAGTGATTATAAATGACAAACTTGTTGGACGCCTCACATGGAATATGTAAAATGGAACCAATCAAGGTTTATTTTTATTATTTACAAAGCAGCAACTGTTTACTGAAGAACAACTGCCATCATATACTGCACTGTTGACTTGTGGTGCCTTAGATGTCATAATGTGCTGAAGTTTGGACAAATGCATATAAACCTATCTCAGATCCGATAATCAAACTGCAGGTAAAAAGCTTTTGAAAAATAAATGACGATGGATACCCTGAATCTGCCAACTGATTTCTTATGGGATCATCCACACTTACATTTCTGGACATTTTATATTAAAAAACAGTATAAATTCTGTTTCACAGGCTTGAGAAGGGAATTATAACAGGCCAGGTACTTAAGGCAGTTGCAGCCGCGGAAGAGTTCCATCAGCTTCCTCAAACCCGGCCAGAGCCCACCACCACATCAGGTGAAGATATCTATGCTCTCCACAGCCCCTGCTGACAGCTAAGAGTCGACCTCGGCAGACAGCTGAAATTCTCCAAACACGCACCTACACACTGGTTATCTTCTCAGATTCCACCAAGAACATCATCATGTGTGAACTCACGGTGCCATGGGAGCAATGCATGGAGGAGGCCCATGAGAGGAAAATGAGCAAATACCAGGAGCTGGTGGACAAGTGCAGGCATGGTGGGTGGCGGGCACGCTGTTTCGCTATTGAATTGGGCTGCCGAGGCTCAACAGCGCTGGGTGTGACTGGAGCCACAAAGAGGGGAGCCATACGCACCATCACAGAGGGATAAAGAGGGGAGACCCTTGGCTTGTTGCTGCTGGGATGCAAGCTGGGACATGATAACCCCAGCTGGTTCACCTGGGCGAGGGGGTATGATGTTGAAAGACCCAAAACCCCCAGTGACCCCAGGAACATCACTGAATATGCATCCCAGCGCATCATAGCGATGTATCTTAAAACCATTTGTATTTAAAATAAATTTTAAAACGAGAGGAATTATAATTTAAGGGGATTGCTTATGTTTGAAACTTACAAAGTGAGAACAGTTTTTAAATATAGGTGTGTATCAGTTTTGGGAGTGAAGTTATAGAATAAACTGAAATTTTCTAACTCCCTGTTTGGATTCAAAAGGACTTTGAAATATAAAATAATCAGAAGTTACAATGTGAATTGAAACAAAGTGACAGCCGAAGGTTGCACACCACTGTTATAGCAGCCACCAAAGATGGCAGAGGCCACAAATCAGTTGTGGGATTCATGTCGTTTTCCAATCTGCAAGCACAGTAATTCATGTGCATATGTTTGAGTATGCAGGCTAAGTATGAAACTTAAATGTCAACTTAGAAGCCTGTTGGACCAGAGTGCACCAATTAAGGTTCTGAACAATCACAACATTCAACTTCAAGTTAGAAATATCTGTAAAAATGAATAAATAATTTTAAAACACTCTTTTCAAAGAAGGAATTCTCCGTTTAAGATAAAGGCTGATCTATTTACTGACTTCCTCTTCCTAAAGAGGAAAAGAAAGTAACAATGAAAACTTTCTCAGAGAAGGTGGCAAGTTTGTTTTTGTCAATCATATGACAGAACATCACGAGTGCACTTCACATGTCCTGGTACATCTTGACTGACGTACCACCTGAAAATTACCCATGACAACAGATTAAACCTGAATGCCATACTGGTTATGTTTACCAAATATGCATATAAACCAGAGAAAAACAGTAAATGAATTTTGATGGGAGAAGCCTAATGTTACATGTTAGATGTCTGACTAAATTCAAAGGTAGGAGGTATTAAAATACTTTATTATTTGTATAAATATGTGGCATTAACCTCTACATAACATAAATCAATAATGTCAATGCTTAGCTGACCAATACACTCCACCTCCTCTCCCAGAGGAAAGCATAAAAACATGTGGTGTCTTACAAAGCAACAAGTACAGCAGTACACAACTTTATATAACATCATCTACTAACTATTACTGAATTACTGGCCAGCAAAGGAACATATTAGTATTTGGCTCAATTTAACATTCAAATCCATGATGGCCCAAATACTTTAAATCAAATGTATATATATTTTAAAAATAATGACTAAAATATTATCTAACTTTCAGTAGCACTTTCTAACTGTTTTATGAGCAGATACAATTGATTCTAACCTAAGTATAAGTCATTGTAAGTCGTCTCTGTGCACTGTAAGTGTAGAAAAAAAAAAGAGTCCATGCAACTACAGTAAACAAGACATTTATTCAAACAGCAGAGGCGATTTTAATTGAACAAGATGGAAACTACTAATCAGAGCTAAGCAATGATGTTATGGGGTGCAATAAAAACAAAAAACAATAAAACAATAACAATAAAACAATGAAACTGAGGTGGCAATAACAACATGAGAATATGCATCTCCAACAAGGTTGTTCATGTTATTAGAGAGCTAGAAGATCCTCCTTTTGACTTTTAGTTGTTTTGTTTGTTTGTTTTTTTACTCATTAAGACAACATGGTGCATAGTAGGGCTGTGCAGTTAATTGCAAATAAGATTAAATCACAGTATGATATGCTGCAGTTTACAAATCGCAGACATTGCAATATTGGTTTAACTTAAAATGTGTCAAAATACTAGTTTAATACATTCATTTTTTGCAGTAGCAGAGATTTTATGCACATTTTGCAAACATTCAAGTTTTTTTTCAGAACAGTTTTCAAAAATAGGCCTTTTCGTTTTTTATGTATGCTTTTCTTAATTAAAACAAGTGACATAAAAACAAGTTATTAGGGGAGAGTGAGGGGAGTTGTGTCAGTTTTTACTCAAAGTGACTCTAAAGTGAGGTCATGGCAGTAATGCCTCCGACTTAAGTATGTACATATATTTAGGATGTGGAGCATCCCTGGGAACAATAACTTTGGATATGAAATAAACTGTTGAAGAAATATAGCTTTCGGAAAAAAAGTGGTCTTGTGGCACATCTTGCCCCCGGTGCGGGATAAGTTGTGCCTTTGGGGAGAATAGGTTGGGGTAAATTGTGCCAGGGATTACGGAAGATAATTAAAGTAAAACAGAACATTTTAATCTCATAAACTGTAATGCTTTATAAAAGCACAACAAATACAATACAAAATTACTAATTTAAGGTTTATTTAGATATCGGCACCCTATCAAACTATTGGCATAAGTCTAATTTTCTAGTTTTTGGGAGAACACAAAAAACTTAAATACACAATATATGATATTTGTGAATCATTTCAGGCAAAAAGGCTTTGGCAATAGATGTCTGTTGACATACATAGAACGCTGTCTGTCAATTATGTAACATATAAGAATAAAGTGACTTAGGTCTATTTCTGAACATCTCGTTGTGACTTAGGCCACTTAACTGAATAAAACTGCTATTTAATAACAAAGTGCAAACTCTAAATTGAAATCAGTGTTAGCTAAATTAAACAAATGGCAGGTAAATCAAACATTGATGAGGCATTTCCATCTCCTAACTTCTCCAGCTGTTCTTGGCCCTTCTTTGCTGGGTTCTAGGTGTGTAGGTCTCGGTGTGTGATTGTATGGATTTGTTAGGTGGGTGTGTCTGAGTGTGTGGGTCAGAGGGTGTGTGGGTTAGGGTCTAGATCTATTGGTCTGGGATTTTGATGTGTGGGTCTGGATTTGTGGGTATTTGGGTCTGGTTGTGTGGGAGTCAGGGTATGGGTGTGTCTGTGGGTCTAGGTTTATGGGTGTGCCACTGGCACAACTTAACCCAGGCCCTTTGGCACAAATCAACCCAGCCCTAAGGAATAGCACGAAACATGGCGACTATAGACATGTAAGTACTCGACTTTTGTTGTTTTTGAAAAGAAAACAACTCACTGCTGTTCTTTGTTCTTCTTTTAACAAAGAAATGTCATCAAGTTCTGATAAAACTGGCACTTTAGCAGCATCCACGCTAATCTCTTCCTCCATAACTGCACCAGCTGCTTGTTAACTTCACAACTCTGCTGCGCCTGAAAGTGCTGCCCCTAGTCGCTGATTGGTCCTGTCACTTTCTAATCGGGCCCCAACGTTTCAGATGGGTGCTTAACAAGATGTATTCGCTAGTGAAAAACAAGGAAACGGGCGTGTCCATCTGCTTTGCAAGGTTAAAAAAACATTTTTTTGAGCTAAAATGTGCTTATCTCTCATGCCATGTGTCTCTCTTTCATGCAGGATGAGTAAAATGGAGAGCTCTTCAAAAATATGTGGTCACATGACCAATTTCTTCCATGGTTTTCTATAAACAAGGGGTGGCACTACTTCCCCCCTGGCACAAATCACCCCACTCTCCCCAACATTAAATCATTTTTTTCACCATTGAGCTTCGTGTAGCCTGCACTCATCTGGGTGACTGAGTTGGCTAACTGCATTGTGCCTATCATGTAAACATACAAGATGTGTTCAAAAACTCTAAACCGTGTTAGATGCAGTTAGATAAATTATCTGGCTGTATCTATTCATGCTATTTATCCACTATCATGTGCAGTTTAACATTACCATTATCCTGTATGTCAGAGTTATTTCTTGCGAACTTTGTTTTCAGTTTGAAAGTTAGACGAACACAAGACTAACTTGATTTATGTCAACGGTTAACTAATTCAGCTTATTAAGGTTAAATATGTGTATCAGACTTACTTTACTCGCCATGTCACAGTAGACTGAAACTGCTTCAGCTTAATGCTGCAGATTATCCTCGAGAAGCTTCTCATTCAAACTGCGCAGTTCAATGAAGGATTACAGTAAAATACTGTAGTAGGAGCCATTTACAGTCAGAAAACAAAAAGGTAATCATTCACTGTGTTACTTTAGGAAACTACTGTAAGCTTTTGTAACCATTTTTACCCATGATGCACTGCAATTTACAGTACTTTGTAAAATAACAGAACAATAATTATTGTAAAATTTTAATGTAGAAATTACATCAATTTGTTACAGTGCAGAAGAATGAAAAATTGTTTATTTCTCAAGGTTGTGCTTAAGCGAAATCAATACACTCCTGATCAAAATTTTAAGATCAGTTGAAAAATTGCAAGAATTTGCATTCTGCACTGTTGCATCTTAAGAAGGTTCTACGTAAAGCTTCAAAATGCAAAAAGTAGAAATGGGAGTGAGACAAAAAAAATTGAGTAAGCAATTTATTGAAAAAAACACTTAAACTGAAATAGGCTGTTCATCAGCTGATCATAAGTTAAAGACCATAGCCTTTTTAAGCTAAAATCTGCGCAAAAATGTGGAGTCAATGTCATTTTCTGTCAGGTATTCACACTGTCATGACTAATGGCAAAAAAACTTTCTGTCTTTGAACGTGGTAGGATTGTTGAGCTGCATAAGCAAGGCCTATGAAGTACTTAAAAGATCCTGAGGGTTATGGAACACAAACGTCAAGGGGTAGACCCAAAAAACTTCACAGGCGCTGAGCCGGAGGATCCGATTGGCTTTCCATCAAGACACGGGACAATCCTCGACCCAAATTAAGGCTGTTAATGGTGCCGACTGCAGCCCAATAACCATCAGACAGCATCTGCGAGGGAAGGGCTTACAAAACAAAAAACGTCATCAAAGGCCTTGTCTCCTTCAATGCCACAAAATTGTCCGTTTGGACTCTGCAAGGGAGCACCAAACATGGAGCATTGAAAGGTGGAAGAAAGTTTTATTCTCTGATGAGAAAAAATGTAACCTTAATGGTCCTGTGGCTTCCAACGTTACTGGTATGACAAGGAGATCCCAATTGAGGTGTTTTCTACATGGCACAGAGGGGGCGCCATCATGATCTGGGGTGCTTTTTCCTTGGAGCTTCAGGTTGTGCAGGGGCGTCAGTGGCTGGCTATGTGGAGATGTTGAAGCGGGCATCCCTCATGACTGAGGACCCTCATCTGTGTGGTAATGACTGGGTTTTTCCAACAGGACAATCCTGCAGTTCACAACGACCGCCTGACAAAGGACTTCTTCCAGGAGAATAATGTCACTCTTTTGGACCATCCTGCGTGTTCCCCTGATCTAAATCCAACTGAGAACATTTAGGGATGGGTGGCAAGGGAAGTGTACAAAAATGGACATCAGTTCCAGACAGTGGATGCCCTTCGTGAAGCCATCTTCACCACTTGGAGCAATATTCCAACTAGCCCCCTGGAAACACTTGCATCAAGCATGCAGAAACAAATTTTTTAACTGATCAACAAAAAAGGTGGAGCTACTCAGTACTGACTCCTTTTTTGAAACTTTTATTTCTGTTGTGAGTGGGGCTGTTTTATTTTTTTTTTTTGTTTGTTTGTTTGTTTGTTTTAGCTATGGTCTTAAACTTTTGATCAGCTGATGAACAGCCTATTTCAGGTTAAATGTTGTTTTAAATAATTGGTTACTCTTTTTTTTTTTTTTTTTTTTTTTTGGTCTCACTCCCATTTCTACTTTTTGCATTTTGTAGCTCTTCTAGAACTTTCTTAAGATCCAACAGTGCAAAATGCAAATTCTTGTAATTTTTTCAACTGGTCTTAAAATTTTAATCAGGAATGTATTATGATTACTTTAACTGAACACAGTTAAAGAACGTATCTGTTTTTACTTTGACAATAAAGATTTTTTTTTTGTTGTTATTTTTGTAAAAAAAAAAAAAAAATTAAAAAAGCCAAATTATATTGGCCATGATTGATTCATAAAATCAATAAAGGGTAAAACATCCAAGGGGGTGAATAATTTTTACAATCACTGTATTTGGCTAATCAGATATTTGCATTACTGAGCAGCTGAACAAGTGTACCTAATGAAGTGGTCAGTCATGCACGTAAAATAAGTCATACTTTAAGCCACATATTTTAATATATAGTCATCAGGGAGCTTTATTGTGGCAGTATTAACATATAAAACAGCCCATGTTTTCTTTTATAACATACAAACAATTAAAATTTTCTCTTCACAAAGTACATAAGGCTTGGTTGTCCTAGAAGACAGCGGTCATTGATGGGGCATTTTTTTTTCTTTTTCACAGACTCTTCTTAATTTAAATCTCCTAGAGTTTCTTATTAAAAGAGACTAAATTACAAAAAAATAAAATCATCTCATTAAACTAATAAAACAACTAAACAATCAGTCTGACTAGCAATGAAAACAACATAATGACCATGCATGAGAATCTGCTACTGTACATGCACAACATTGAAACAGTACTTGTTTTTCTCCTCTTTCATTTGATGTCCATTAGATTTGCATATAGTTGACCTGAGTTCAAATATTTAAACGCTTAAATAATTAATCAGAAGTTATTATTGTGTCTTATAGGCATTGGATTTAATTTAAGGTTTGTAAATACTTGACTCATGTCAGAAAACTCTGAATTTGTAAAACCTCAGATATGACATGATATTAACAGGGTGGTGAATGACATTTTTCTATCAGGTTTATGTTTTTACAGGCAACAAAACTTAAACTCCAGTTTATGTAGCCTATGAATGTATTAAAGTTTTGGAAATCATTGTTTGATAGAAAGTGGGATGGCTTTTGAGGACCTTTTTATATTCTCTTGAAGGAAACCGAAAACGTAATTTATTTTTAAATTTATCTGTAGCCAAGAAAATCCCCTGTCTCCTTCATTAACCCCAAAGCAAAGAGCTTCGGTTAGTCAGAATTTTATTCCACAGATGAGTATTATGTGGACGAAAATTATGCTTGTATGTTCCAGTAAAGGACAGTTTGTGTAAATAATAATCACACCTTAATAACAATTCAATTCCTTCCAACTTTTTAAAGACAGCGCTGGGGATACTAACCCAAAGGAAAAGGTGAACTGAGTGGACCGTTTAACCTGGAGATACCCCAGGTATGAAGCACTGCAACAGCACCCTCTTTCGCCTCGAACAACAAATGACATGTCTGCTTTTGTCAACGACAGCCGAGCGAGTCAGACAGTCGTTTCGTGTGGTTTGCCTGTGGTGCTAGCCAGCCAGCAACAACCAACCGCCTGAATGTAGATCCGCATGGGCTACTACTACTCTTTCTCTCCGAATAACCCAGCGGAATCATAAGATAAGGATCCCAGGATGGTCTTAGTGCATGTCGGATATCTGGTTCTTCCTGTATTCGGCTCAGTAAGAAACAGAGGTACGGTATTAATATTCACATCGATTCAAAACATGTGCCCTGTTTATCTTAATATTCACTGCAGCTGTTGGCTAGCTAGCTCGAGCTCAGCCGTGGGCTTAGCTTGTGTTAGCTAGCTTCAAATTTTCGGTTAAAATTTTCGCGAAACAAGAGGCGAATTTATGCTACCATAATCTGTTTAATTCGCGGTTGCATATAAAAACCGATGCGACGTGGTTTGACGGGCGTAGGTAAGCGGAATTGACAACAAATACCGCTACTTCAGATAAGCTAACTGGCTTGTTGGCTCGGGCTAAATCTTGGAAGGGAAACATTTTCCACAAAGGATTCCACATGTACGAGGCGTGTGGTTCAAATATACCTCATGCCCAAACCACAACAACGCACGGAAAACTGTATACGGACTATCTTCTTGACGTACATTTTATTTATGCGGTTTATCATTTGGCAACATTTAAATGCATCCGATTTCTCCCAGTGCGCTTTCGTGTGTTTGCACTGTAAAATACCGCAAAATAGACGTAGCCTTTCCAGCCAGTCAGCTTATCTGTGCCTGGATGATGTCATTTGAAGATCACCTTCTTCTGCTCTCGCTCGCCGTTTTTCCACCGTGATTTCAGTAGTCATTATCCGTGTCAATTGGCCACTGTACTAATCAATACATAAGCAATTGCCTGAAGAGCGTTGACTTCCGAGCCATCAGTGTGTCCGTCGCCTTGTCTATTATTTGCTAATTGGCAATTCAGCATCTGTTTGTTTGAAGCTGCCGAATTGCAAAAGACCGGAGTATGCGGTCACAGCTAAACAATAGTAAAGCTACAGTGTAAAATTAATTTCATAACAGTGGCGTCAGTGATTTCATTGTGCTTTTATTTCTGTTCTTATTTCCCTGTTTCATAGTATGGAGGCTGGCTCTACATTCTGCATTTATCAGATCTTTGTCGTCCCCCCCATTGTGTAGCTAATGATCATCTGCTGCTGTGTGGTGTGGCGTGGCCTCTGCCTGTTCTCTGCATTTAGCTGTATTGTGAATCCCTTCTTCATTTCCTCTTTCCATCAGAAGACGACATTGGTATTAAAAAGCACTCCCCTCCCAAGATGTATTCAGCCATAGACTTTCCATGTTAAGCAGACTAAAACAATAGCTAACACCTAGATAAGAGCACCTTTTTGTCTTTTTTTCTGTCAAATTGCTGTAGCACTGAGTAAACATTTAGCTCCTTTTTTAGATTATCAGTTGAATGTCATTGTGTACCTCCCATCCAGTCTTGATAGACAACATGCTGTAAATTCCTGTAAAGTGGATACATTTTGCATGATCTTAAATACTGCACTGCATTGTTGAACACCAGAATTTGGCTCATCTTCCTTCTCTTCACACAAGGTGCAATGTACATGATTAAAGTGACCTATTGGGAAAAAAAAACATTGAAGCATGCAAATTGGAATCATATGCCTGCCATTATTTATGTTAAACTCAGCCTGCCAGCGAATGCTGTCATCTGATCATTTGAAATAACTGAAGGTACACTGCACCTGCACACAACAACCTGCCATAACTGTCTCCATTTTTGTGTAATCCTTTTGTTCCCCTTTTGCAAATTTCAAGCTTTGAATCACACTGAATTGTCAGGGCTTTTTGGCCCTTATGGGCCAAATGAATCTCTAAACATTTTAATCAAGCAAAACATGCTCACTGGTGGTTCATCACTTCCCAATTTTCCCCACTAACATGAGGCCAAAATGCTATCCATTTCACAGGGATGCCTATTTTCCTGCACTGCTAAAGAGATCCTCTATTAGTAATAACGTCTTTATTGTTTGGTTGTGGTCTCTCTTTACCTTTTGTTCTGGTAATAGTACTTTCAATGCATGGTCACATTTATGATTCATAATTTTTTGGTTTTTGTTTTTCTACATTGACTAGTGAAAATCCAATGTAATCTTTCTGTAGTAAAGATGTACCCTGCTGTACTTGAATCATGTGCTGTAGCCAACACGTCTGCTCATTGGATGCCGCTTTTGTTCTTTTTAACCCTATATGGAGCATGGTGGGCCTTGCCTTCAGTCTATGTTGTTTATTTTTGTTGCATGGATTTATACTATTATTACAAACAAACAAAAAAAGAAAAATACCACAAATTCCACATTTACTAATATTTTTCAATAAAGAATATAGTGTTTTTCCTAACCTTCAGTGTGCTTCTTGCTGATTTCCATTTATTGTCCTCCCTCTCCCTTGTCCCTACCTGCCCCCCCTCCCCTTTCCCCTCCCCTCCACCCCCCTCACCCCCTCCTCTCCCGCTGTGACAAAGATAGACAATTTCCACGCTTCCTCCATCACAGGGCCTGAATGAGTCTATCTGCTGTCATTCATGGTGATCGTTTTTCACTGAGACGCTTGAAAACGCAGTCTGCTCCTTACTTACAGTCTAGACTTGAGCTTTTGACCCATGGCAACAAGGTCATCTCATGTCTGCCCAGCTACACCAATGACTTGTCAGGCTGAAAATATTGCCTGAGAGACATACTTTTTTTTCTTGCTTGGGTGTGTTTAAAAAGCACACTGGGTTTTTCAAGCGTACTCCTAGTAAATGCAATGTAGAATTTGCCTTTTCCTCATAACTATAAAAGAATTACCACTGTTAATAGAGAAATCATTGCTTTTTACATGGTAAAAGTTGGTTAAATCTAATCTTTGAACTGGAAATTTCATTTTTAAGAACTATATTTTAATATGTAAACATGAAGGTTTCTGTACACTCACTGCTTTGTTACAGTACAATGAATCCTGTTCCACTGCAGGCCTGTTATGGCTTTTTATCTAGCAAAGATTTCCTCAAAAGTGTCTAACCAAAGCTAAATCTTTCACGGGAATTTTTCAGCCTGTCATTAAACAGAGAAGTCTTTTTAAGCTTAAGCACAGTATTAAAACCATATTGTGCCACAGCACAAGTTAGCCTCTTATTCTCCCCACTGAGTCTTCACAGCAGTCTGCTTGCTGCAGATGCCAAATAGCTGTGGTTGGAAAGAAAAAAAAAAGCATCTGAGCTATTTCCTCTTAACTCCTGAATGTTAACAGGGGAAGAAAAGTAGAGCTATCAAGCATGTGTAAGGCATAAATAACTAAAGTTTCAGCAAAGAAGTAATATAAAGGTATTGCCTGGTTCAATTTTGAAGAAATTGTTCTTTACAGTTATATAGATAGAGACTTGGCACTTCCAACAGATTAATGTGTGCAACACAGACAGCCAGGTACTAAAGGTTTACTGCGAGTGCACTGACCCACTGTCAGCTGCAGAATTTACAAGTTCTGCGGTGAAGACCATAGATTTCATCTGTTCTGATCCAGTTCGCTTGTGAATCAGAAGACCAGGAGTCGATCCAGAGGTCGGAAACACAGATAAAGAATAAAAGCTTGTGCGCAGGACCAAAAAATATGGTCGTCATGTTCATGGTACTTGTGGTAACCATCATTTCTCACCCCCCCACAGAAGTATTTTTCACCCTAGGTAAGAGGTAGGGCTTCATTAACATGCTTTATCAAACACAGTGACACCACATTTCACCCACAATTAATTCCAACTAATTTCTCCCCTCAGGCGCCTGACTTCTTCTCCTTATCCTCCACAGGATCCCATTTCAACCGGCAACAGCAACAGCAGCAGCAGCAGCACAGCCATGCTACCTCTTGCCGGCACTTCCAGTTAGGTCCTCAGGCCCCGCTGCCCATGGACTTCCCCATGCCCCATCCAGGGCAGCCACAGTCAGGCATTAACCCCCACCTGGCCCCTCCTGGCCACCAGCATGGCCCTCCGCTCCACCCTCCCCTCAATCCCCTGCCCGCCCCTCAATTCCAGGACATCCCTGCCCCTCCCTTCCTACCTCAGGCATTACACCAGCAATACCTCCTCCAGCAGCAGATTCTCGAGGCTCAGCACCGACACATCCTGCCACCCTCCAGGTATCCTAAAGATTTAAAAGCAGAATAAATAACAATAACGATGAGACTTGAGGCTTAATATGTGACATTCTGGATATAAATATAGTTCAGATATATCCTATGTAAATACATTATAGAGTAATGGCTTCCAGAAATGAGACACTCAAAACTACTCTTCTGGGGCTTTTTGCTCTCAGCTCTGTGTTCACACTAACAGGATAGTGCTTCCTCCAGCTTGTCAATTTTGAGATGCATATCATCACTTGAAATTGATGGCAGAATCTTGTTATAAGATATTTATCTACACTTCTCTGCCACTCTCCATCTTATAGACACTTGCTCGAGAAACAGGAAGAGAGGGGAGGGGGAAGTGTGTGTCTAAAGAGAGGGTTTTATTTTGATCCAATCTTGGAACCCATAGGAAATCATTGTCTATCACTGTGTGACAAAGATATATGCCTCTTGAGAAAATGTCTCAGTTGTTCTAGTGGATCAAGCAGTTAGTGTTAAATAACTTCCAGAAAGGACTTCCTTGTCTGTATGGTTGTCATTTTTTTGGGGGGAGGGGGGGATAAATGAATCATCAGACTACGGTGTTGAAGGCATTGTGTCAGAGTGTTTATTACTTTTTTGTTGTAATAAGTAAAGTATTGTGTGAGTTTTGCAATTGTAGTAATTCTTTATTTGTAGGGCTGTCAAACAAAGATTTTAACCATGATAAACTACACATTTTTAGAGTCAATCACAGTTGAACTCATTTTTTGTTCCATTTTGTTATTCCATTGTTTTGCATTTTAATTTTTGGGGGTTTAATTAAGAATTTTTGTAATATCTCAAACTAAGGGAAACCTACTTCCTGTTTTGATACAGATGCTTTAATTCGAAAAGAAAATAAGGAACTTAAGGTAGATTGAAGATGAATATGAACTTAACTGTGGAAAGAGGAGTTGTTATGGATTGAGAAGGAAATGAGAGAAAGCTGAATTTGAGATTTACTCAACTGAAGAGTTGACCAAGTGAATCATGGATATTACTGTTATTCACGTGTTTAAAGAGGGACTAGTTAGAGAAATAAGAATTTCAGCAAACCCAAAAACTTAAAGAGAAATATTAAAGCTCTGGCTTTGCTCTACATCTTTTCTTTATAAGATTGTGTCACAACTCCTTCAACTTAATGTGATTGTCCCCATTTACGTACAAATACTGATACAGAGCCAATAAAATTAGCTAAATATGCTTATGTATGTTATCTAGGGCAATTTCTTCATTTGTCCTCTCTGGTAGAAGGTAGAGGAATAATAATATTATTCTGTTGTAAGCGATGATGTTCATGTATTTTAATCTTCAAACCAGGATTAGCATGTCATTACTAAGCAAAGTCCCATTGTGCCCACATTTCACAGAAAGTATCATGGGGGCTAGGAATATGGTGGATTGGTTTCCTTTTCATGAAAGTAATCTGTCGTGAAAAAAATCCCTGCACTATTTTTCTTTCAGATTTTTTGATGCAAACACACAAAAAAAGACTAAGAATGTTAAGTTTTTCTGTTTTGCGCCGACCTGTTGCCATGTTGGTATATAGCTGCATATCAGCTCAAGATAGAGAAAGTGTTGTCAGTGCGCATGTGTGGCTAATGGTTTAAGCCAGTGAGATGCAGGGAGGTCGGCATTATACTCTGAAATTATCCTCATTATATTGAATTTTTGTATGAAAGAGACAAGAACATCATAGTGATGTATGCTCATCAGCTTGTGTTTGCTGTACAGCTGTTTCAGTGAGGCATATGGTTGTTACACACAGCCTGTGTGTAATATTGTATGCCTTTGCCTACTTCAGTGTCAGGTAATGAGCATATAAAGTGGCTGTGAAGGCTATCATGCTTGTTATTTTGTTACCAGGCTGCAGTGATAGACTATGGGCAGTAAACAAGGCTGGAAAATGGCAGTAATGCCAACATGCTCAAAGATGTGCGGTAGGCTATACCATTTTTACACATGTGAAACAAGTAGTTAAAGGATTTCAATTTTTGTTATGCATTACATTTGTCAGTGTAAAAGAGTAAAGTAACAAGTAACTTTTAAAAGTAATGCTACCCAACACTGAGTACTACTTGATGAGTTGGTATGTAATAGCACGGATAATGTTTTCACCTTTTTTGCCAGCTATTCAGATGTTTTCCTCTGCTTGATGATATGTAATTGGTCAATACTGCCCAGACTACAAATGTACTTCATATGGAAACCAGAACACAGAACAAGCACTGAAATCCAGACCCCTGTACTTTGTAAATTGAGATTAGTTTTGGTCCTAAAACCTGCTCTGAAAGTCGCATAGTAAGCCTTAAATGTCCATCTCCACTGCCTCACTGTGGAAGTAGACTATTGGGGTTTTGCTGTGACATCATATTTTAGTGAAAAAAAGTTTTTTTCCCAAGGCAGTTTTAAAATCTAAGGTTATTTGTTGTAGCAGACGCACCCCAGAGAGAGTTCCTCACCAGCCCCACAGACTGCGGCCAGGCTATGAGTTTGCCCCCCCTCTTCATGTCCCTCCTCAGCCTGTGGTGCAGCAGCCCCGATACCTGGCAGAGGGCACAGACTGGTAAGCAATATACCAATAAAATGAATCCAGTGGTCAGTGTCACTAAAGACAAATAGTCTCCATTTGCCATTTGTCTAAACTTGTCATGGTGTAGGCTGTGCATGATTTATAACAAGTCTTCCAGATTGGTAAAAAAACAAGTTAGCACGCAGTTAAAGGGTAATTTAATTTTGACTTCAGATGTTTTTTTGAGGCCAGATTTAATGGGCTAAGGACCTAGTTAAAAACACACAAAGTAAATCAACTCCTCCAGTAAAATTACTTAATCCCTCAAGCAACCCTCAAAATTAAAAACAAATAGACAAAGAGTTAGTTTGGATTGGTTTGCAAAAGCTACAAAGGCAAACAAAACAAATACTTGGAAAAGACATTCCTCTTCTCTAAGTTTTTCTTGGTGTGACTGCATCAAAATCTGAGTGAGAAGAGATAAAAGGAGTTCAAAACTAAGTTTAAACACTGCCCAAAGCATAAAAAACTCTTTTTGACACCACAACTGACAGTGAGTATTGTAACTGCCTCACTAAGTGTTACTGAAACGCCTTCTGAGTTTCAGACGGGGTAAACAAAGACTTGGACAGCTACTCACAGCAGTTGAAGAAGTTTCAAGTTCATTGTGCTTTTTTATGATGCAGAGAAAAAAGGCAATAGGAAAAAGGGAGCACATGAAATAACACACTTGACAAAAAGAAAGACTGCTTAAGGCTTTTGTGGAAATAACAGAGGATATACCTGACACACAAATGCACAGATGTGAAGGAAACTCTCTAAGAACAATCTAAATAATGTTAAATATGTCAAAGTAGATTAGTATTTTTTCAAAATTCCTTCTTCTTGTATTTGATATGGCGTGATAATTAAGATTGAGGAGAGTATTGTCTCCAAATGTGACATGAAACAATCCAATCACTACCTGTGGCTACATTTTTACCTCTGCCAAGGAGGTTATGTGATCAGCAGGGTTTGTTAGTTAGTTTGTTTGTTAGTTTTCTAGCAACATAACTCAAAAAGTTATGGACAGATTTTGATGAAATTTTCAGGAAATGTCAGAAATGGCATAAGGAAGAACTGATGAGATTTTGGGAGGGATCTGGATCACCATCTGGATCCAGGAATTTTTTTCAAAGGTTCTTTACTATTGGGAGATTGGGCTAATGGCGGAAGTCTGCGCTCTCTGAGTGCTTTTCTAGTTAGTATTGTAGTGATTTTACTTACACTTGTTGTTTTGGCAATGTGTCAAATAATTTAACCTATACATTTTAATCAATAATCTATTATATTTAGCATTTTATTTGTTATTGGTGTTTGTCTGCTACTAGCTAGCAATTTCAATGTTTTTTTATGGTATTTAATTATGTATCTCAACCATTTAGCCATACATAAAGTGGTTTCAAATTATGACAGCTGTATAAAATGGGCCTTTAGAGGGAATCTTTTCTTTGTTATCATTGTTTAGGGATTTATTTTAAATATCCCTCAATTACTGCAACCTGCTTAGACTTGTTTTCTTGCTTTATTAGATAGAAAATAATTTTCTACTAGTTAGAGAACATGTTTTCTGAGCACCTTGTGATGTAATCTGACCGATTATGTGGATTTACTGTTTAGTACAAATTTTTTAAAAGTATTTCTCCTCAATCGTTCAATGCCCCTACAGTAAAACTACCATTTCTTGGAAAACACTGTGCCAAATGCTGCATAGAAACTGTTGTGAATGTCTGTTATCAAAAAACAGTTCACAATTTGCCAGAAACATGATGAAATAATGATCTCTCTGCAGCTGATTGTTTTTATGCTTGGAGATCTGAGAGTAGATACTGGCAAGACAATAGAAGATGAACTCAAAGGTTTGCTAAAAAAAAAAAAAAATAGAAAAGAATCCTTTGTTTTGCTAACACTAGTTGGGAGAGATCTTTTGATTTTATAATTTTGCCTCATATGTTTGAAATCTTTGATAGCCTTAGCCTTGACAAGAATTTTTGTGTATGGTGTCATGCAAATAAAAGTAATCAAAATGTTTCAAAATGTAGGCAAATGTAAGGATAAAGGAATTACAAGGAGGAAAAGAAATATACAAGTGCACTCTCTATGCAGATGCTGTGATAGTTTATCTTACATAACCAGAATAATCATTGTATGACTTCATAACATCAACTAATGAATGTAGCAAGGTTTCAGGATATAAATGGCAAAAAATAAGTGTGAGTCAGTATTTGGAGAAATAAAAGTTAACCAAATTCTAAAAGACACATTTACACTTGGGTATGAAACAGAAAATAAAAATACAAGGACATTAACATCCATTTATAACTGGTTTCAACCCGTTAGAAAGGACGTTTTCTGAGCTCTTTGTGCCATAACTGACTCATTATGTGGATTTACTATTCCATTTAAATAACTGTAAGTTTATGAATTAGATTACCTAACACCTCACCAGCTGAAATGTGATTTAAATGCTCCTGCAGTAAAACAGCTAACAGAGCATTGGGCCAATTAGTCAGACACATAATGAAATAAAAATTTCTTTGCCATTGATGATTTTTTTTTTCTGCCCAGGGATCTGAGTGTAGATGCTGGGCTGCCTCCCCACCAGTATCACATCCACCCGCTGCCGCAGCACTATCAGCACTACTTGACCTCTCCTAGGATGCACCACTTCCCCAGAAACAATGCCTCAACACAAGTGGTGAGCGCCCTCTCGCCTCAGTGCAATCAATCATGTTCATCTCGATGAACTCTCTGCAGTTCTCCTCTGGGTTCATGAGATTAAAGCCGATCCCCAGCAACCGTCAGATGACCAGAGTTTTTTCTGGTCTCTGCTGCAGCGCTGACTTGAGCTTCTTTTATCTGTCATCTCCCAGGTCGTCCATGAGATCAGAAACTACCCATATCCCCAGTTGCACTTGCTGGCTCTGCAGAGTCTCAATCCCTCGCGCCACGCGTCTGCTGTTCGAGAGAGCTACGAGGTTCGTGCTGCTACTTCCTCTCACTTTCCTCAGCACACACACAGTCTGGGCCAATTTATCCTTGTTGTCTCTGTAACCAATGTTCTGGACAGGCCTGAGTGTGTAACTGATTTTCTTATTTCCAATTACTGCGGGTTCCAGATGCCTCGAATGGTCTGACTGCCTTTAATCTCATTTGTTTTCATCTGGACAAGATGCAATTGTCTTTGAGAGGCTCTTCCTGTTCTTTGAAGCACCACTTATTTTATTTTTTCAAAGAGCTCTGTACTTAGATGTCATTTTGCACTTGAATATTTTATGGCTGTTGATTTTAAATTTGTTTATCCCAGCTGGAGATGAGACTTAAATGTGATAGAATTAAAAAAAAACAAAAAAACATATATTTTTTACCCCATAGGAGCTTCTGCAGCTGGAGGACAGACTTGGCAGTGTAAATCGTGGAGCTGTTCAAACAACCATAGAGAGATTCACTTTCCCCCACAAGTACAAAAAGGTAAGATTATATTTGTCCGTATATTTTATGACGGTAGTAGCCCTGTACAATGTGAGAAAAATAGGTGATGTGCAACATAGGCTTAGCCAGGGGGTGACTTACAGGGCTTAAAACCTGAATGTTTTCCTCAAAAACCCTGAACCTTTTTCAGTTGGGAAAATTTTCTATTTAATAGCATAAAAAGTAAGAACTTTTTCCTGCATTATCATAAATAAAGCTATATCTGGAACCACACATTTTTCCTTTTTGTTCTTTTTAGAAGAAATAATGCTAATTATAAAATCTTATACTTAACTCCTCTACCTGTCTGATATGTATTTTTAGATATCAGACAGATTTCTGCTCTTTTTTTAAGTTGGCAGAATTAAAAATTATTGATCTTTAGCATGTCAGTTTCATAAAAATTTGGACTTTAGAGAGCAATAAAATATTAAAAATGATGTTGGCTATAAAGGACATTTGTTGGTGGACCTGCATAATGTTTGCCCAAATTATTTTT
This sequence comes from Cheilinus undulatus, assembly GCF_018320785.1. Classification (NCBI taxonomy): domain Eukaryota; kingdom Metazoa; phylum Chordata; class Actinopteri; order Labriformes; family Labridae; genus Cheilinus; species Cheilinus undulatus. The sequence goes on along the minus strand of NC_054869.1, from coordinate 39,001,219 downwards.
TATAATTTTAGATCTAACTTTTTATTTAAAATACCTTGAAAATGTTGCCTGAGAAGCGAGAGTTTCCAGGTGAAGCATGTCTGGGGACCCTCCTAAGTTAGGGCTAAGCACTAGCAATTTAACTATTTTGGGTGCGCCCCTGATGTGCCATTATATTGTTCATTTTTGTGATGAAGATATGAAATGTGGTAAATAAAATTCAAGAGTAATTACTCACCTAAAGTCAGTTGTATTGCCTGTATGCTGTTCTTCATGTGTTACACAGTTTCTGTGTTTGCAATGAAAGATAAGATACATTACTTTACGATGAGATATGACAGTTAATCCATCAACAGTTGATCTGTTAATTCTTCTCTAAATTAACCAAAGTTAACATTAACAATAAAACCTTACAAAAGTTTGACAGTCCACCTCTGGGCTAAGTGTGTTTTCGCCTCATTATCATGATTATTTAAATGGTATAAAGCAGTGATTCTTAACCATGGGGCACGCCTGCTAGTGGGCCACCAAAAAAAATCCTTTTTTCACCTGTGGGCCGTTAGGGCCACGAGGAGTAAGTATTGGCCGCGAAACGCTCAGTTGTAATACACCTCCCCTCCACATGGTGGCAGTAATGCATCAGGCAGTTGACTAACAAGCTCAAACAAGCAGAAGAAGACAGCGACTAGTCTGGAGCAGAAGCCATGAATAAGTTTGTTAAGCGAAAAATGATGATAAAAGTACAGAAGTGGAGTAGGGGCATTTTTGATGGATAAAATAATTTTGGACAAGTCAAGGTTAAAGTCAAAATGACAAGAATCAAGTCAGAATTTTGAGAATAAAATTGAAACACAATTTTGAGATTAAAGTCGAAATGAGGAGAAAAAAGTGGAAACTTGTTATCATTAACAGCAGATTGTAGACGCTGTGTGTTTATGTGGCAAAGAAGGAGGAAGAAGAAAGAATCTCTTTGTTGTTAAATCCAATAATGAAGTATAATTTCACATATTCACTGATATGAGGCATTAGGCTGTAGAGACAGTCATGATTCTCTGTTATTGTCTTCAATACTCATACATTAACAGGAGCACAACAGTGCTCATGTCTCTTTTCCACTTCCTCTTCCGTCTGATCACCTGTAAATACATTAGATATTGTTATCGAATACAAATCAGATCAAGAGTATGATTTCCAATTCAGTGTTAAAATTTGAATGGGCTCCGGGCCTCCCTGTACTGGAAAGGTTGGGCCCCAAGGTCAAAAAGGGTAAGAACCCCTGGTATAAAGGACTTGAGCTTGTATAGTGCATTTTAAGTTGGCTGATTTCTCAAAGTGCTTTTTCACTGCAAGTCACACCTACCCATTTACATCCATTCACATCACATTCACTCACTGATTGTGAAGGTTGCTATAGAGGTTGGCCATCAGTAATATCTAACCCAATCAAATACATTCATACACATTTACATGTCGCCAATGCAGCAGTGGGAGCAAACTGGGGTAAAGTGTCTTGCCCAGTCATCATGTTACTGAAGGAGCTGGAGAAATTCTGGTTGTGTGACTACTGAGCTACAGTGGCCACTGCTGTGTTTAAGTATAGTGTCTTAAAAAGTTATGATTTTTGTGATTCCAACCATGTACACCATTAAAAGATTTAGGCCTGCCCATAGAAAATGAAAAGGCTCCAGGAAAGCTGGGTGAATGGGCCCTGTCTAGATTTGATTTACTGATATCAGCGTATCGAAGTTTCAGCAGTATTGCTGGTGCAAGCCTCTTCGTAATATTTACCTCCTTTTGGAGCTGAAAGGTATGCTAAAAAGTTATTGTTGGGTTCAGTTCAGTTGACTTCATGTTTTGTCTGACCTCCATTGGCCCTCCATGTGGCTGGGCCCCAGAAAACTTTCCCTCTTTTTCCTCTTCATGGATGACCTTGGTGCTCTGCACAGGGAAAAAAATTTAAATTCTTTTGAGTCACTATAGCAGAGCTCTAAAAGTACATAACGTCATGTAGGTGAAGCAGCATTTTATATTAAAAGCACCAGTCCTTTTGGCTGGTTATTCAGTAAGATCCCAAAAGTACTGGAGGCTGTATAATCTTTTGAAAATGGTGTTTTGCAGAAAGTAAATTTACAGTAAATTAATGTTTAAATTGTTTTTTTCTAATAAACCTCCACATTATAAACAAGACCAGGTTAAAACCTAACATATGGCAGCGCAACTATCTGGGATGCCTGTTGATATGTGTGTTCTGGCCGAGTGATTTTGTCATTATTATTTTTGTATAGATATTATTTAAGCCAAATTTATTGTAACAGGTACTTAAATTTATATAGCTACATGTTGTGCTATCTTTCTATCTCTCTCCCTATGTGCGAGTGAAGGAAGCCTTGAGCAACTTCATCCCCTCCTGCTTTTCTTTCATCACATCTGATTGGTTAACTTAAAAGTCATAGACGGAAACAAATGCACAGACAGAAACATCAATTCAGCCACAGCCCTTGAGAACAATGAGGAAAAAATATCCTCCCATTATTCTGTGCACTTTTGTGCAGGGAGCGGAGACATCAGTACAAGAAACACGCAAAACACCTCCTCGCTGCACAAGACAAGCTTTCGGTGGGGCTCTCTGCTCTGGTTTTAACAACAATGTGGTCCTGTAAACTGCAGCGGTCCTACAGCGACATTCAAGCTAACAGCTAACACGGCAGCAGGCCTTGGATATACCAGACAAGCCCATGATTGGAAAGCCATGCCGAAACAGACTGGGAGTAGAGTGAGAACATTTTTTCAGTCTTGCTCTCTGCGCTTGTTTGAATTAAGCCAGGTTGTCTTGTTCAGACAAAACCACCGCTGCAGCTCAGTCCGAGCTAATGACCTCACTAGCAGGTCTTGTTTACAACCACTCACAACAACTAATCCTTTCCCTAGCTATCACACACAGTCATGGTTAGGCAAGTCATCACAAGAGCGACAACATCGTTTTCTATCGCAGAAAGCTTTCAATGTTTCTCTCAGCGCTTGCTGCAATGAAGAAATTCAGTGCATTTCTGACAAAAGTGCTGGTCTGGCGAAGTGGGAGCTAACCACTTCACTAGCAAGCCTTGTATACAAGCATTCACACAACAAGAAACCCTTTCCCCCTTCACTATCACATACTCATGCCGAAGTGGGTTGGCAGAAGAGCAAAATCACCCTTTCTGTCACAGAAAGCTTTTAGTGCTACTCTCTTCACTTGTTTTAATAAAGAAATATCCAGTTTTGACAAAAGTGCTGCTAATTCAGAGCAAATTGCTCCACTAGCAGCCATACAAGTATTCACACAAGAAAACCTTTCCCCTTTAACTATCACATAGTCATGTCAAAGCAGGTCAGCAAAAGAGTGAAAACATCTTTCCCAACATGAAAAGCTTATACGGGTGGTTTTAATTTTGAGTGACAGAAGTCTTGATCATTAGTACAGCTGCTCACTCTCTCTCCCCCTCATTTGAATAAACACACGAGTTTGGGCAGCTGTGTGAGTGAGCACTGGAGGGGACAGTTGACAACATAGGGTCAGTATTTCTCTCACAGCTGCGAGCCGCTACGTAGCCCACCCAGGTGTAGTTACCGACATATCCTCCTTCTGCCATCAGTTAACTCATTCATAATCTCCCTATTCTCAGAGCACTTCACATGCGTGTTGTACTGGCAAGCGAGGCTCGTCCTCAAGCAGATCGCAGAGAACGTAAGAAACACTTAACGAATGGTTAATAAAGAAATTGTTCAAACATAGTGCTGCTGTAACAGATGTAAGATCACAGAGGCAGGTAGAGAAAGAGGTGGAGAAACTGTATACAAGCTGGGTGTGTGTATTACGGACCAGAGGTGAGCAGATAAAAGTTGTAATCAAACTTCTAAATTAGTTAAAGAACAAGAAACTTTCTAGAACTAGAAAATTATAATTCTGAAGAAATTTGGCTGTGAATGCTCACTAATAATGTAGTAATAATCAAATGCTGCAAAAATAATCTGGATTAATCTGACTGCATTTGACTGGTGTGAAAGCTTGGCTATGATATCCATCCAGTGGGTTAAACTTATGCATGCTAAATGAGAGTGCATCACTTGTTTGCAAAACTTGTTTTTTATGTTATTGCAACAGCATGATCATTTTTACTTGTTTATTATAAATGTTTATATTTATATGAGGATGAGATTGCGATATATTGCCGAGCCTTGCTTGCTAGCTGATTTCCTTAAAATGCGTTATGGCTTGGACTAACCATCAGGCAGGACAGAAGTTAAACTATACATGTGAGAGAGGAGATTGGCAGAGGGCAGCGGCAGGTTGAAAGGATCAAAGAGTAAAGCTGAAGAGTGGAAGAGGGTCAAGACTCTTGCAGTAGTTCAAATGTCAAACTAATTTCCGTTTGCAGATTAGTGAGACAGGTCTGCAGTGTGCACAAATCAAAGCTGAGGATGACTCATCCAGCTGTCTGCAGATATGTACGTGGAATGAATTTAAAAATCTGTCTACACTGAATGTGACCCAAATACTGTGGGAAGAGAGTCGGATCATTTTCTTCATTCTGAGTGAGAAGAAGTAATTGAGTCTTTTCCACTGATATCTGTTTTTCTTTTTTTTTCTTTTTCTTTTTTTTTCTTTCTGGGAAGCACGATGAGGTGACTCGTTCCTTCTAGTCTTGGCTGACTCAGAGACACCAGTGGCATAAACATAAGAGCTCCCAACACGCAGCTGCACCAGCAGCTTTAATAATTAAAGACTGTTTGCCTTCTTCTCCGTGCAGAGAATACCCCAGGACCTGAAGATGTGTCTGGATGATGAGGAGCTGGACACAGATGAGAAGTGCACCATTTGTCTCTCAATGCTGGAGGACGGAGAGGATGTCAGGTACAACTATGCTCACTTACTTTGTCCTTTTTTAAGGTGAAAATGTGACAGTGATGTGACAGTGTAGGGTATTTATTGTTTGAATTAACTAAACTATTAAAATTATTGCTCTAGAATTATGTGCAGAAATTCTTGGCTCATCAAAGGATGAATCATGCTGACTTTGATTAGCTTATACCCTGATTTTCTCAAGCACCTTTAGAAGGGTTGACATTTTTAGTTTGGAGTGAGTGTTTAAAGGACTTAAAGGAATAATTTTATGGACTCGCAGGACAAATATTTCTAACCTTGTTCATCCCACGCCTTTTTTCCAGCATCACCCCTGAATTTATGGAAAATTGAATCTAAAGCTAGGCACAAAATCTCATCTGGACTTTGTTTTCTGGTACAGCCATAATCTTTAATGGTAAACATGGCAAACATTATGGCTATTAAAGATCTAGTTGTTAGCTTTGTCAGTTTGTGCTTGCCAGCATGCTTTAGTATTGAGCACAAAGCACTTAAATGGCTTATAATAAGCACACACACAATCAATTCAGACTGTCAGATAAGGCAGAATATTTACACCCCTGTGACATTTTGTCTTCAGTGTTATTGAACTGTTTTTGGGGATGAAGGGATCCCACTTTTCAACTGTGTCAGCATCAGAGATAGTAACAGGGGCGTTATGGGGCGAGGCAGATTGGCAGAGCCAGCAGGGAAGCTGTGTGCAGCGCTGTGCGTGCATGTTTGATTGTGTGTATGTGGAGCTCCCACTGTGTTTTTGTGAAAAGGGCCCCAGTGTTACAACCATGACTGTAGACTTGTAATGTATGCTGTACGCCTCCTAATGTCATGTGAGAGTTGTGGTAGAACCTCTTTCTGTCTTAATAATAAAAATATGGAAAACAAATACAGAAGATAATACAAAAACATCCATTTATATTGAGGCTTGGAAAATGATTACCACTTAAAGCTCCGATATCCACTTTGGAGAAAAAATGAGCTGAAATGCCATAAATCTCCAAATAAAAGGATGCCACACATCAGCCAAATACAGAGGTTCTAAATGAACATGCATCTGTACATTTTATTTTGTTTTCCCTTGATAATATGCCATTTACGGTTATTTTTTTTAGAGAACACTACTAATATTTCTTTTATACATGTTTTTGTTACTCTGTTTATCTTTCAATCTATTTCTTTCTACCGCTCCCTCTATTCCACTTTCCAACATACACTCAGTGCACGGCTGTTCAACATGAGTCTGGTTCTGCTCAAGGCTCTTTGTTTGAGTGATGATTGGTCTTTGTTACTAATATAGTAAAGAGACCTGCTCCTTTTGTGAAGTGTCTTGGGAAAACATTTGTTATGTATTAGCGCCTTACAAATAAAGATTGATTTTTTGGCTGTAGATCTAGGGATACCAAAGCACCAAAGACAGAAAGCAAAGCAGAATGTTGTCCTTTGAAAAGGGCCTTAGTCCAGACCATCATGGTCACCAGCATTTTGTTTTGTTTTGTTTCCTAGATTAACAGATAATTTTCCAGATGTTATAAGAAAGTAAGCTTTTGTCTTGAGGTAATACAGAGAAAATAAGAAAAGAGCTTGAGAAAACAACTGTAACTTGGTGTCATGGGAAAGTAAAGAAAATAAAATCTTTGGATGCATGTCTGCTTGAGGCTTCCGTAGCTGGATTGTTATGCAATATTAAACCTACTTTGAGGTTTAGGACTGTGTTGAATGTAGAAAGAATGCTTTATTCCTCTGTAACATTTGTTTTTACATCTTACCTCTACAATCCAGTAGACTTAAGTCACAGTGCTGTGACCACACTAAAGTCTCCAGGTTGTTTATCCAAAGCTGAGCAGAGCTCTTTGGTCTCTCCAGACAACACTTTTCCTGCTGATAAGAACCCTGAGAGAAATCTTCACATTGCTTATTTAGATGTATATATTCTCTTTACCTCTCTACCGACTGGATGCACAGTCAGAGTCTAAGCAAGTTTTCAACCATAAATTGTTGCTGCCATGTTTTTCAAAGCTCGAAGTCTAAACAACCTGGCAGGATTTCTTTAACCACCTCTTCTTGAAGATATTGCCCCAAGGCAACATTAGCATTTCACAAAACTTCATGACGTATGTCCGGTGTTGTGATCTGTTGAACTGTCAAAGTGACAGAGTAAATTATTTTACACCTTAGAGTAAGAAAAGGGAGAAAACAAGAAATAAGAAGGAACCTTTATATAGGCTATTTAAATACAGCTTACTCCAGATGTTTCAGGTTTGGTTGTGTATGATAAAATAACAGATTCTTAAGAACTATGAGATATACATGGTCCCTTGCCTTGGACCTTTTGAAATACTCACTATAAAATCTTGAAGCTTTTTCAACTTTTCATTCAGCACACATCTTGTTCTCTTAGCAGTAGCCTTAGTTTCCCCCAAAGATAAAGTCAAATGTGAATTTTATATAGAGCTTTTGTCACAAGAAGTAACTTGAGACACGCGCTGATGTTTAATATGATCCGCAGTCAGACAGCTGGCTCTACTTTAAACAATGTGGATACCCGACGTGACAGCACGTATAAATCACATGCACATAGAGCATTTAAAGTGTTCATCTCAGTGTAACTGAGCTGTTTTAGCAGCTGCTAGAACACTTATTTTGGTTTTATTGACATTGTACTCATTTCTGAAGTATCAGGCTTTGCCTTCGGGACAAAATAGTTATGCAGCATTGGAAATTATGCATTTCTACAACATATCCTGGTTTTCATAAACTTAATTGATGTCATCTTTTGTTATTATTGACATAGTCTTCACATTAGGGTCATTGCACTAGCATAATCTAAACTTTTATTCAATACCAGGAAAAAATCAAACAATATCAGCTTTGTTTGGATCATCAAAAATGCACATCCTGCACATTTTTTTGAACTGCACAGGTTAGTTAGTGTGTGAGTAAATTAACTTCATACACATTGTTTTTTAATTGTTAACTGCATATAGCAATGAAAGCAAACTGTTGAAACAATCTCTTATCCTTAATAAAAAAGACAGACTTTTGACATTGACCTTGTCTTGAAAAAATTTTATAAATAAAAAAATGTATTTATAAAATAATATAAAATAAATTTTATATTATTGTAAACTTTTTCTATTTATCTAGGGAAGAAGTGTCTTTTGTAATCATTTTATCACTTGTGGAGCAATCAGGTGGAGCAGAGATGCATGGATTGTGAAAATTAGGGCTAATGCAATATTTCAAATAATATAATGAATAATTAACTAATTGCTGATCCTGGTCCTGATGTTTAACCCTTTCTTCTTCTGGAGTAAGACTCCCAAAATACTAACATTTTCACTCATGTTTTACTACACAAACAGTTCAGAGCTTGTCCAAGAGGGTGCTTCTTTTGCCTAATAAAAAAAAAATCTCTTCTCAGGGCGCAGATTGCCTTGTAGTTTAGGGCCCGCCCCATGTGCACAGGTTTCCCTGGTTCAAGTCTTGCCTGTGGCCACTTTCCTACATGTCTCTCCCCCACCCGTTTTCCCTTTTTCTGACTCCATCTATTGTCTTCCTCTATGAATAAGGGCATATAAAACCCAAATTTATCTTAAATTCCCTTCTTTAAATCAGTTTTCAGGTGTGCTAGATTCCACATTAAATGGATTCTAGACAGCAGATTCTTACCATCTGCTCATGCCACATGAGATGTGGCAGATGTTTGCCAAAAGGGCTGATTTTATACAGACAAACATTTTGAAATGATGCACTGGGGCATCTCTGTTTCTTTTTGTAAACAAACAAAAAGAAAACAGTCATAACCATTTCCAAATTTTGTGAGATATTCATGACTAGGTTTAGTTGTTTTTTTGTCTAGACAGAATGTCTTGCACAGGTATCAACATCTGCCTATTAATGCATGGGCAGCTTTTCACAAACTTTTGTGATTAACTCTACCTCAGCAGGAAGTAGTCATTGTAAGACTTTCCCTGTTTCTTAAGAAAACAGCAGGCTCAACATGCTAATGATTTAGGTGGCAAAAGTTTTGAGTTCAGCATCCTCTGATGTGGAAAGAACATTTTATACTCTCATGTAATGTGCTGTGTGTAATAGAAACAAATGGTTGAAAGGTTTTGTAATAATTTAAATTTGGACTGTTCTACTCAAAATGCACAGGCAAATTTTAATCTTAAATTTTTAAACAGCCATGATTTTTTTCCCCAAACCATTCTTACATATGAGCAAGTTAATGATTTAATGATCTTTTTCATTTTATTCCTTATTATGAACCACTTTATGAGCTCTGTTGTAATAAGAGCTCTACAAATAAATCATTTATCAGCCTCCTGATGTTAAATTATGATAATTGGGGGACCACTGCATTAACAGTTTGAAAGTACATGTGATGAATTATTGGTTTGGAGGCTAAAAATAGCCACAGCTGTGCGCAATGACTCCTCTGACGCAATTGGTTAAATTGCTTGTGCTCTTTGCCATTCTACTCTCTGATAGGTTTTAAGAGAGCTGGCACGCTTACGTAGCTTATGCAAATAAATCTTTCAAGGCAATTCTAGCTCCATTTAAGATGGACTGTGGGACTCAAGATGAGACCCCTGCATATGCATCCAGTCCCACAATAATTAAGATTCATAAATGCTGACAGAAAGGAATGTGTAAGCAAAAGAAAGAAAGAAGAAACTAGATTAGACACAAGAGATTTTTGTTTGGCCAAATATGACCAAGAACACACCTTGTTACAACATACACTGCTTTCCACACTATTATGCAAATTACATTTTTCTCTTATTTTCCTTAATATTTATGTAAATGACAGAATATTTTTCAAGTCATCAGCCATTGGAGCATAATTCAAATGTTTTTGAACAAACTTCATAATGATAACCATTTTTTTTTATTAAATAAAAACCTCAAAATGCACTGTTCCACATTATTAAGCAGGCCACAGGTTTCAAGCAATATGGCAAAGAAAAAGGATCTCTCTGCTGCCCAAAAGTGCCAAATAGTGTAATGCCTTGGACAAGGAATGAAAACAGTAGATATTTCATGAAAAATTAATCGTGATCATCGTACTGTGAAGAAATTTGTGGCTAATTGAGAGCACAGACGGGTTTGTGCAGATAAAGGCATAATGAAGAAGGTTTCTGATGGAAAAATTCATCGGTTTAAGAGAGCAGATGCTAAAATGCCACTACAAAGCAGCAAACAGGTATTTGAAGCTGCTGGTGCATCTGGAGTCCCACCAGTCTCAAGGTGTAGGATCCTCCAGAGGCTTGTAGTTGTGTATAAACCTACTATTCAGCCACCCCTAACCACTGCTCACAAGCAGAAATGGTTGAAGTGGGCCCAGAAATACATGAAGACTCATTTTCAAACAGTCTTGTTGACTGATGAGTGCCGTGCAACCCTGGATGGTCCAGATGGAGGAGTCGTGGATGGTTGGTGGATGGCCACCATGTCCCAACAAGGCTGTGACGTTAGCAAGGAGGTGGCGGAGTCATGTTTTGGGCCAGATTCATGAGGAGAGAGCTGAAAGGCCCCATTAGGGTCCCTGAAGGTGTGAAAATGACCTTGGCAAAGTATATGGAGTTTCTGACTGACCACTTTCTTCCATGGTACAAAAAGAAGAACAGTGCCTTCTGTCGCAAAATTTTCTTCATGCATGACAATGCACCATCTCATGCTGCAAAGAATACTTCTGTGTCATTTGCTGTTATGGGCATGAAAGGAGAGAAACTCATGGTGTGGCCCCCATCCTCTCCTGACCTCAACCCTGTTGAGAACCTTTGGAGCATCCTAAAGCTAAAGATCCATAGATCATGGATCCTCCTAGGGTGGGAGGCAGTTCACATCTAAACAGCAGCTCTGGAAGGATATTCTGACATCCTGCAAAGAAATTCAAGCAGATACTCTCCAAAAACTCACAAGTTCGATGGATGCAAGAATAGTGAAGGTGATATTAAAGAAGGGCTCCTTTGTTGACATGTAACTTTGCCTGTTAAGATGTTTTTGATTTAAATAACTTTGATTTTGGTAAATATGACTTCCTAATGCTGCAAATTCAACAAATGACCATTTTCAGCTCTTTACGACCTATAAAATGTTTTAAACTCTGTTGTGCTTAATAATGTGGAACAGTGCATTTTGAGGTTTTTATTTAAAAAAAAAATAATGGTTATCATGATGAAGTTTGATTTTTTGACAAAACATTTGAATTTTGCTCCAATGGCTGATGACTTGAAAAACATTACGTCATTTGCATTCATATTTAGGAAAATAAGAGAAAAATGTAATTTGCATAATAATGTGGAAAGCGGTGTAAAACCTGCATTTTGCTAATCTTTTAATTAAGGATCACATTAAGTAACATGCTTTTGAAAACAGTTGGTCAATTTGCCTCTTGTTACTGATTATGATGTTTCGTTAATTTCATGGCTGTAAAACTGGTCTTACTTCTGCTAATAGGAGTCATTATCAGCATATCACTATCGGTACATATTGGTCTTAAAGTTGATTTTCAGTTGCTATTTACAGCTGATATATTGGCTGTATGCACAGATAAGTTTTTTTGAGTTTTAGACAGGACCAAAAGACCCGTGTCAGCTAAATTCTTCTTTGTTCATCCTCACACCTTAACTTTAAAGTAAGTTTTAAGGACTGAAGATTTATTTCTGAAGAACATTAATATATTGCTATCTGTAACAGCTTAATTGAACTTTTAAGTTTCAGCCAATCAGCCATCCCTGTCTTCTATAATAAAGTTTTTGCACCAAACACCAAGGTAGATTCTTTTATATGTAAAAATACTTGCCAATAAAACCCAATTCTGTTTTTTGAAGGTATGATCTGCGGTTTGTGTACTGAAATACTTATTAAAATGACTACTCATATTGTATATATTATGTGAGTACTTAGATTACCTTAAATATTCCCAGCAGTTTTCAAAGCCAGGTGAATGCTTATTTTTTGTAGTTGGAACTAGGGATGCATGTTAGTGGATTTTTGTTGATAAAAGAGATGAGATGCCAATATTTACCAATTATTTTTAGCCGAAAAAGAAAGACTTCAGCTGAAGCAGGTCTATTGGTTCAGCTGAAGAATATTCATCATGGAAACACTGAATGCTACATCAAAGAATGCTACATAAGAAAGTAGCAATTGCTCTCTTGTTAATCTCCAACCAACTCCTTAGCTCAGTTCTAGTTTTTTAATTGATGACTCTGTTAAAAAAAAAAAAAAAAACCTGCACCCATAATGTATATTTAAGGCAAACCAATGTTTTGGTTTCATGGATGAATTTTTCACAATGAGGGTAAAAAGCTTTAAAAGCACTCCTCTAGTTTGTGCTATGAGCTACTGAAGAGCAATTTTCAGTAGCAATTCATCCATGAAACCAAAATGTCAGTTTAATGTTAAGTAAACACAGTGGATGGAGTGGAGTTTTCTTTTTACGGGGTACTTAATAAGCATCAGAGGTGGGCAGAGCTGAGCGGCATCTCTACTCACCTCTTTTTATTGTTGTTTTGATTGAGAGCCTTCTGGTGGTAGAATTCAAATACTGTGAGTTTAAATTTATTCCAAGTGTCATTAAAAAGTACCTTGAAGTCTTTATCTTGCTTTAAGCTGTTTGAACCTTTTGACACTTTCCTGAAGCTCAGTGCTGAATTTATTTTAAATCCTGACCGTGTCTCTTGTGTGTCTGCAGGAGATTACCCTGCATGCACCTCTTCCACCAGGCGTGTGTGGACCAATGGCTGGCCACCAGCAGGAAATGCCCTATCTGCAGAGTGGACATTGAGACCCAGCTGACTCCGGACAGTTGATAGCTCCTGTCAACTCCTGCAGCTTTGGATCTGGATCTCGTTCATTTTCCGTCGCCTCCCTCTGGGAGGGGGAAGCTCTGCCAAACCGCCCCTCTTCCCCCTCTCCGCATCACTCTACAAGCCTGCCTTCTGAGACAGCTGTGATGGAGAGATCAACAAAGCACACTCACAACGAGGGATGGGGGGTTGACGCATGGAAAGGTGGGCTGGACTGAAGGTTGGTTGAATGGACTTTTGGATGTAAAAGGCAGGAGGCGCAGACATGTATGGACAGATGTGCTGAGGCTTCACACCAATCTGTCAGATTGTGTTTCCTGTGTACATTTCTCCATACAGCACAGAGAGAGTACACTCTGACTGACTTCCAACCTGTGTGTGTTGTATTAAGGCCATTTCTCTGCCACTACATCTAAACCCTTTCCCCCGCAGGCCTGTGAAAAATCCTTTAAGCTGCACTCTGCCCAAGCCCTCAGCACATCTGTACAGAACAATTTAAAATGATTAGCATGAGGTTGTTTGGTGTGAACTCTTGTAGCTGAACGCTTGTGGTGTAATGGAGTGTAGTACTGACAAAGTATTTACAGAGTAACAGTGTTGTGTAGCAAGCAAAAGCCTTTTGTGAAAAATAATCCTTCAAAGAGGGTGAGCACAGCTCTAGGAGAATCTTCAGTGTGTTAAATCAACGAGGAAAGAGCTAGTTGTGTTAAAAAGGCCAAAAATCCCTCTTTCTTGTCTAACATGGTTTGTGGATTTACAGTTAGTAGATGCCATCAGAGTTGATGCTAACCCGCTAACTGCAGGCATGGCTTCCAGTGATCTGTGTAGTGTCGTAGTCAGGCCTCTATAATCTAGAGCAGAGGCCTCAGATGTGCATGCTGTATGGCAGGCTTGGGCTGTGTCGTTAATATTGTGGAGCAGTAGAAAACAGGGACTATGTCTGTGCATGTGAACCGTATACTATGACTCTGACGATCCCACTCATTCATAGAGGAGGACAAGAATGCACCCAATACCCCCCCTCACCTACCCGCACCCCCATCCCTACTCATCAAGAGTAGACCAAAGTTGCCCTTAGACACCGATCTCACACCGATGTAGCATTTCTCTCCTGATACTCGAGGTTTCAAGGATTCAAAGAGCTGCTAGCAGATCCGTGTCTAACTGCAACTCCTCTGTGTTGCCTCGCTCCTGTCATGGCGCGATCATGACAAGAGAGGCCGGCATGGGCTTGAGGATGCAGTGCCTGAGTCTTGCCATCAGAGTGAGTAAAATCTGACATTTGTATGACCTTTTACCTGAACCTTATTGCCTATCGAACAAGCACATGTGATTTCTATACACAGTGAATCGCCTCTGTCGTGTATCGGCTCCTTTTCATTTCAATCTAGGTTGTTGCTCCTGCTGTTTGATAAAAAACTGTGTCTGGTGTTACAGGGAAAATACAAACTAGTTTGCCTGTGATATTTGCTAGAATGTGTATGATTGTCCCCCACCCCCTCCCCCCCATGGTAGTAGTGTATGGTATTGCTAAAACAACTGTGATCTGTTCAGTGATAGAAGCCGTTTTCTCTTTATCATGCATGAACCATGTCGGCGTAGTTCACTTGAAGGAGGGTGAAAGGGAGAAAAAGCCATCCATTTGAAAAATACCAAACAATTGTTCTTAACATTAATTTTATTTTAATTGTCTTTATTTTTCTGCCATTGTTTTCTTTTCCTTATTACTTGTACTTTTTTTTGCTCACATGCCAATTTGGACATGGTACTAATATGCCAAGTCCCTGTCCATTTTAACCATAGTGAAGAAAAAGCTGCAATGCTGCAAAAACATATTTATTGTTGTTCTAATGTAGCTTGTGTTTTGTAAATGCACTATAATATGGAGTTGCCTGATTTTTGGTTTGGTGGTGTGGGTTCTTCTTGTCCTAGATTTTGTGTTTCTATTCAGTTACGAGTATTTTCATGCTTCCTTGTGTATTATTGGAGGGTAACTTGACTGTTTGTGTTGCGTTTTTTCTTTTTTCTTTTTTGTGTGTGAAACCTCCATCCAAAAAACTACAGATGGATGAACATGGAGGTTTGCTAGTTCACATAGAATGCTGTGATTAAAGATGCCTTAAGTATTTAACAATCATTATTTATTACTAACTGTAGCTAGCTAGCTATCGTGGTGGAATATTTAATGTCTCTATCTCATAACTTTGCAATTTAATCAATATATTTATTTAAAATAACACAAAATATTAAAAAAAGAATACCTCATTATGCATTGGTCGGTGGGGATGCTTCTGCATGCCGTCTGTGTTTTCTTTTCAAAGGAGAAAAAAAGAAACGTGTTGAAAATTTGACTTTGGGGGCCGGGTTGTTTCCCAACACATTTTCTAGCCAGCATGGTGCTGTTGATCTGGATTACATTCCATTCATATCACCTGTTTGTTTCAATATGAACATGTTTGTGTTTTATTATAACATCCCTGCTTTGATTTAAAGCAGATTAAAGGGACTAGAACCCCTTTTCGTCTTAGTACAGCTCCACAATTAGCTTGCTTTTGTTATACAACACTGCTTTTTTTTCATAATCAGTCATATTTTATTATTCTTTATTTTAAGATGACCATTTCATGATATTCCATTATATCTGGATCTCAATTCAGTGCTTCTTACTCTTATTTAGGACCCACATAATGAGCGGTATTAATTTGTTCTTTTGTATTGCTTGCAATAGCTTTGTGCGGGGTTTTGGGAAGTATCTAACATGCTAACTTGAGCCATTGGTCTTATTGAGCAAATTTCTGGTGTACTGTGGTTATACAATATAGATAGCGTGTTTTACACCTGGGTATAATAAGCTAACTATGTTTTAGGTGTGCATTTCTTATTAATACTCTACTAATCCTGCAAATGAATATAACATGTAATGGATTGGAATGACGCTGGCTGGTCTTACTCTGATTATTATGATTTCATTTCGTGCTCTCACTGGCCTTACCCCACGTCCTCCACAGTGTACCCCATTTACTCCAGAGCGAACTGGACAGTAGCCATAGTATTAACTCAAGCTGATGAACCGGAATGAACAGTAGAACTTAAAGCACAAGCTTTTTAATGCATGTCCTTCTCAGGTTTTCCTATGTGTATGTGGGAGTAGCTCTGTAGACGTGTTTAATATGATGCTGTACCTTCTTGAATATTTCAGATGTTTCTTTGCTGCTGAAAAAATGTTGATTATTAACCTGCCAGTGAAAAAGGGATGTGGCCATCTTTGTACAACACACTGCTGTTTTGCTGTAACCGCGCAATGTTTTATGATCTTGAGTATTTTATAGAAAAGTAGAAGTATGTATCAATAATATGAAAGCAATAGCTAAATCATAATGAAGAATAACATGATCAGTGAATATTGTGGAAATCTTTAGATTCACTCTGGGTGGATTTTGTACTGTATTTATTACTAATGATGATGCAAAAAGTTGCATAGCTTAACCCAAACTGTTCTGTCTCTTTTTTATTTATTGTCTTGTATATGATCTTTTTGTATGTGTTTTTCAAATAAACTGCCTAAAATGCTGACAACTAACCTGTGGTGTTACTCTTCTTTAAGTTCACAAATCTTTCCTTATCAACCCTCTGATTACACTTCATTTGAAGAACTGCCAAACGTTTTATAACATTTTAGGCCAATATTAGCTTATATGAAGACATGATTGTATTATTCCACTTGTGGGTGCTGACAAGAACTTGCAAGACATGATATAGTTGAGCCGGTTCAGACATAGACACACAGGGTTCCCACTCTTTTCTACAGGGCATTTTCTGAGATAGTTTAGCTGCTACAACAGGAGCACATCGTGCCAGTACACCAAAATGTTCCCTTCTGTGGAAGTCTAAGTCAAATACTGTTCATTTAGCAGCTGTTTGACCTCCTTATGGTTCAGCTGGCATTTATAGCTTTAACCATGCTACCTCATTCATTACTGAGTGTACAAAAAACTGCTTTGACATTTGAAACCAGAGCTGAATCATAAAACTACATGGTGGAGTTTATGGTGCCTGTTTGGCTTACTTAAAAGAGCAGGCACCAATTACCTAAGGGCTATGGTCTTCAATGCACTGGTTCTAGGATTGGTCTCTGTGCTGTTTGGTGCAGCTCTTTCTCCTTTTATCTCTCCCCATGTTTCTTTTCGTTCTTCAGCTGTCCTATCTAATAAAGGCAAAAAGCCCAAAAACATAATACTTAAGTTTATAATTAACTATGTTTTCTGAGGTCATTTGTGATGTATTTTTATGGTTAAAACATGAACAAGCATTTGCCACACATGACAAAAACCTATGAGCACATCACAGCATGTGGCACAGTCGTAGTATAATCTTAATTATCTTGTTTTCATGATCCTTGAAAGCCAAAAATCCTAATGAAGTTGAGCACATTCTGGTCCTGCTTGGGTTTCCTCCCTGTTAAAAGGCAGTTTTCCCTTGCCACTATAACTATGATAAATGTTGCATAGTGCTGTTCTCATGGTGGATTAATGTTGGGTCTTCATAAATAATATAACAGAGCATAGTCTAGACCTGCCATCTTTGTAAAGTGTCTTGAGATAACATTGGAGCTATACAAATAAAGACTGATTGATTGCCATGTTCTACTAGCTACACATAAACTTGTTAATGACCCAAACATGCTAACTGATGTAACATGGATCCACTTTAAAACAAGGTGAAGAAAAGAATGAAGTCAGTCTATACACCTAATAAAACTAGGGCAAGCAGCCAGCAGTGACTTAAATGTTTGCATTTGAAATGTCTTACATAATTGGAAGTCTTGACCATCACAGTTGTAACATTACCTCAGTTTCATCCAGCCTGCCAGTGCTCCTACATGTCTTGGGGATGTTTTTTGATATGACCATTTACAATATTAAGCCCTCACAGATGGCAGCATCAACTGTTTTGGAGCGGCAAAATAAGGCAAATGTTAAATGACTTCCCAGGATAGGGTGCAGATGGCCTAGCAGTTACGTTGTGCTCCATATACTCAAGCCACTCGGGTTCAAATCTGGTCTGTGGCTCCTTTCCCACAACTCATCCCCCATTCCCTCGTCCTTGTTGCTGACTTTATCCACTTTCCTTTATAAATACAGACAATCCCAAAAAATATAGCTTTAAAAAGAAACAAATGTCAAGGATAGCACAAGATATTTCAGGACATTTGCTTCATCCCTTATTTTCCATGACTGGAAAATTGGTCAACTTTTTTCCAAGATGCACTGAACCCTGAAACATTATTAAATCATTATTTTTAAACGGCATATCAAAGAGATCCTCGTCAAAATGTGCATTATAAAAACAATACTGGCCAAAGAGTCATGTATATGAATAGCCATACACATGTTCAAACCAATGTGAATGTTTTGCCTCAAGCCATTAATTAAATAAAGGGCAGAATTTGATTTTTAATTAACTCCTAAACAGGCTGCCTGTCTGTCACACCTAAAATTATGTTATTAGTTCTGATTGGTCTAAATTTACAATATACCATTAAGAAAAAGTGAACTGTGGAGTCTACATTGAAAATACTAATTTCATTAGAAGTAACATTGCAGCCAAATCACCTTGCTTTTTCTCTCTCAAACATTCCTTTTTCCCTTAAATTAAAAAAATGGATGGTTAAATATAGCATAAAATACAGTGCCTATAACAAGTATTCACCTCATTGGATGTTTTACCTTTTTATTCCTTTTATAAATCAGTCATGGTCAACATTATTTGGCTTTTTTGACAAACAAACCCCTCAAAAACTCTTAAATGTCAAAGTGAAAACAGTTTTCTACAAAGTAATGTCAAATGAAAAATATGTAATGTGAAAAAAAAAAAGACTGCATAAATATTCCCTGCCTTGAAGTCGGTATTTAGTAGATGTACTCTGGCTGCAGTCACAGCACTCAGTCTCTGTGGATAGGCCTCAATCAGGCTTGCACATCTGGACACTTAAATTTTACTCCTGTCTTCTTTGCAAACTACTCGGGCTCTCTCAGGTTGCACGGTGATCAGGAATGGACAACCAGTTTCAAGTCGAGCCACAAATTGACTTGGCCACTCCAGAACATTCACCTTGTAGTCTTAAAACATTTCTGTGCAGCTTTCACTGTATGCTTCGGGTCATTGTCTTGCTGAAAAAGAAATCTTCTCCCAAGCCATAGTTCTCTGGCAGATTGAATAAGATTGTCCTCCAGGATTTTACTATATTTTGTCGCATTCATTTTACCGTCTACCTTTACAAGCCTTCCAGGGCTGTTCTGAAAAGTATCCCCACAACATGATGCTGCCACCACCGTGCTTCACAGTGGAGACGGTGTGTTTGTGGTGATGTGCAGTGTTCTGTGTTCGCAAAACACTGCACCTTGTCTGATGGCCAAAAAGCACCATTTTGGTCTCATCAGACCAAAGACCTTTCTCCCACATGCCTTTAGGGGAACTCTAGTCGAGATTTTATATGAGCTTTCTTTGATAGTGTCTTTCTCTTTGCCACTCTTCCATAAGGCTTTGACTGGTGAAGACCCAGGCAACAGTTGTTGTACACAGAGGCTCTCTCATCTCAGCGGCTAATGCTTGTAACTCCTTCAGAGTAGACATAGGTGTCTTGGTGGCCTCTCTCACTAGTCTCCTTCTTGCAGATTTCCACATGTGCCATTTCTTGATGATGGACTTAACTGAACTCCAAGGAATGTTCAGTGCCTTGGATATTTTTTGTATACTTCTCAATAACCTTTTCTCTGAGTTGTTTGGAGTGTTCTTTTGTCTTCATGGTGTAATGGTAGCCAGGAATACTGATTAACCAGTGACCAGATTCCTATTTCACTTACTATGAGACCACTAGCACCAATTAGCTAAAACTCTGTTGAATTAGGTCAGTCATTTTATGCATTCACTTATTATACATTTCATTTTCATTTATTATTATTATTTTACTTTTGCTTACTTTTTATAAATCTGTTTTCAATTTGACATTACTAGTTTTTATTTTTGTCAGAAAGCCAGATTTTATTTACCATGACTGATTTATAGCATCAGTAAAAGGACAGAACATCCAAGTGAATAATTTTAATAGGCACTGTAAATAGCAGACATAGTACTAAACTGTTGCCATTAAAAAGCACATAGATGATTCAATATGCTGCAAGATGGGCCTAATCCCCTGTACATCCTACTTACTATAGCATCTTCCATACACTAGGTTTGTTGGAAAACAACTTTTTATCCAAAGTATATGTAAAAATTATTCCACATAAGCTCATATTAACAGACGGGGACACAATGCTTGATTGCTTTGTCAAACGTCAATCAAACTGCAGCGCTAGAATGCCTCTGTCAATTAAACGTCACAAGGAGAAAGGAAAATGTTCCCCCATAGCTGTAATAGCTGTTTTTTCCCCTTCTGGGACAATTAGTTTTAATCCTCTGCAGCACTGAGTGACTTTTACATTTCCCATGTACATTATTGTATTGTAGGGGAAACTGTCCATCAAGACCACAGTGAAAAACATCTTTCCAGTTTGTATACTGCTTGTTTTGTGTACTGTATTGAGTCACTTTTCCTACACTACATTTTAAACTGAAGATTTTGTTCGATTACTTTTTGTCTTTGTGTGTAATTTGCAGAGGCCAAATGACTGGGACTATGCAGAGTGTGTCATGATGTGTGCACCTGTCTGAAATAGTCCTCAAGAAATGAAACAAAGAAAGAATAAATAAAGACTGGATTCTTGCCAAGATTTTGGGCAATGTTTAGATCTAATTTGACTTTATTTGAAGATGATAGAAATTGGCTTTTAATGATGCTAGAGGAAGGGCAGTGTAAACAGTTGGCACAAAGTTAAAAGGGAAAACTGGTAACTAGAAGTGACAAGACTTGTGTAAAAAAAATCAACAGATGCCCCACATACTCACTAAGGAAATGCTCACCCACTCTTTGTGCCTCCTGACCTCCTCCTAATATCTTGGGTAGAGCACCCGCTGAGTCTGCCCATCAGCCTTACTTTCGTCCAGCCACTTTCCACACTGGAAGATGGTTGTCACTGAGTTGGCAGTGTTGGTCACCTCCACACACTCTAAAAACCACCCACAGTTTGAGCCCTTATTGTCGTGCTCCACTTTGACCCTCAGCAGCTCCCCAAGGTCCAGCATCTCCAGGATGAAGCGGTCAGTTCGCCCTCGCTCAAAAAGGTTACGGAATTTCTGATGTAGATGACGCTTGCCTGAGTCACCGTTGACGCCGTAGATGGTGATGAATACTCTGGAGTCCGTGCCGCCGCCTTTCACATCCCCTGTGATAATGATGATCTCATATTTGACGGGGACAAGGTTGCGCACTTTACTTGCGAAGCTCTCGACGGACTTGTAGCACTCAAATGTCAGGAACTGGTCCTTTTTGGCTGCCAGGAGGATTTTTGCGTCACAGTGGAAGAAATACCTAAACATGAAGGAAGGGGTTTGGATTCACATCAACACCGTCAATGTGACATTTTACGTAACATTATGTAGGATGTATGAGGCTCCACTCACTTGTTTCCCAGCTCCATTTCTGTCACTACCACCTCCATGACGTGCCAGAAAGCCTCATTCTTCACCTTCTTCCCGTCTTTTGTCACATGGCCGAGGCAGATGCCGGCAATCTCCCCCACGTGCTTTGAGGAGAACTCAAACGTGTCGGTGGCACCGCTGTGAATGGAAAAAAAAAAAAAAAAAACGTCACAACCACGGGCAGAATCTGAGGTTCTGAACAGTTAAATTGACTGGTCTGTACAGGGAGTTTTTCTTCTGTGTGTCTCATAGGATTAGCTCTCCTGAGAGAAGAGACTCAGTGAACAGAGAGTGAAGCTATGAGATAAAAGAAGAAAAACAAAGCATGTGAAAGAGGGTAGATTATGTAAGGCCACATAAGAGGAATTTATTGTGGACTCTCTTTAAAGACGCACCTTAAAAACTTCTTTTTCTTGTTCTCCAGAACTAACTCTTTGGAGCGAGATTTCCTGCCTTCTAAAACGATCCAGGCGTTTTCTGTGGTGGAGGCATCTTCGGTGTTTGCGGTTGTTATGGCAATTTCATATTCTGTAGCAATGCAGAGAGACAGATGTTATCATTTCTCCCTCATAAATAAATGACCTTAATCAGCTTCAAATCCTTTGTGTTTGACTGTTAAAGACTTGTGATATTGCACGCAGACTTCCAGTATCACTAACTGGTTTTGTCACTGAGGTCTATGGAGTCGTTGTTGGCACATGCCAGCTCCCTCATGATCTGTCCGTCATCTTCACTTTTAGCCAGCCAGCGGTCGCAGGGGAACCTGAAGGTCTGATCCATGGTCTCATCTCTCACATCAATGTACTCCAGATGCCAACCAGGAGCAGGGCCTGTTTACAGCAGGATAAACAAAACCTATCACGGTTCCATCCAAAATTATTTAATGTTTTCTTATATCAATGAGGTGCATTCCTCTGCAGGTACTGTACAAGCCCCCCCTTTATCCTTCCTGGAAAGACTGACCCAAGAAGATTAAATCAGCGGAATCTCTTTCTCTATAAGAATATAATTCTATTGTCTAGCCTGTCCGAATTTGACTTGTGTTTAAAGTTGTATTTGAAATGTTTTTTCAAACTGTTTCAAAGGTAAAATATATAGAAATTTGCCAAAATGTGTGAATTAATGAAAAGAGGACTAAATGCATGCACAGAGGTCACTGTGGCTTCAGACAACACAAATATATAGGTGCATCTCAAAGAGTTAGAATATCAAGAAAAAGCTCATATATTCTCCTGTAATTTACTTTTACAAGTTAAACTTTTATACATTCTACATTAATCTTGTACAAAGTTAAATATTTAGACTTTTTTGTTTGAATGTTGTGGGTAACAGCTTACAGCTCACAAAAATTAAAAATCCACTATAATACAATATTGTGGAAAAGTCTGATTTGCAAGGGTCTCTGGGGTGGTCATTCTTGAATTCTGGTTGGTAAACACAATTGCAATCATTGTAGGGACTGCTGACTTGAATACTGTCTAGAGCATGGGTGTCAAACTCAATCACAGCCGGGACAAGATTTTGGGTTTAGGTCAACCTGAGAGCCTAAAAGGGTCAACATTTAACCATAACTGTCAACCTCATTTTCACTAGTAATGAAATATATATAAAAAACAAAAAAAACAAAAAAAAAAAAAAACAGCGCTGATGGTAAATCATTTGGAAATTTAAAAAAAGCAAAATGACAAGTTTGAAGGCTCAAATCTGAGATAAAAATTCCAAAAGATCAGAACACGATATTAAAAATTTAAAATAATGTTTTTAAAGAGCAAATATATGAGGAGAAAGTTGAAATCAAATGTTTGGAAGGTCAAAATATAAGATACAATATAAAATCATGAGTTAAAAGCCAAAATATGACTTAGATTTTAAATTGTGAGTCTAATATGTCAAAATATGGGATTAAAAAGGCAGAATTAAGAGTTGAAAATGTCAAAATATGAGCTAGAATTCAAAATGATGACTTAAGTTAAAATATAACTTAAATTCAAAATTGTGAGTTTAGAAGGTCAAAATCTGATATAAAAAGTAAAAATAATTCATATAAAATTCAAAATATGAGAAAAAAGTAAAATGATGATTTTAAAGTCAAAATATGGGATTAAAAAGTCAAAATTAGGAGTTGAAAATGTCGAAATATGAGCTAGAATTCAAAATGATGACATAAAAAGTTAAAAATATGACAAATTTAAAATTGGGAGACTTAAAGGTCAGAATATAACATAATAAGTAAAAATAATTAATGTAAAATCTTAAAATATGAGAGAAAAATTAAAATGATGAGTTTAAAAGTCAAAATATGGATTAAAAAGCCAAAATTAGGAGTTAAAAATTTCAAAATGTGAGCTAGAATTCAAAATGATGACTTAAAAAGTTAAAAATATGACTTAAATTTAAAATTAGGAGTCTAAAAGGTCAAAATATGATATAAAAAAGTAAAAACAAGTAATTTAAAATCTCAAAATATGAGAAAAAAATTTGAAATCATTAGTTTAAAAGTCAAAATATGGGAATAAAAAGCAGAAGTAAGGAGTGTAAAAGGTCAAAATCTGACTTAAAATTAAAATTGGGAATGTAAAAGATAAAAATGTGATATACATAAAGTCAAAATTATGAGTTGAAAATGTCAAAGTATGAAATGAAAACTCAAAACCATGAGTTTGAGATGCAAAATTGAAAATATGAAATAAAACACAAACTTTCTTTCCCCACATTCCGGACTTTTTATGATTTTTTTCTTTCTGTTTTATTTTTCAGATTTTTATGGTTTAACAAGGATATTTAAAATAATCAAGTTCAAGTTTACACTTTTATACTGGAGGAAATCTGCAGACCTCATACTGGTGGGCCAGTAATAATACAAATATGATATGATCTTGTGGGCTAGATACTATTGTTCCACGGGCCAGATTTGGCCCCTGGGCCTTGAGTTTGACACCCCTGGTCTAGAGGACAACCATTGAGACCCTTCACAAGGAGGGTAAGCCACAGAAGGTCACTGCTGAAAGGGCAGGCTGTTCTCAGAGGCTAATTCAAAGCTAATAAATGAAAATGGTTGACCTGACGGGGAAGGTGTGGTTAAAAAAGTGCACAAACAACAGGGATCAGCTCAGCATGCGGAGGATTGCCAAACAAAGCAGATTCGAAGAACTTAGGAGAATTTTCACAAGGAGAGGACTGAAGCTGGAGTCAGTGGATCATTGTTATCAGAACTGCATGTTCCTTTCAGAGCATTTTGTTGATTTTGAAGTGTTCTACAGATACAGGCTATTATCATCATTATTATTAGTAGTAGTAGTAGTATATGATTACAAGTTAAATCTATAACTGTTTCAGTGAACAGAAATTAGTTGTTTAACAACATTGCTGAAAAGGACTTTTATAGCAGGTTTTATATTGCCTAAATGAGCTTGATAAACTCTGAACATTTTACCTAGAGGCTGCTGTAACCAGCTCCGTATCTACAGTACAGACATTAAAGAGGTTTTGATGTTTGCCTCTTTGAAAACACAGCAAAAAGTGTTTTCACTAAAATCATGAAATATTCTTCTGATGATAAAACAGATAGTATTCTAGGAATGAAATATTTAGTAATCATTGATTAAAAACCCTCATTAAAAACAAGTGGAGAAAAAATCTTTAGGACAGGATTTAATAAAAAAGGCAGCAGCAAAATTATCAATGAAAGCATTGTCTATTTTCATAATATTTTTGATTTTTTTTATAGTCTCAGACAAAAACAGCCTTAAACCCACCAATCGCTCAAACCAAGAAACCTTAAAACCCTAAAACAAAAGCAAAATTCTCTCCACAGCTGCATCACATAATCAAAATCACATTGATTCTGTGTTTTTTGAGAATGTTATTATCTACCTGTTTGACGTCCTCACCTTTGTTATCATGCCACACTCGGATCTTAGATAGCTCGCCCAGACTGAGCAAATCAGGGAATCTGAACACATCTTTCATTTTACGCTCAAACTTGTTCCTGTTGGTGCTCTCCTTCAGAGGCAGCATCCCTGTGTCTCCGAATTCCCCGAACACAATCATGAACACGTTGGCATCAGTGCCAGCACCTGCACACCAGAGGAGTTTAGCAGTAGACCTGTAGGTATACCTAATAATGCTGCATCAGTGCTACTATGACACACAGTAGAATTTATAGAAAAAAAATCACTGAAGTCTTGACACCCACCTGCGACATCACTGGTCTGGACCTGAATAGTGTAGGTTGTTTTCTCCACCATCTCCTCATCATCCACCACAGCAGCCAGCTCACACACCTTCGTCCTTTTAGGTCCTTTTGTTTTTGACAGCCAGTTCTCGTACGTAAACACATACACCTCCTCTGTGTTCAGGTTCCTCATCAGGATCTGAGAGCATTTAAAAGAAATTTACTGAACTGCCCAGTCTGTTTCATAAACTGTTCTGACCAATCAGCATCATTAGAGGAGAACAATGCAGTAACTACAGGTGAGGGTTTAGGTGTACTGATAGCCGATAGTAATGGCTGCCAGTGTGGCAAGGAGCTTGCGTGTAGCTGTAGTATAGAGTAGAGTTGGACCATGTTTCAGTACAAAATAAAGAGTAAAGAACTGAACTAAAAGCTTTCCATGATGACAAAGATGTATCGCTCCTCTGCTGACCTGCTTTGGCACGAGTTTGTAATAGTTACAGGTGGAGGGACTAGTTTTAGTGTGAGTGGTTTTATACAATGGTTGCAAATGGAGTGATCAGCTCAGATGTGGCCACAGCGACAGTTTTGTCAGAACAGGACCACATTTTACTGCTCTAATTTGCAGCATGTCTGTGTGTGTATCTATGACAATTTGCACTCCACACTGTTGCTCCAATTGTCCTTAAAACCTCTCAGAAGGTTTCTTGGGTGCACTGGTTCAAAACAGGTGCCATTGCAAAATCATAAATATTTACAGATTTTCACTAAAATGTTGCACAGAGATATTAATTGTGGACTTCCCCTTTTTCTTCTTCTTCTTCTTCTCTGAGGTAATGACGTTTCGCAACCTATTGTAAGGTGCATATCACCACTTACTATGGAGTGTGCAACCTTAGGGTGACGTACACTTCAAGGGAGTCGACTGATTATGCTCTGATGTACATAACCAAAGTATTGTTCTAGCCCTGCCGTTTCAAACATCAAAGTAAACTCCACTAAAACTCTGTTCAACTCCTGTCGTGTCTACTTTCAAAGGGTTTGGGTTTTTCCCATCTGAAGTTACCATTGCCTACAATCATTTTACTCTTAACACTTCATCTACTGCACATCCTTGGCTGGGCTAACCTCTAGTTGCTCCATTAAAACAAGAACAAGGAGCTACACTGACCAAAAACCTAAGGAATATTTTGAAAAAATAATCATTTGCAACCAGCCTTGAAATGTTTTATTTGCTGCAAACACTGACTTTATGTTGGCCACACATCTATTTGTCTGTGATTCATTCTCAATCATCTTCTGAATGGGGAATGGCAAAAAAAGAACCAGTGAAATATTGCAAATCATAATATATTTCTACTTTCATGCTTTAACATTTGCATATATATACGTATATTTGACTAACTGGTGACCAGTCCACGGTGTTCCCCACCTCTTGCCCAATAGCAGCTGGGATTGGCTTAAGCCAAACGCGACCCTAAACAGGATAAGTGGTGTAGATAGATGGTGGACATTACAGCCTCTCTTGTAAAAGGGATTCAAAGAAAGTTAACAGGTGGAGTCTTTACATTACCCTGTCGAGAAACCAGTCAGGCCGGCTTCCAGAGCCGTCAATCCGAACTCTGATCTTCTTCAAAGGAGCAATGTCATCTATCTCCAGACTGAACGTATCTTCTTGACCTCTTTCAAACCTGCAGGAAAAAATGTAAAGTCTACTATACAGACATCTTTGCATTTTAAAATAATCTCATGCTCAAAGTTGGACAACAAAGATGCCACTCTAATGTCTGAACAAAGAAAACAAGATATTTTGCAACACCAATAAAGAGTAAACCTTGGTTCAGCTCTTGCTTTAGTCTCTCCAAATACAGAGAGAAATATCACAACATATCTGTCTCTTATAGCCTGTTCTATGATGTACTATGCTCACCAGCTTGCCTTATCTATCTGCTGCTCCTGAAGAGGCTCATTACTACATTTTGCACGTTTTCTGAGCTACTGTTATAGTAGTTTAACTATAGCCACTGTGAGTCTGAGCATGCAGGCTAATGAGTGTCTTTTCCACAGTTCCATCAATAAAGAGTGATTGGTACACTCAGGGGTAACTGGAGGACTGACCTGTCCTCGTTTTTTGGCAGCAGTATTTCCTCTGTGCTCCCGTTGGCTCCAAACACGGTGAGGAAAATGTTGGTATCAGTGCCTGCATACTGAGTATCACCTGTGACTACTGTTGCAGAATAAATAACCTAAAAACATGGCAGAAAGCAGAGTAGCAGCATTAAACAAATTCTGTTTTTAATTCAACATCAATGTCTTCCATGGTTTAAGATTTCTGTTGCTGTGACTCACTTTGCGGATAATGTTGATGGTGCTGGAGTCCAGCACATTGAACAGCCTGGCAGTCAGACCATCTCCTCTGTCTTTAGCCAGCCAGCACTTACATGGAAAGATGTACTTGATACCTTTGGTTGGCACGGCAACCGACAGCTCATCCACCAACCAGCAGCTCTCTGGTGTGACACCGTTATGGCCAAGCTGAGGAGGAGACGCAGAGAGGAAAAGACAGAGAGAGGGGGAGGCAGAGCTGGGAATTTATATATCATTTGATTTTGTTTGATGTAGGTACAAGAAGGCAGAGCTAGAATTAATTATTGCTGAGCTAGAATGGTTTTATTTAAATTTTTAACAACAGTGCATCTGAGGAGGCAGTTTCACAGATTTAGAAACACAGACAGTCCTCGATTCTCACTTCCACCCTCTTGATCTCTCCTACGTCAGTTCCATAGCACACAAAGTGCTCCATACTGCCAGCTGTGAACGCTCTCTTCCCCTCTGGCAGGTCCAGCCACAGCCGGTCTGTCTCCACGTCATTAGGGCCAATGATGATGACATAGACTCTGGCTGATGTGATAGCATCACGGTCAATCCCAGTAGATACGGTGAAGTGATATGGGATTACTGAAAAAGCAAGATGTGAAAGAGAAAGAATTTTATTAATGTAAAAAATAATAGTTTGACACCTTGGGAAATGAGTGTATTCCGTTTTTGGAGGAGAGTTCAATTAGAAGCTTGATGCAAGATTTATTTAGCTTAGCATAAAGATTAGAAAAAACAACAACTACGTCTGAAGGATTGAAAAAGCAACTACGTTTTTAACAAGTTAATTCAAAATACAGAAGTTCTGTCATATGAGATTTCCAGACTCTAAAAGCACCAAGATTCAGCCAAGAAATAGTGCTTGTTATATAATAGACATTATTCTTTGCAAAAACACAACTTGTTTTAACACATCTCTCTTTTGATTACACAAATAATATAAAATGTGTTAAATATGGAGCTTTTAAGATGTTTGTAGGTGGTTTTCTTATTCTGAGTAGCTGTTTTTCATTCCCAGTATGTTAGCTAACTGATCTGTCCTGCAATGAACATGAAGTTGAATTCAGTCAGTGCACATGTAAAGCTCTTCTTCTGGTATGCTTTGAAGCATTTCATTTCATACCATCATTATACAGAAAGCTGTGAACTAAGGCATCATATAAAGAGGCTCTCTTATACAGTGCATTTGGAAAGTATTCAGACCCCTTCACTTTTTTCAGTTTTGTTATGTTGCAACCTGATGCAACCAGTTTGTTATCACATGGAGTTTTTTTTTTTTTTGCAAATTTCAAACAGGCTTTCATGTGTTGTACAATGAGGAGAAGCTTTCATCTAGCCACTCTGCCATAAAGCCCAGATCAGTGGAGGGCTGCAGTGATGGTTATCCATCTGGAACTTTTTCCCACCTTAGTCCCATCTCAGGACCTCTGGAGCAGTCAGAGTGACCATTGGTTTCTTGGTCACCTCTCTTATTGAGGTCACCCCTGACTGCTCAGTCTTACCGGGGATCCAGGTCTTGGAAGAATCCTGGTTGTGCCAAACTTCTTCCATTAGAGAACTATGGAGGCCACTGTGCTCTTGGGAGGTTTCAGTGCAAAAGAATATTTTTGTAGCCTTCCCCAGATCATTATTTTTTAGATACCAACAGGGGCTCAAACCACTGCTCCAGACTCAGAGCATGCTTATTGATGCAAAAAACTAAAATGATTGGATCTCAGAGAAAGAGAGCTTTATTTACAATAATTTATATTGATTTAAATAGGCTGCCTAACTGCATTTATACAGACAACTTTTTATTTGACTGTCATGAAACATGGTTACATAAAGTTCTTGTTTGAGCAGACTGAGGAGAGTTTGTCCCAAATCTGACTGCTATATCCAAGCCCTTCACCTTAATGAAGGGTACTTCACTCAGCTGTGGGTGTGACATGAAATGGAGTTCACTTCATGCTTGAGAGAGAGTGTGGAGGGGTTAGTTTCAGGAAGGCCCACAGTGACACTCAAGGAGGTTACTAAAATGTTGGTTCTGAGATCAGAACAGAAAATGTGACAGTGGCACAAAAGTCCTTTCTCTGTTTCTACAGCATTTTCCACTGTGAACTGATGTTACAGTCCCAGACTTGTTTCAGCTTTGCAGATTTCTATGCCAGCTTCCAAAATAGAACTCATCTTACCAGCTTTTTCAACACGCACGCAGTAGCAAAGATACATTGTGCAGGTGCAGATAATCTCCGGCTTAGCCTGTAATCTCGTCTTCAAAACTTTCTGCTATTGTTGTCCCTGCTTCTGTGTTGACCCCTTCATATCTGCATCTTGCAGTTGCACAGAGTTAATTTTTGGTGATGTGCACAGCCACCACTCCAGCCATGGGCAGCCATCATGCATTAATAAACAGGCAGATAAACGAAAGTATATTTCCAACCTTATCACACCTGATTTATATCCTATAGATGTGAAAATGATCTGTTTTGTAGCCTTACTTGGACCCTCCTCCACCACTGCCACCTTTTTCTTCTTTTTCTTCTTGTTGGCATTTCTGTCCAACCCCAGTTTGGCCTGAGCAATCTTCTTGGAATAGGGATCAGTGTTTCTTTCTCCTTCATACCCCTGAAACGGACACATAACATAAATTTATTCCACTAATCAATTTCCTCAAAATCTATTGTACTCTTTAACTACACATTATACTTATATGAGAAGATGTTAAACCCTATTCTTTGTAAATATAATCCATTTAACAAACCGCAACAAAGAAAGTCCTATCAATATGTTGGTCCTCTTTCTTGGTTGACAGCCAGCGCTCACACAGGAACATATACACCTCCTCTGTTTCCACATCCAGCACCTCCACCTGGTCCAGGTACCAATCGGCCCCAACCATGGAGTTGTCATGACGAATGCGAATCTTAAACACTTGGCCCAAGTCTACAGCCTCAATAGTGAATTTGTCCACCTGTGCGTAAAAAATATTTAGAAAACTTTAATAATCCATCAATGATCAGACATAATATCAAAGCTTTCCTCACATACCTCTCCTCTCTCAAACTTGTTCTTGTTGTTCTCAGATTTAGCCAGTTTGCGCTCTCCTGTGTCTCCCAGGTCCCCGTAAATGGTGAAAAAAACGTTGGCATCAGTTCCTGCTCCGTACATATCACCAGTCCGCACTGAAACCTTGTATGTGTGAGCTGTGATGAGAATGAAATACAATCAATAAAAACATTTCTCCCAGATTTGTAAATGCATAAGTCTACACCTTTAGGGCATGGAGAGGGGTGGATGTGGTGAGTAGGTATGGCCTACAATACTGTCAGGGCAGGTAGTTGCCACGAGCCCCTGGTCGTGCTGTAGATGTCTGAAAGGCCTGAAAACCAACAGTCTCCAGGCGTGAAAAACAAAATAGATGCCTTTGAGCTACACACCTGTCTGCTGAGCTTGGCTCTGACTAAAACCATGAAAATTTCACATCATACAAATCCAATCCCCACTTTGAATTCACATAAATATCATGCAGTGCAAGTGACAACATCAATGCACAAAATAATTCGCTCAAATCCAACAAAAGCCTGCAATGTCCTTGTCCACATGGGGGCAGCATGAAATAAAGGTTACACAACAAACGACAATCCTTCTATGTAACATCCGTATTCATCCCATTGGATGTCCAAAAAATACAAAACAACTTTTTAATGCCAAGTGAAAACAGATCTTTACAAAGTAATGTCAATCAAATAAAAATATGAATTGCAAAATAAGTGACTGCATAAATATTCACCCTTGTTTAAAGTGGCTAGTGTAAAGACCTGTGTATGGAAGGTCCAGCCACTGATTAATCAGTATTCCTGGCTACCACTGCACCATGAAGACAAAAGAACACTCCAAACAACTCAGAATAAAAGTCATTGAAAAGAATAAGTTAGGGAATGAATACAAAACAATTTCCAAGGCACTGAACATCCCCCAGAGTTCAGTTCAAACACTCAGCAAGAAATGGAAGTAATATGGCACATGTGTAAATCTGCAAGAAGGAGACTAGTGAGAGGGGCCACCAAGACACCTGTGACTGCTCTGAAGGAATTACAAGCTTCAGCAGCTGAAATGGAAGAGACTGAATACAACTGGTGCCTGGTTCTTCACCAGTCAGAGCTTTATGGTGAAGTGCCAAAGAGAAAGCTACTGTTGAAGAACACTCATATTAAATCTGGAGTTGGCCAAAAGGCACGTGGGAGACTCCATGGTCAAGTGGAAGAAAGTTCTTTGGTCTGATGAGACCAAAATGATGCTTGTTGGCTGTCAGACAAGATGCTATGTTTGCTGGACATCAAACACTGCACATCACCACAAACACACCATCCTCACTATAAGGCACAGTGGTGGTAGCATCATGCTGTTCACAAAGTCTTGAAATAATTGTATAACTCCTGAGCTGCTACATGCTCCACTTGGTGTACCGGCTAGTCTTTCATTGAGTCTGTATGATTTTCCTTTAAAAGTTTTTTTTTTCTCTCTAAAAACAGCCGCCTGCAATGAAAGTGAAACTTGACACTAAAGAAACAGATCCATCTGAGCTAAATGAGCTAAAACTCATTGAATAGCTTAAAACGCGGCTAAGAGCAACGGATATAAGACACGACTGTTTATAGATGACCATTTTTGTCATGACACTCTGCTGTTTCAATAAATCACACTGGAGTAGCAGAACATTTTTTTCATCTTATTTGTATTGGGGAACATGCAAATTATCTACCCACTTATGTCAGAGCAAACCTACTTTCCAAAGCATCCTCCACCTCTGTTTCAGTGGTTTTCAGCTTCCCATCCCTGAGGAGTTTCTCTGTGATGATCTCCGAGGGGACCAGCTCCCTCACCGTCTCCCCATCATCCTCAGACTTAGCAAGCCAGCACTCACATGGGAAAATGGTCGTCTCTGAACCCTGCAATAAACGCAAATGGATTAAACAACCAGGCCTGAAATTAGAGAGAGAAGGATGTTGAGCAAAAGCTTTTTTCCAGTTGCCTTGATCTTATCTAATATCAGACACAGAAGTTGACTTCTCCTACCTTTCCTTTCCTGAGCTGTCGTCTGATCTCCACTCTGTCCAGGTGCCATCCTGGGTTGGTGCCCCTGTTGTCGTGTCCTATCCTGATTTTCTCAATAACATCACCAACATCTTCCAGCTGGAGAAAGAAAACACAGTGTTGACAGAAGTGCAGCCACTGTCTGATATGATGTGTGGTTCAAATACACACGCTCACCTCAACAATAAACATGTCTTCAGCTCCCCTCTCAAAGTACAGACGTCTCTCTCTCTTGTTGACACACAGGTGTTTCTGCTGTGTGCACAGTGCATTACGACCGTACAGAACTATGAACACATCAGCATCTGTTCCCGCGCCAAACACATCACTGGTGAATATCTTTATCTCATAGGGCACGACTAAAAAAAAAATCAAAGGAAAAGTTGCTGCTTAGTTTGGTCGACACACGTAAAGTATACGGTTTAATATTATGTTTCATATGCTTTAATTAAACAAACCATAATACAGAAAAGTAACCAGGCTTAAAAAAGCAATTTCAGTCATGTTTTAAACTCAAAGCTCTCATGAGAGAGAAAAGGAGAAATCAGCAATGGTCCATTCAAATTCATGCATTTACAAATAATGGCCAAAGTTAGGCACCCATTTTTCTTTCATCAAAAACAAGAAATTCCATGCCAGAGTACCGTTTCTCCCCTCCTCCCTGCTGGTCTACATTCACATAAGTAATATCAGTCTGTTACTGAGCACACTTGTGTATGTACAAAGTCTGATACAGTAGGTGGTGGTAGGCATGCACTTTGTTTTTAAAATCCACCAAGTAGAAAGAAGAAAAATAACCATGGGAACCACCTGCATCTGTCCATCCTTCAACTACAGAGGTTTTTATTATTTCTGAGATGCCAGAAATGACCCTCTTCCTACTTCTAAATCTACTTGCAGCTCAGAGGATTAAATATACACTATAAAGCCAAAAGTATTCACTCACCCATTCAAATAATTGAAATCAGGTTTTCCAATCACTTCCATGGCCACAGGTGTATAAAATCAAGCACCTAGGCATGCAGACTGTTTCTACAAACATTTGTGAAAGAATGGGTCGCTCTCAGGAGCTCAGTGAATTCCAGCGTGGTACTGTGATAGGATGTTACCTGTGCAACAAGTCCAGTTGTGAAATTTTCTCACCCCTAAATACTCCACAGTCAACTGTCAGTGGTGTTATAACAAAGTGGAAGCGATTGGTAATGACAGCAACTCAGCCATGAAGTGGTAGGTCACGTAAAATGACGGAGCGGGGTCAGTGGATCCTGAGGCACATAGTGCGCAGATGTCACCAATTTTCTGCAGAGTCAATCACCACAGACCTCCAAACTTCATGTGGCCTTCAGATTAGCTCAAGAACAGTGCGTAGAGAGCTTCATGGAATGGGTTTCCATGGTTGAGCAGCTGCATCCAAGCCATACATCACCAAGTGCAATGCAAAGCGTCGGATGCAGTGGTGTAAAGCACGACGCCACTGGACTCTAGAGCATTGGAGACACGTTCTCTGGAGCGATGAATTGCGCTTCTCCATCTGGCAATCTGATGGACGAGTCTGGGTTTGGCGGTTGCCAGGAGAATAGTACTTGTCTGACTGCATTGTGCCAAGTGTAAAGTTTGGTTGAGGGGGGATTATGGTGTTGGGTTGTTTTTTTTTTTAGGAGCTGGGCTTGGCCCCTTAGTTCCAGTGAAAGGAACTCTGAATGCTTCAGCGTACCAAGAGATTTTGGACAATTCCATGCTCCCAACTTTGTGGGAACAGTTTGGGGATGGCCCCTTCCTGTTCCAACATGACTGTGCGCCAGTGCACAAAGCAAGGTCCATAAAGACATGGATGAGAGAGTTGGGTGTGGATGAACTTGACTGGCCTGCACAGAATGCACTTCTGGAAAAATGGTAAAAAATTCCCATAAACACACTCCTAAACCTTGTGGAAAGCCTTCCCAGATGAGTTGAAGTTGTTATAGCTGCGAGGGATGGACCGACGTCACTTTAAACCCTATGGATTAAGAATGGGATGTCACTTAAGTTCATACGCGAGTCAAGGCAGGTGAGTGAATACTTGTGGCAATATAGTGTATCTGTGCTGTGCAGACACAACACATTTAAAAAGACAGAAGAATGAACAATTTTTCTTTCTGATGAGTACTTTTTTGCTTTCACATCTCCTGCAGACCTGCCTGAGTTCACCTAAACTGGACCTGAGACTACCTCTTCTAGCAGACTTAGGCAGGTTGCCAGAACATGGTACATCTCTGTTCACACTGATTAAATGAAACTGACTCTGGGTACAAGTCACTCAGATCCAGTGAAACCACATTTAGAAACTGCTATTTTGTTGCCCTATTGTCATGCCCATAAAATAAACCCTTTGCCAGCACATTGTTTCAATTCCACAAACATGCCCATTTCTTCA
The DNA here is from genome assembly GCF_018320785.1 of Cheilinus undulatus. Lineage (NCBI taxonomy): Eukaryota > Metazoa > Chordata > Actinopteri > Labriformes > Labridae > Cheilinus > Cheilinus undulatus. The sequence goes on along the minus strand of NC_054869.1, from coordinate 38,965,904 downwards.
TGCTAGCTCTAACAAGGTTCTCCTTGTGGGATGCTCTCCCACTGCGGAGACAGCAAAAAATCTGCAACGGAGGCTACACATTGACCAGGAACATTAGAATCACTAAAGCAACTATTGGGCACCATTTCTACTTTTTCCTGCTGTTCTGTAGCTGTTTGTGGCTTTTAAAGTAATGCATTCTATTCTTTATATACAGTATACTATTTAGTCAAAAGGGTCAAAACAAGTCAAAAGTTACCTGCATTCACTAAACTTGCAGACGGTTAATTTTTAAACCAAAACTTAGTTTTGCATGAAGAAACAACCAGTCTTTCATCACTTTCTGGGTTTTCCCACTTCAAAGAGCAGAAAGACTGCATGTAATCTCTGGATCACTACTTTTTTTTATTACAACACACCTATCAGTTGACTAACTTTAAGGTTTATCAATATTATCATGATTGCTGAAATAACTGCATCATTGTAAACTTTTCTTTTGCATGAGATGCTTAAATATCCCAAAAAGTAGCAGAAAATATACTTTGAATGCATTGTATTACAGGAACAGTCACATTTTTGTGAAAATAGAGATACTGTTTCCACATATGTCCACTAAAATGAGATGTTTAACAACATACACCATTCTTCTACCATTTTAACCATCTTTCCCATCCACAATGTAACAATGACATGATATATAAGAAATAAGATAATAGTTGCAAAAAGAAATCAAAGGGAAACTTAAGTTTGAAGTGGGTAATTGGTCACTCACAAAAACTGTATTTTATTCCTTTAACTTTTCACTTATTTTTCTATTATAATTTAGGAAAGCTGACTCAGCTTCTTTTGTATTAGTTTAACAACATGGTTTACAGTTTCAACAGGCCAGGAGGCTGTGGGGTCAAGGCGTAAACATGTTAGCATCTGTCCCCAAAGTATAACTTCTTTTTTAATATTTGGAGCAAAAGAAAAAAATCTAGGCTTACTATAATACCTTGACTGGAAGTGACTGTTTTCCAACAAAAGACAGTTTACCAAGAGTATGGTATGCTGAGTCGTTTGGTAGTTTTTTGTACCACAATCATTTAGACTATGTTTAGGAAAAACCTCACTGCGCATTGATTAGCACATCTCATTTGATTGACAGTTAGCTTGACAGGCAGAGGCCACGTTTCTGTCAACCAGAATGCTAGCTAGCTAGCTAGCTAGCTGACAGGAAGTCGAGCTCAGTGCGCGGGCCATTAGGCTGATCCAAAGTTTGATTGAGACAGTGATTTCAATATAGAAGCCACTGCGGATTGGCTCCAAAAGCAGTTTGAATCTGCCTATTGTAAGCAGACAGCTGATGTCACTCAGGCTTTGTCCAGCTCTTTCTACAATCTATGGTTGTGCTTCAGGATTCTGTGTAGGGCTATTGACTGCTTGGCTGTAGCAAGTATTTGGTTTAACTTGCAAAAAGATCCAAAAAAATATGTCACTGCCTCATTACAAAATGTGCTGCTTTGTTCTTCATTCAAAGTGAAATACAACCAGATGACATGGATGCAACAGTATCTAAAGCTGCATCCATTTAACTTGAGCGGGTTGGCTTGTAAGTCAAGAAGCAGAGATCTGTTTCTGTAGTGAACTATAACAGTAGGCCAGCACAGTGACTTGACAACTCTGGTTACAGGCTGAATTAAAGAGTGCAAGCTGTGTCAGAGTACCCTTCTTTACATAGAGTGCTTTAAACATACTTTACTGCTAATGCTTCTGCACTCTTGTTGAAGTAAAACTTCGCATATTTATAGAAAGAGTTCTCAATCTGCATTCTTTCACTAATGGATTTGAGTACTTCCAAGGGCTGTTCACTCACATGGCGTGTAGAGTTCAGTCTGTAATTCAGCGGGATAGAGGTCCCTCACTATTGCACCATCATCCTCTCCTTTGTCTAACCAGCGACCACATGGAAAACGCAGCCTCTGACCCTGTGAGGGCGCGTCGACCTCGACCCAGTCCAAAAACCACCCAGATGAACCACCTGAGAGGAGAAAGAGTGATGTTAGTTCTTCAGCATACTACTAATGACAGTGCATTTTCAGCCTGGAGATTCTTTTCTTTCCTGAGTTATCATGCCCGATCCGTAGCTTCTCCAGTTCCCCCAGATCCACTGCCTCCACAGTGAACTCGTTGATCATGCCCTTTTCAAACTTATTTTTGTAGTTTTTACAAGCCTTAAGGTTGATAATTCCTGTGAGTGAAAGAAAAATATTACATTCAGGGTAGGGTTTATTTATAGTAGCCATGTCAGACTCTGTTTCAAGTTTTATATTATTAATCCATTCATCCTTTGTAGTTGTTTTACATTATTTAGCATTTGAAAACCTCCTTATTTATCTCACTCTTGTGTCTGATGCAGCGATGTGTGCATGTCTTCGTTCCACATTGCCACACATATGAAGATATCAGAGTTTTTGACATTGAAAAAACTCTCTACATTAGACAAAACAAGAGAGACCTGGTGTTTAGAGCATATTCTGTTGAAAGTGTTGAATTAAGTTTGAGTGACTTCAGCCATTTGGTCACTCAAGCGAGCTTTTGAAGCCAATTCATAGCACTATCATAGGGAAAACCTTTCCTCCAATTAACTTTGGCCCAACCAAGCAACAGACAAAGTGGTGAAGCTGAGGCGAGTCTTTAGCCTCCTTACAAACAGCTACAAGCTGATGGCTTGCAGTCATATCAGACATGGTCCTCATTATGCATCCCTTTAAAAAGCAAAATCGACCCATAAAGATGAACTGCTCTAAATACTGTGCATACAGCAGATCTAAAAATATAGAACAGCATAATACTCCAACCAAAACATAGTACAAAGCTGAAAAAAATGGTTTAGGATGCTGTTCCATTATCGTACCTGTGTCATCATTTTCACCAAACAAGATGGCAAAGACGTTGGCATCCGTCCCAGCATACTTCTTTTCTCCAGTTTTTATTTTGAGAGTGTAAGTCGTAGACATGGCTGTAAGATGAATTTTACATGTCAGCACTTGAATCCTTTCATCTTCGCACTGATACACAAGTCCCTCTTTGCTTGTCTACACGTGAATTTTAAAGAAGCACTTAGATAAATACTTGAAGAGAAAGACGTTTTATCTTTTCCTTAAACTAATAAAATATATCAAAGACCTAAAGATGCTTTAAAACTGTGTTACATTTCTGCTCAAGGCCGAGTTTGGCACCCGTCCCTTCCTCATCCTCGTCTTTCTTCATAAAAGCCTCGTCCACAGGAACTAGCTCTCTTGCTATCTGTCCATCATCTTCATCCACAGCCAGCCAGCGGTTACAAGGGAAAAAGTACCTTTGGGGCCAAAAACCATCTCTGATTAGGATCCTTGTGACTTATTACTTCATTGGTATCATAAAAGGTTAATGTTTTCAGTGTAAACAGTACAAAATAGAATCTTTACTTTCATAACTGAAAAAACAACATTCAAATTAAGTTGGTTATACCTACGTTGTATCATCCTTTGTGTCAACTATCTCAACACGATCCAGGTACCAGGCTGAATTAGACTGAGTGTTGTCATGCCGGATTCGTAGCTTCTTTAAAGGACCCAAATCAACAGCTGTAACAGTGAAAACATCCTCCTATACAATACAGCAACAGGAGATATGGTCCAGTTATTGACCTTAAAAGAGAGTTATAATGTTTTAGAACAACTTTATCTTGTTTTTGAATATCTGAATAAAGACAGAAGAGGTATGGCAATTTGGGAGAAATGTGGGATAACATGCAACTAGATGTCAATGGCATACACAAGATATTCTACCTAGGTAAAAGTTACAACAGCCGTGCATCCTTAATCACACTCCAGTGAATTAAAAGTCCTCATTTCAAATTTAAGTTTAGTTAAACCAGAGAAAAATATTCAATAAATCATGCATAGATTTGGACTCTTCCAATGTTTTTATTTATGAACTGGGCTAAATTATCAACCACCACTAATTTGCAATAAAAGTGGCGGCATTTCTTTGTTGTTTCCATGCTTGTGAGTGTTTAAAATTTAATCCATGCCTGATATTTTATTGTCTGATCACAATCTAAAAGTTATGAAAATGTAAATCAGTTTAATTTAAATCAAACGCTACATTATAGGACAATCTGACCTCATTAGATAAGGGTTAGTGCCTTTTATATGTATGTTATACAAAGAAACAAACTAGATAGTTGCAAAAATGAAAAGAGAATATAGACTTGAGGAAGGACGCTGTGGCCCCATAACCATCCATGACTCCCTAGCTTCCACTGGGGACACTTTCTGCCTCCTGAAGACCCTCATCACCCAGGACCTCAAGTGGAAGCTGAAAATCAGCTCCCTCTTCAAGAAAGCTCAAAAGAGTATGTTCTTCCTGCAGCAGCTGAAGAAATTCAACCTGTCAGTGAGCATGATGGTGCACTTTTACACCACCATCGTCGAGTCCAGCCTCACATTATCTATCATAGTCTGGTACGCTGCAGTCATGGTGAAGAACAGGAAAGGGCTGCATGTATCATTTATTTAAATTTCACATGCATGTTTTTCTATAACAATCTAATCAAGACTACCCCTTAATATTTCTTATTGGCTTCTTAATATTTTCTTCCTCTTCTATGTTATTTGTTTTTCAACAAACACCAAGTCAGATTCCTTGTATGTGAAAATGTACTTGGCGATAAAACCTGATTCTGATTCATGTTTGAGGGCCATTGTTGTGCTAAGCATTCTGGGGAGTGATGCCAAATGATTAGCATTGTTCTCCTCACCTTAATCCAAACACACTAACTTTGTCAGTATTGTCCTTTTTACACACTCGGGTTGAATTAAAAAGGCTTTATGATGATGGTCCAATGGAGGAAGAATGATGCAACAATTTGACATCCCTACCCAGAGTGCACTGCACAACAATGACAGCCTATCTGTCAATATGTTCTTTAGATTTTCTTTAAATATGGAAATCTAGTATGTCTTTGCACAACATAAATGTAAAAGGTTAACCTAATAAAGTCAACATGTCTTAATATGCAGGGTTCCTTAAAAACCTTCTGAGGTTTGTTTTTTGTTTGTGTCAATTTTGGAGCCCCCCAGTGGACAAAGTGATATGTGTTTGTTCAACTTGCTCTATTTTAATAGTCACATGAGTCACACAACAGGATTCTTGCTCTGCAAAATGTAAAAAAAAAATCTGTTTCTCTAGCAGGCTGTCTGACACCAATTCCCAGAAGCAAGAGTGTCACATTAAAAATAACTTTATAGAAAAAATAAGTTTTCATATAAATAGTCCTAATAGCTTTTTGTGCTCATAAAGAGACCCATTTTAATTTTCTATAACTAGTTACACAGGGGTTTTACATTAAAATTTTAAGAAAGAAGTTAAATGATTTTTACCCAAATGCAATGGAGTCTAAATGCTAAGTATAATCAAATGAATACATCAAAGTTAAGTACAGAAATCTTGAGTTCCATGTATGATGGTATTTCTGTTTACCATTTTTTATAATATGCTCCATCTTGTCACAGAAGATTGTGTGATTATGGTTTTGAAGGTCTATAACAGGGGTGTCAAACTCAATCACAGCGGGGGGCCGGATTCTGGATTCAGGTCTAACATCAGGGCTTAACAGGATCACCGTTTTAACCTTGAACCGTCAACTTCATTTCACCAGTAATTAAATAAGAAATAAAAACTTAGCACTGATGACGAATGATTTTGACATTTAAAAAGTTAAAAAGAGAAGTTTAAAGGCTCACAATCTGAGAAAAGTAAATGTATTACTTCAAAAAGGTCAAAACATGAAATTGAAATTGAAAAATAATGTTTTTTTTAAAGCAAATATATTAGAAAGAAAGTCAAAATCATGAGTTTAAAAGGTTGAAATGTGAAATAAAATTTGTAATTGTGAAACTAAAAGTCAAAATATGATTCAAATTTTTAAATTGTGAGTCTAAAAGGTCAAACTATTGGATTATGAAGTCAAAGTTTGGAGTTGAAAATATGAGATAAAATACAAAATAACTGGTTAAAAAAGGTCAAAATATGGATTAAAAATCAGAACTATGAATCTTAAAGCCTAAAATATTGTATGAGAAGTCAAAATTATGAGTTGAAATGCTCAAAGTAAGAAATTAGAAGTCAAAAGTTTGAGTCCTAATTGTGAGATGCAAAATTTAAAATGTGAAATTAAGAAACAAAAAAAATTCGTTTACACATTCCTGACTTCTTATCTAATCATTTTTACTCCTTGCTTTTTCAGATTTTATGACTTAACAAGGATATCTTCAATCATCAAGGAAACGTTTACATTTTTACTTCAGGAAAAAACGTAGACCTCATACTGATGGGCCTGTTATAACAGAAATATAAGATAATCTTGCGGGACAGATTTAACTGTTCCACAGGCCGGATTTGGCCCCCGGGCCTTAAGTTTGACACCCCTGGTCTAAAACATTTACTCTGTGATCCTTGTGACAGATCAGCACCTAAGGTCAAGAATCAGAGTTTAACCTGACTTCCCATTCAACATATATCAGTAAAGTCTGTAGTAACTGTTGTCCACTGAGGTGGTTAGCCCTTTAAATCTCTGATGAGCTTCTCCAGTAGTTTTTCTGATAAAGAAATCTCATCCCTGTCTGATAAGGGGCCATTGTTGCTCCTGATCAGAGAGAGGAAACAAACCTTATTGTCCTTTGGCGTGAATATCGCATGCTGGGTCTAATGTGTAGATCAATAATTCAGAGGTTTAGATAAAGAAATGAGTAAAAGTAGGACAGGTTCATTAACACAGAGGACTCCTCATAGCTGCTGTCAGTCACTGCTGGCCTGCCAGCAGAAGAGCTTGTAATCCTACCAGAAAACAGTCCCACCCACACCTTTATGTGAGGATCATGTTGCCAGGAAGTGCTTCTGTCTTTGACTAACTGCTGCTTTATTTTCAGCAGGATGCCCCCAAGAAAAAAGCTAAAATTGTACAGTCATAATGAAATATTTCTTTGTATTTGAGACTTTGGCTCAAAAAGTACTTTTACATGAATTGAGTCAGAAATAACTTCACAGATAATGCTCCATGTTAACATATTAATACTAACAGAGTTTACATATCAGTGTTTTGCCTTTAAGCCCTTAGGAGGGAATTGTCCACTTTCACTGATACAATCAATAATTCTTAAGAAATCAATCTCATCAGTTTCCTTCCTCTTGTCTTCAGCTGACATAAAAAGAAGTGCTGAGATCTTTGTTTGAGTGGTTATACCTGTCCCCGCTCAAATTTGTTGATGTTGTCAGAGTCCCTCAGGTAGCGCTCTCCAGTGTCTCCATTTTCTCCGTAAATATTAATGAAGACCTTGGAGTCGGTCCCGGCACCCAGCATGTCTCCAGTGAAGACGCACACTTCATAGGTGTTGACTGTCAGACAACAGAGAGGATGAATTACTAACACCTCTTTAACCTGCCGTAAATGTCGGTCAGGAAACTGTGTCAAAATGGACAACGCATGTCTGCAATGTCGGAAAAGGAAAATACTCACAGTTAAATATGTCACCAAATGTGGCATCTTGGGTATTTTACATGTGAAATACATGTATTGGGACATAGCATTTTTTCTGGCATATTATAAATTATAGAAGTGTCATTCCCTATCATACACTGTGGTACAATTTACATTAATGTTGAATTTTTTAAATGATATCAGTCTTACAGATTGAACTTCTTTCTAATTTTTCTAATAAAGTGAATTATGTTGTTGTATAAATGACCCTGACTGAAGCAATGTATGGTCTAGCTGTACTCCTGCTGGTTTTTCAACAATGGGTCCATACTTACTGACATCACTTATGGCAGGGATGTCCAAACTATTGCCTGGGGGCCAATTGAGGCCGCGGTCCAATTCTGATTGGCCCGCAGCAGACTTTAGAAATAACATGAAATATGATCCACATTTGAATATGAAGCTTGTGCCTAACTGTACTGTACTTCAGAGTTTTAGCACAAGGCTGTGCTACCTTCTAATTCTGTAAACAAGAACAGACAAGAAGAATTTTTGATATGTTTGTTTGTGATTGAATTGAAACAATACTTTGGTAAACATATAGATAACCAAAATAATAACAATATCTTGCCAATTGTAAATAGCAATATAGTAATATTAATAATATTCCAGGGGTAAAGCGAGTGGTAGCTAAGACCAAAAAGGGCCCCCTGAAATCTGATTGTCATCCCCAGAAACCTGGAAAGTATTGTCTATGTGCCAGCTGATTTGCTCTAAGCACATTGTTGACTAATTGCTCTAATTCAAACGGCTCTAGCCTGGCTACGCTCTGCCGCTCTCTCCCTCCTCCACCCCAGCTCCTCCCTTATTCTGCTTTTGACTTAATCAGTGCTGTTTTGTTGTCATGGATGCATGCTCTGCTCTGGGGTTTCTGCCGCTTCTCTCCCTGCCTTAGGCTTTCCTTATCGGCATAGGAAGAGCAGGATGTTTGATGCTTTCCACATAGGTTTGTGGAAGGGCAGGGGGATCCCAAAACAGCCACATTAACTAAGTCCCTCATCTTATGTATTTCCAACAAACACAAGCAATAAAGCATTCTACTCAATAACCAACACACTATTAGACTAAACAACGGTGGAACAATATGGAAAAAATACCTTTTTGTGATGATTTTGGCTCCTATTGCAAACTGGATACAAATTGTGATATTGAAGGGAGTGATCATTTTTATGTCTTTCTCATATTTAATAGGAGAATCACGCAAAAATGAATAAAGTAGGATTTTTTTGTAGACTGCTCTAAAACAATGGCACTTTAGTGACTGAATGATTATGTAAAGCATAACATCTCTGCTGCAAAAAAAAGCTTTAAACTGGTATTTTGATATAAATTTCAGGTTAAAGAAATATTGTTCCTTCTGCAATTTAAAAATTGCAGCAGGCAATATTGCGATTTAATGTCATTTTCGATTAATTGCCCAGCCCTAGTCAGGATGCAGAGAAAGAGAAGATAGCGCTGCCTGTCCCCTCAGCTTTTGATTTGTCAACAACAGACACTTTAATGTAAGAAACTTTATGACACTAAAGGGGTTAATTTAATGTACTGGCGTGAGATGGAGTAACAGAGAGCAGAGAAACACATATAGGGCAGCTATTAAACAAAATCCTGCTCCTTCCTTCTTATTTGTGAACAGGTGTTTAAGTTTTTTGACTTCTTGGAGTGTAAACACTGTGAAGAAAAGTGAAAATAATAGCTTCTTTCTCTGTAGTTGCATTCTCTCTGTGCCAATCAACCACTGATATGCGCTCTCTCTCTGCTCACTGCAGCTTTAGGTCAAAAAGATGATTGTTTATGTTTTTCTTTTCCATAACTTTTGCACTTTTCAGTACTATCAAATAAAAAGTTTGAAGGACCTGATAACAAAAAAATATCAGAGTATTTACATTTTATCCTTTACAAGCCTAACACTTACTAATGATAATATGACCCACCTAAAAAAAAGCACAAACTATCCCTTTCAGAGGCCTTCATGAAACAGAGAATCATGTGGCCAGTGAGTTACATATCTCTGAAGTGACTACTCTGTTTGTGGTGTAATATCTTTTTCGGGTCACTTTCAACTGTTCCATTTCCATTCTGCAGTGTACATGAAAAATGAGCTTGCACTGTTTTGTGATACTTTCAGCTATGTTGCTGCTCAGCTGTGAGGCAAAGTTGAATCAGGACATCCAGCAAAATCAAAATGTGTTTGGCACTCAGTGAATCAACACCTCTCTCTACAGATTCACACAATGTAACGTTTCCTTCATACTTTCCAGGTCCTCTGCGTCCTCAGGCAGCAGCTCCACCACCAGCTCTCCATCCTCCTCTCCTCCGGCAAGCCAGCGCGAGCAAGGGAAATGATAAGTCAGCACCACTTCCTGCATCTCCTCTCCTCCCTCCTCTTCTTCATCTTCCTCATCCTTCTTCTTCTTTTTCTTCTTCTTCTTATCCTCCTTTTTCTTCTCCTTAGGCACCATGGCCATGATCAGACGTTTGACGTCCACTGTCTCTAAGAACCAACCAGATCCGATCCCTGAGCCATCGTGACCAATGCGGATCTTGAAGACCTTGCCCACGTCTTTGGCCTCCACCTGGAGATCAGTCACGTTTTCATTCAAAAGGTTAGATCTAGATAATCCCACAGTCCCAAAATAATCAACATGAAATCCAAGCATATACCTTGAAAATTTCTGTGGTGTCCCTTTCAAAGTTGTTGGACCTGCTCTCTAGCCTGATGACCTCTGTCTTCCCCTTATCCCCGTAGATTTGGATGAACACTTTGGCATTGGTGCCAGCAAACGTCACATCTCCAGTTACTACTGTAACCTCATAGTTGATCACTGAAAAACACAGATTGACAAACAGATTGACAGACACAAGGATCATTTTTCTGTCAGCTACAGTGTTTTTAAACTCAAATACATATTAGACCAGTGGTGTCAAACTCAAGGCCCGGAGGCCAAATCCAGCTCATGGAACAGTTCAATCTGGCCCACAAGATTATCTCATAATTCTAACTGGTCCATCAGTATGAGGTCTGCAGATTAGTATAGAAATGTGAACGTATCCTTGATAATTAAAGATCTCCTTGTTAAGTCAAGAAAACTGAAAAAGCAAGGAGTAAAAATATTAAGATAAGAAGTCAGGAATGTGGGAAAAGAAATTAATTTGTGTTTTAATTTCACATTTTCAATTTCGCATCTCACAATTAGGACTCAAACTTAGGATTTTAACTCATAATTTTGACTTCTTAAACAATATTTTAAACTTTAAGATTCATAATTCTAATTTTTAAGTCATATTTTGACCTTTTTGAAAAACAATTTTGCATTTTGGCTTTCTTTCTAATATATTTGCCTTTAAAACATTATTTTTCAATTTCAATTTCATGTTTTGACCTTTTTGAATTAATAAATTTATTTTTCTCAGATCGTGAGCCTTTAAACTTCTCTTTTTGACTTTTAAATGTCATAATCACTTTTCATCAGTGCTAAGGTTGTTTTCATATTTTATTACTGTTGAAATGAGGTTGACAGTTAATGGTTAAAAAGGTGACCCTGTTAGGCCTTCAGGTTAGACCTGAATCCAGAATCCAGTCCCTGCTGTAAATGAGTTTGACACCCCTGTATTAGACTATAGATGTACAAACTCTAGGACGTTTACGGGTAAACACAAAATCTTACAAGCTCATACACTGCAGGGAAAAATCAAGAAAATGTGTCATTACTGAGGGGCAACAGCACTCATCAGGAATTATATTATGATAATAAAAATAGTGCAGAGAAATAAAATGCTATTAAAATATTATCTGAAGAGAAGAATTTAAAATAATGCTTTTTTTTTATATTAAACTGAAAAACTTAAAATGCAGTCTTTATGCTTCTTTCAAAAACACCTGCTATGGGTTGCACCAGTTATGCCAGTGTAGCCTTGTTTGGACTTACTGTCATGGTTGTTTTAGTTGTCATATAGTTTTGAAAGATGGGATAACTCTTGAGTGCAAAATGTGGGGTATTTTTAGAGTTATTCCACTTAAGTTTTTCTGTGTTGTGTCAGTCGGTTTTACTGTTAAATTTCAGCTCTGTTATTAATTCTATGGAGTCAATGTCTAATTCAGGTGTGTGGACATGGTAGGGCTAAGAGTTTGTGACCAAGGAGAGCATGTTGTGTTTCATCACAAGTTGGCAGTTTTTTGTTATTGGACATACAGATGAGGACAAAATCATGAGCCCCCTTATGAAAATATCCATTTTAGAAGTTTTTCTCAAGTGCTGCTCAAAGAGAGCAAGGACTTTTTGAACCATCCTAGTTTTATTTTTGATGATTACATTATTTTACTCTACACACAGAGACTAAATTATTCCACTAAACCCAAAACTACCAGGATCAAATTTATTACCTCCCTTTGGAACGGACCTTTTTGTTAAGCCCTAGCACAAACCACTGTTGTGCAATGATGTGTTTCAACTTTGTAAAGCACAAAGCTTGTATAACTGAGGTTTTTCTTCCAGCTTACACACAGTATAAAAACTTCAGTAAGTGTTTGAGCTGACACTGGAGAAATCATCACAGCAAAAACAAAATAAATCAGTTTAGACTTGAGAAAAAGAATTGTTGATGATCACAAAGCAGGAGAAGGATATAGGAAGTTATCACAGCGTTTCCAAGTGTCAAGAACTGGAGTGAGAATTATAACCAAGAAATCCAAAGCGAGCCACACAGTGCAGAACAAACCTGGCAGAGGTAGGAAGAGAAAGATTTTAAAGCCTGGAAATAAAACTAGTGAGAGATGTGTCTAAAGACCCCAGAATAACTGCAAAGGCTCTAGAGACCAACTTAGTCAAGTCAGGGCTTGTGGTCTCAGTGAAGACAATCACTAGAGCCCTACGCAGGCATTGACAGAGGTTGTAGCCCAAGAAAAATGTCTGCAGAAGAGACACCTTCAAGCCAGACTGAAGTGTGCTAAGGACAACCTGGAGAAAGATCACACATACTAGTTGTATGTCCTTTGATGAGATGGGACCAAACTAGAGCGCTTTCTCTTTGGAGAAAGAAGGGAGGGGCGTATAACCCAAAGAACACCATCCTCACAGTGAAACATGCTGGGGGGAGTACTATACTGTGGTGATGCTTCAGTGTGTCTGAAACTGGGAATCTCGTAAAAGTGGAAGGAATCACGAAGTAAGGAGGATATGTGAAAAATTTTGAAAGAAAACCTGAAGCAGTCAGCAACAAAACTGGGTCTGGGTCGTGGCTTTATTTCCCAACTAAACAACAACCCTAAACATACATGGCTCCTTGTGAAGAACTACCTCCAGAAGACCAGAGTCCGCATTATTGAGTGGCCTGTACAAAACCCTGACTTGAATCCCATTGTGTCCCATTGTCAGCCCAAATCTGTGGGATTCATATCAGGAGGCCCCCAAAAAGCAAAAAAAGGAGCACCCTCCCAACACTAAAACTAAAAGTAGGTGCACGACCACAAAGGTTACACTAGAAGCAGGAAGGTCAGCACTCAAAATGTCCTTTTTTTATGTTTATTCAAGCTCACAATAAACGTCAAAAAAAGGACACTTTGAGTGCTGACCTTCCTGCTTCATATCAGAAGGCCATCAAATCTGGAGGAGCTTGAGAGACTGGCCAAAGGAGAATGGGCTGGGATTCCTCAGAATATGTGTCAGAGACTTGATGAAAACTACATCAAACAACTGCAGGCTGTTATCCAGCAAAAGGGAGACACAACTGACTGTATAAGCATCTGGGGGGCTAATAATTTTGACCCTGGTAGTTTGTTTTTCTTTTTTTAATCATTTTGTTTTTGTGGGAAAAGTAAAATAATGTAAGCCTCCAAAATAAAACTTGGATATTTGGAAAAGCTGTGAAACAATTGTAATAACAGAAATTTTAATGTATATGGACAATGTTTACATCATCACCATTGAAGATTAATAAAGATGAAGTTGTTTTAAACACAAGCCTTTCTGGATTTTTTTGTCTGCAATAACAAAAAACATCATTAGGTGACATTGTCTGCCACCTGTCCCCTAGGCATGTCAGCCAGGTCACTCCTGGGTGATGAGAAGCAGTGAGTTTAACTGTCTGTTTGGAGTCAGCAATGTGCTGACTGGTAGATTGAATCCCTCAGAAAAGCATGATGACTTCTTAGGATTCACACTTTTATTTTCTATGAGCAGAGATCATTTCAGCTGCCCAATAGAATTTAAGCTTCAGTTATCACCTAATGCACTGCTTTTTCATATTTAAAATAATTTCCTGTTTTTGGATAAATGGCAGTTCACACAAGGATGTAGGTCCCTGTAGTTAAGATCAATGTCATGCCTCAGTGGCGCAACCCAACAAGACACAACGCAAGTTTGAACCCCACTAGTGCAGACATAAGCCTTAGTGAGGACTTTACACCATAAATTCAGACACAACTTGCACATAGCTGGAGCAAACGTCTACTGGAACCAACAGAATTAGTTATAAGTTATAAAAGCTTTAACAAAGAAGTCACAGTGTCAGCATAAATCAGCAGTGTGTGTGTTGTCTTTCCAAGAGTTTTGGGTGTGCAGCCTACATTGTTCCATCTCCAGGATCTCACTGGGGTAAAGCTCCACCTCTGTCTTGCCGTCAGCTTCATCTTCGTCCAGCCAGCGGTGACTAGGGAACATGTAATGACTTCCATGGACTGGAACCACAATCTGAACGCTGTCCAAGAACCAGCCTGCACGCATGCCTTCATTTGAGTGGCCAATCATCAGACGGTTTATCTGGAATAAGTTGAAAAGGCGAAAATAATTTGGATTTGATAGATAAAATCTTTTGTTGATGTACACAACTGGAGGGGTTAGAAGGAGATGCTTATGAAGAGAGCACGACAAAAGCTTTTCTATTTCTCTGCATTTTTATCTCACTTACAGAAAGGCAGCTCCAACACATGCTGAGTACAAAGCAAAGATATAATCTGCACCCCTGATGAGAGTACAATTTGTTATTGAATTTGCTTGAATGTGGTTCATCCAAAGAACTCTTGAAAGTCTTTGCCTATATGCCTTAACAAAAGATTTTTAACATTTCCTTTAATTCTGTCAAACATCAAATGTGGGGAATCAAAATAGTCTTCTGCCTCCTCTTTGTCACCTGTCCAATATCAAAGGTTTCCACTGTGAAGATGTCAACTCGACCCGTCTCAAAGTAGTTCCCCAGGTTGTTGTCAGAGACCACCAGCGACATCTTACTGGTGTTTCCTTTGTCTCCATACAGCTTGACAAACACGTTGGAGTCTGAGCTGCCCCCCGGAATATCTCCTGTCTTTACTGCAATGTGGTAGCCAATATCTGACACACAAAGACAAAAACACACACTTTTGACTCATAAGAGTTAAAATTAAAATGTCTGAATAATACCCAGAACTCCTCTTGAACTTACTGTACAGCCGTTGTCCATCTGCAAACGGCACCAACTCTCTGACAATCTGTCCGTCATCCTCATTGCGGTCCAGCCACCTGCAGAGCACGTTCAACAAACATTACACTTACATACACATGTGGATGTAAATACTGCTTATTTCAGTTTTCATACGAAGAATAATGAACCTGTTGCATGGAAACTCCACAGCATGGGCCTCAGCCTGTCCCTCCTCTCTTACAATCACTTTATCAAGAAACCAGCCGCAGCCTCCACCTCTGCCGTCATGTCCAATCCTCACCCTGCGGACCTGCCCGATCGTTACAGCCTC
Organism: Cheilinus undulatus; assembly: GCF_018320785.1. Classification (NCBI taxonomy): domain Eukaryota; kingdom Metazoa; phylum Chordata; class Actinopteri; order Labriformes; family Labridae; genus Cheilinus; species Cheilinus undulatus. The sequence goes on along the minus strand of NC_054869.1, from coordinate 38,950,638 downwards.
TATTATAAACTCGTCCAGCTGAGAAGACAAAAGCAGGGAGCTATTATGTTTGGATGCCTCATTAGGTGTCAAACAGGAATATGTGGTGAGTCAGTAGATGCAGTGTTGTTATTATTTAATGTATGTTTCACAGTGTTTGTGGGAAGGACGCAGTATGACAAACTCACTCCAACATTTCCTTTATGAATGTCTATCCTAGTAATGTAAACCATGGGATTAACATGAACTAACATGTAGGTTCCATGAGAAGTCAACATTTAAAAAAAATTTTATAATCAGTCCAACATGTCCACAAGGTTTTTGTCATTTGTATCACAAACAAGAGCCGTTTTTGGTCCTATGCCTTTAGACAGGACGGCTGAGAGAAAGTGAGAGAGACAAGAAATGTAGGAAATGAGAGATGAGCTGACATGGGCCCAATGGTTTTGGGCCAGGAGCAACCAGTGTAAAAAACTGCTTATATATGGGACATCTGCTCTAACAAATGAGCTGAACCAAAGCCACCAGAATGCAAAGGTAATTGTGATAAGATGATATACCTTTTGATTTTAAAAGATAGAGGGAAATACAGGAGATGATTTCCCTGATAAAACAAACTTAAGCTGAGTTTTACAGTCATGCACTGAATATACCCACGTTTCCTTTCTCAAACTTGTTGACGTTGTTTTTGCAGTTGACTAGCTGACGATCTCCAGTGTCTCCCAGGTCTCCAATGAGGTTAAGAAAAACAGAAGCATCTGTGCCGCTGCCACCGACGGTCCCGGTGCAAACTGTCACTCTGTATTTGATCACTGCAGGACAGAATAACATCATTCATTCAAGATTGGTATTATTACAAAACTAGTAAGGCACAGTGTGGTTGCATGGTGACTCTAGGTGTTATATACATACAAGGAAGCGGCTCAGGAACCAGATCTCCTGTGGAAGTCAGCTCCCTCACAACCTCATTATCATCTTCATTTGTGTCCAGCCAGCGTTCACAAGGAAAAGTATACTTCTCCTTTGTTAGAGTCTTCATCAGAGTTGCCTAATTTTTGGAAAAGCAACGTGGGAATCTTGTTTGATTGTAAACATGAGGAAGTGTTTGGATTATCTTTTAACATAGACCACTTAAAGATCAAAAATTATTCGATTTTCCTCTGTCAAAAAAATTCACGCTTCTCTCTGGTTTGATAAATGTTAAAATGTGATAAACTCTCAGATAAAAACATAACTAAACTTTGTCCTCTTCATTGTAAACAGCATTACAAAAACTGTGCATATTTCAATTCTTAACCCTTGTCTTGTCTCAACTTTTAGAAGGCTCCCTTCACCCCTTCGGTCTTAAATGACCTTCCTTTGTTATTGATCCAGATCACCATGGTTACAGTTAGAGATAAAACAGTTGTACCTAATTTAGATTTTTGGTGACTGGTTGGATAAATGTGCTATTTTAATCCTGCGATTCTGGAAAGAGACAAAATTTTTGACACTGAAAATTTGGAAAGAAGACATGATGGCAATAGTTGCATGTGAAAAGATGTTTGGAAAACTAAACCAGAAAAAATACTTCAGTGATTCAGTGTATAAGACAATTTCTTTAAAAACCCTTCATAAGCTGGTCTAATTCGAATACTGTGATAAAATGTTAGTGCACAAAGAAACAGAGTATGCTAATACACTATATGGATAAAAGTATATGGCAGCCTGCCCATTACACCAGCAGAGACTGTAATGATACTGAATTCAAATACACGCATTTTTAGAAGGAGTTGGCCCTCCTTTTACAGCCCTAACAGACTCCACTCTTCTTGGAAGGCTTTCCACAAGATTTTGGAGTGTTTTTGTGGGAATTTGTGCCCATTCATTCTGTAAAGCATTTATGAGGTCAGAAACTGATGTTGGACGAGGAGACCTGGCTCACAATCTCCATTCCAGTTCATCCAAAAGGTGCTTGATGGGGTTGAGGTCAGGGCTTTGTGCAGGTCAGTCAAGTTCTTCCACTCCAAACTCATCCAACCATGTCTTAATAGTCCTTGCTATGTGCACCGGGGTAATGTCATGTTGGAATAGAAACTGTTATCGCAAAGTTGGAAGCATAGCATTGTCCAAAATATCTTAAAACGCTGAAGCCTTAAGATTGGCCTTCATCGAAGATAAGGGGCCCAGCCCAAACCCAGAGAAACAGTCCCATACTATTATCCCTCTTTCACAAAACTTTACAGTCGGCACAATGCAGTCAGGCAGGTAAATGCTCTCCCTGCATCCACCAAACCCAGACTTGTCCATCTGACTGCAGAACAGAGAAGCATGATTTGTCACTCCACACACACACATTCCCACTGGTCCACAGTTCAGTGTGCTTCTAATGCACATCTAATGCAGATTTTGTGCTTATATTAGTGTCAGTGGAAGTGCTGAACTCTTCAGCTATAGAATCAGCAGAGCATTGGTGACTTTAACGCAGCATGCACCTTAGCAGTCATTGACCCTGCTCTGTGATTTTATGTGGTCCTCTGCTACTGAGTTTCTGCTGTTTCTAAATGCTTCCAATTTCTCATATCACTTTCAGTGAAATATCCAGCAGGGATGAAATTTCATGAACTGTCTTCTTACAAAGGTGGCATCCGACACAGCACCACGCTTAAAGTCACTGAGCTCTTCAGAGCGATGCCTTCTGTATCATTAAAATTTGCAAATGGAGACTGCATGGCTAGGTGCTTGATTTTACACACCTGTGGCAACAGGTCTGATTGAAACTCCTGAACTCAATAATTAACTCGTGTGGACAAATACTTTTGTCCATGTAGTGTATGTCTAATGGCACTTGGGCTTTGGTTGAGCAACTTTCTCCACAGTTACTGGAGTAGAGCTAAAATGTAGAGGAAGAGAGCCTTGTTATAGTGAGAACACCAGCTGCAGAAGGCAAACTCTCATGCACTGAAAGCTATCATCAGAGTAAAACTAGAAAGTAAACTGAATGTCTGTAGGCAGTTATTGTGCAGCTCTGAGGGACACTTTGTTCTTTGCCAATTTAAGAAGCAAGGGCTGTGTGAAAACAACAAATTCTATGTCCCACAAAAAAGGAGAGCTAGTCAACTATTACAGAGTCTGACAAAAAATGTGATAAATTACAGTGACATGCTCCACCTTTAACAGATATGACAGATGTGTGATTTCACCATGATGAGATAACAGAAGTCATCACCTTACTCAGATGCCATCCTGCAAAAGGATTCCTCTTCTCATGCCAGATACGAAATTTGGTCAAGGTCCCTAAATCAGGCAGCTCAACCTGTGAGATCACATCAAAATAAAACAAATTATTTTAAAACCTGATTATTTATTAATGTACAATGTCACTGACATTAAAATAGCAACTTACCATAAACCTATCCACCTGTCCTTGTTCAAAGTTGTCTGTCTTGTTGTCCAGTTTGATTTCATCACTCTTGCCCTTGACTCCATAAACCTGGAAGGAGACATCTGCATCAGTTCCTGCACCAGCCAGGTCTGACGTCCAGATCCACAAAGACCAGGGGTGCTCTGAGAGAAACAAAATCATAATGTGTCCTGTTAGATTTATCACTTTGTTGTCTGTTTGTGTTGCTGAGAGGTAAAAGAGGTTATCCACTTCAAACCTGCCCAGAGACTTTAATAAGTGTGGCTAGTTTTCAAATAGCTTATACAGCTGTAGTGATGAGATTAAAGGCTAGTTTGTGAAAGTTTGATTAGTTATACTCCCTCAACATTTGAGCGAAGCACCTGGGTTTGCTTGTTTGCTTATTTAAGATTTATGAAGTAATTGAAAACAATTTACAGTGTTGTTTCAAGGTGTGATATTTACATCCCTGTGATGCTTTACCTTAGATATAAACGTCTAAGAGCTGATCCCCTTCTAGTGCTGGTTAGAGGGTAGTTACAGAGGCCTTACAGATGTGGGACAGGACTGATAGAGGCAGCAGGAGAGTGCGGCAAAATGTGTGTGTAGGTATGACTGTGTGTAACAGAAGCTCCCCCATGCTTGCTTTAACAAAACCAAAACATAAAATGAGTTAACAGATGAAGAAACCAACCGTGGATTCAAAATGAATGTTTTAAGGCGTAATGACAGCGGAGCTGTGGGCTCTGGGGCTGTGAAAACATCTAATGATTGCAGCAAAAAGCTACACTGTGAATCTGTCCGATCATGAAGGGATACGAGGAAAGAATCGAAGATTTATTTCTGGGCTATTATGCATTTATCAAAGGACAGAAGGAAACTGGAGAGAGCAAGAGCGTAAAGAATTTCATGTGAGAAAAGGCGTCACAGGCCAGGTCACCCTCTTTGAGGACAACAGCCTCTGTACATGAGACATGTGGACATACCCACTTGGTGCGCCTTGTACTTTACTCACTTTCTATCTATGTGGACTTACTAAGCTGAGCTAATGCCAAACATTGTGCTCTTTGGGGATAATTTCTTTCATATAAAGAGACACTGGACTCAGACATAATAGGACAAACAACACTCTAAAATACCAAAGGGGACTGCCTGCTGAGTCATTATGCAAATCTCTGGAACAAATGTTGGTGTTCTAAATGGAGTTTTAAACGTTTTTGCTCAATGTTTCAGCAAATTAAAGTGAATGATGCATTTCCTGCTGCTGAGATCCATAATTGTGAAAATTGTACTTACTCTTTTGTCTTTTCTGCCTGAGTGAGACCATCTCATAGAGCTCTCTCTCTATAAGCCCATCTCCCTCCTTCTCATCCAGCCATTTACTGCACGGGAAGGTCTGCTCTATCCCTGTGAAAGGACAGTACACCACCACCTGCAAGAACAATGATCCTTAAGTAGGGATGAGATGAGGGAAATAAACGTGACTTAACAATCATTTTCATTATTTTGATGCACAAATTTGGCCTGACTGTTGATGCTCATTGTTGTAACTTTGCATTTTCTATCAAAGCACTTTATCAATACCTGTACTTGCAGGTGCTATATGAATATCATTATTATATAAGGTTTTTTCCATAACATTATTTCAGTCAGGAACAACCTCATCATACATTTAACCATTTTACTTCAAAATAGATATACAGTTTTACTTGGCAGAGAAGGCTCTGCTCAAAAGACACTCCCTGGGTTAATCAAGGAGCATGCTTTGACTTTCCAGGGAGTGCATGGCTAGAAACCCCCCTATGTATGGATACATTTATGACAATGCGTACTGTATACTATAACACTAGTTCAAAAGCAATTAGCATGAATCGTAATAGGGGTGCAATAGTAATGAGGGTGCAATGAGCCTTATGCTATAAAGGAGGATGCTGGGGTGGAGGAGGTTAAGCCCATATATTTACCCATAATGCAAATGTTTACTGTTCACAGACTGGATTAACAACATTCACATACTAAAAATCTTAAGAATATTTTGTCTTTCAACAACTTTACTGAAGTTATAATTCTACCACAACAACATTTATCTTGGGTTACACCTTAACATTTAACTCCTGGCAAACTTGGTTTTTAATCTCGTAACCTGCCTGGGTTGGTGCGTAACACTTTTACACCAGTGTGTTGTGCTTGGTGGTGTTTGGCCCTTAAAAAGACATGAAACAGCTCTTTAATGTGAGCAATAGTAGCCCACTCCTGTTTTAGTGCTAGTTTCCCTTCCTCCATTCTTTGTTGTTATTTAAAGTGAAGAGCCTTTTGGGGGTCAAACAACCCGGCCTACTATGCTAAGCCAAATGACCCGAATCCCATAGCCCTTTAAGACCTGCGGGAGCACCGGCGCCCCAATGCATTTTTATGCTTAACCACAGGTAGAATCGCCACCAAATGTGATCGAGCAATAACTATTTTTGCATATAAAACTGGAGGAGTAACACTAGCATATCACACATTCAGTGTGTCCCAGAATACTGTTTCCTTCCAGAAATGTCCTTCTTTTGCAGAAATTTAGGAAAAAGAGCACACATCAAAAACAATATACTATAATACAATCCGGGCTGCTGCCTTTCACAGCACTTCCTACTTTACGTGTATGTGCCGACGTATGATGACGTTTTATCTGCATTAAACCTATTGTGTTGTTTCTTGCAGGTCATAAGACTTGTTATTGTTTCAACAAGGTCTTCTGCAAACAAATGGATGCTCAAAAGTATCTGGCACACTTAGAGATTTGATTGCACAACTGTAGTTTATTTTTTATAAACATGTTGTCTTCTTGCAAATTGAGCAGTTTCATTTTATCTTCATTTTTGCCTGCTATGGTAGGACATAAAGTGCTGGAAGATATGGATTTCACATAATGAGTGAAGCTGAAGGTTCGTGGGATAGACATCAGTGAGGAAACACACGTAAAATCAGAGTTTAATGTGCTTATCCATGGCAAGATTGTTTTGAACCAAACTGGACCACTTTGTGGAAACGGACTTTAAACAAGTGGGGTGTGATATTGCTTGTCCAGGCTTTAGATGGAGACCTTTAAATTTCTGCCTGCTGCCATTTCTGTGAGTTTTTAAACTTTATTTTTTTCCTGAATATTCACAACTTTCAGGAAACAAAAGTAGCTAAAGAATTATGAGTGTTCACATTTTTTGCACTTTGAATGCTTTGCATTGTCATAAACAGCTCAAAACACGGTCGTTTTAGTTGCACTTCTCTTAGCAGAAATCACAACTTGCCCCACAAGGGGAGTTCTTCACTGCTGCATGGAGTCATATGCAATTTGCGCACTTGTGTACTCAAAATATGTACTAAAGTATGCAATTTGGGACACACTGTAAAACTTTCATCTGGTTTTACAAACTGGGGGGCTTCCTCGTGAAATTCCAGTCACTTTTTCTGTCCCCATTCCCCCACACTGCCACTTTCCCTCATTTTCCTACTTAAGTTATGGTCAATAAGCAGGTTTTAGGATCTACATGTATATATGCCCAAGTACCTTCTCGCAGAACCACCCAGCACTAACTCCATCGTTGTCATGTCCAACAGTGACTCTGCTGAGTGGACTGAGGAGTGCAGCGATCTCAACATTAAAAATGTCTGTCAGGCCTCGCTCAAACTTTCCTCCCTCCAAAAACACCTGGATCAAATACATTAGAGAACAGTCAAAGGGAATCATGATTCATCTGCTTTAAACAAGATATACACAGAAGAGATTTGGCCCCACTTATCTAAATAGATCTAAATAGATGTTTTCATTTGCAGTCTGTATTGTTTAGATTCTTCTGCACATTTGCTAGCATTTTGTCATAAAGAGTCTGGCCAATACAGGTCATTAAATGTGCATCAATACCCACCATGGTTGAAGAAAAAGCTACACATACTGAGACTCATTTACAGAAAAAAAAAAACAAATTGCCAAACTGCCCACACTGTCTGCTGATTTTGGGTAGTGCATCACAAAAAGTGCCAAAAGACAGGCCATTTAACAAAAATGCAATCATAGCCAAACAAAACCATCTGGGTTGCTGTTATACTAAATAGTCATTCAGTTTTTTTAAATAAGTTTAAGGTCTAAGCACAGGTTATTTACTGCATTTCTTAAATCTAGTATCCTACCTTGCCACTGTTTTTAATCCCTTTCGTGCCGTGCATCACAATGTGGATTTTGGAGTTGGTCCCTGCACCCCGGATGTTTCCTGTCACAACCTGGACGTTGTACACAATGCCTGGTGGGTACAGTTACATGCCAGACTATCAGGGGCTTTGCCAACAGGTCAGTATGGTTCACAGCACAACTACTCCCCCTAACAAGCTGAGCAGCAACCAAATCAATTAGATCCACACATTGTTAGTCTGACCCAAGAGTTAACGATCACACAGCAGGTCTCTGGCAAGCTGCACAGAGAATACATTTCTTTCCTGTCCAGCTGTCCATTTAATATTGTGAAAACAGTAAATGATCTGCTCCTTGGCAGTAGAAATGTCACTGTCTTGACATCCTTAAACAAGTATGTTTTTTAAGACTGAGGGAGCAGATAATTACCTTTGAAATAATTTGGAGAAAAATCAGCCAAATAAAGAAAGTAGCTGTTTTCATTTTTACCTTTAATAAAATGTCCTTAAGAATTAAATTTTTAATTAGTGCAATGTAAAGCAGTGATCACTAAGTAATAAAAACATTTCTTCCTCACCTGTGGGCTGACTGCCTCCTACTAAGATGTCTCTCTGGATTTTTCCATCATCCTCATCCAGGGCAAACCAGCGACTGATTGGAAACTCATACACTATTTTGTTTCCCATATCATCAACGATTACCTGTACAGAAAAAAAAAAGGGAAAAAACAAAGTAAAGTTAAAAGTATCACAAAACCAGAAAACCAGTTGACCTGCAGTATTCCTATGTTGAAATTATACTTGTGTTTTCACTCTATCATCTCAATTATAATAACAAAACTAGAAAAGCACTCAGAGAGCGCAGGCTTCCGCCATTAGCCCTATCTCCCAATAGTGAAGAAGCCTTTAAAAACATTCCTGGATCCAGACGGTGATCCGGATCACTCCCAAAATCTAATTCGCCAATTATTCCCTCCCCGGTGGGCTGGAGACACGGTGAGGCAAAGCACTGGCTTCGCTATGTGTGGACTGTCATGGCGGGAGCACCCATGGTCTCACTGGACAACTGAAGGTCATGGCAGAGGGGGAATATTCCTCTGTTCCTCCCAGCATTGTGAGTATGCTACAATTTGCTGTCTTTCTCTCTGTTACGCTCTGACTCATCTCCTCGACCGGGCATGTGTGTTTCATACTCTATAAACTCCAAAACTCTGAAGAGAAACACACCAAAAAACCATGCTGCTGGGATTGAAGTTACTCATGTCCGCCATCTCCTGGTGTAAAGTGGTAACAGCGCAGACCTCTGCCATTAGCCCTATCTCCTAATAGTAAAGAATCCTTTAAAAAAATTCCTGGATCCAGACAGTGATCTGGATCACCCCCAAAATCGAATCAGTTCTTCCTTATGCCACTTCTGACATTTCCTGAAAATTTCATGAAAATCCGTCCATGACTTCTTGAGTTATTTTCCTAACAAACTAACAAACAAACTAACAAACAAACAAACCCACCCGATCACATAACCTCCTTGGCGGAGGCAATAACTGACACATTTTGGCGAGGCATCATGTCCAAATAGAACTTAGCTGCACTGCCACATCTATGCCCTCAGAACAAAATGCACAGATTTTGGTACACATCTAGACCAACATCTAATGGGTCCTGCCCCATTATCCAGTCCATACAGGTTCTGAAAGGTGTAGGTGCTAAGACGCACTCCTGCCTCACCCCAGAATCAACTGGGAAGCAGGCAGAGATGGAGCCACTGCACCTCACAGCACTCTCTGTACTAGAATAAAGGGCAGACGTCAGCTGATGAGCAAACGTGAATTGTCATGCACATAACTCTCACCCAGTCCCCTGGAGCCCTTGTGTGATAGATTATTATAAAATGATCAAAATACTAACATTCGTGCAGGGGCAGAATTTTGTGCAAACTTTGGCAAGTTTTTGAGCATGTTAAGGCCCCCAAATTAGTGATTCTTTGGGCCAGATATTAATGATAGGTCCTTCTGTTTCAATAATGTTCTCGCGCTGAGGTCAGCCCTCGGGCCCTAATTATATAGGAAAAGTCAGGCTTGACTAATGTAGACATTTTGGAACAAAATACAGCTCTATTGTACATTAAAGAAACTTACATTTTTTCCTGACATATCAGACAGCCAACACGTTGTTTATTAACATATTTTAGCTGCAAGGAAAGAGAAAACTGAAAAAATGTAGCTAAAACTCCATATTTGCTCCTAAACCCTACAAATTTATATGGCTTTAATTAAAATCCTAATTGTGAAAATGCAAAGATCCATTCACAATTATTGTCTCAGCTGATCTTTGGTATAATTCTTTGCTGTAGTCATCAGTAAATCTACAGACTCATCTCTCTGTTTGAGGTAAGGCAATCCCCTAATGGGCAATGGTTTCTCTTTACAAAGAGGGTAGAATGACGGCAGGTGCGCCCTTTGTGTGTACGTGTGAGCTTGTGCATGCATGCGTCTGTTTGAATGAAGTCATCTCGTAGCCTCACACACTGTGTATATTGGTGGAGCAGGGGCACCGGGCTCAAATGAGATGACTGAGAGGAAACAAGAGGATCACATGTCTTAAGTACCTCTGCAGAGGTAAAACTAAATAGGATGAGCTACAGTAAGACTTTAAGACAGAGTTTTGTTTCAAGATAAGGCACTGTAGGACATGTACGTTACACATGATGTAACAAATGAAAGTAACACATCTTATTCTTTTGTAATCTGCCCAAACAACTCAAGAGGCCTTTGTCTTCATAATAGTATTGTGTATTTCAAAACCACGCCTTAAAAAAGCTTTTAAACATCTTCTGTTCTGTCTGTTTTTACCTTGTCTACGAACCACCCCGCTGAAGAGCCTTTGTTATTATGACCGATGGTGATCTTCCTCACTTTGCCCAAGTTCGGTGCCTCGATTGTGAACTTGTCCTCTGAGCCCTTTTCAAAGTTATTCTTGTCATTGTCAAGTCGCCTCTCACCTTCAGCAGCAAAAAAACACATCGTAACGTTAATCAGAATAAATAAAGTCCAAATTAAAGTGAACTGATATCACTACTTTAGAAGTTTAGTTATGTGAGCAGAGATATATTATCTGTAGCAAAATAATTCACCTGTGTCTCCAAACTCTCCAAAGATATTGATGAAGACGTCGGCATCTGTCCCACTGCCTTTTATATCAGCAGTGAAAACAGACACTGCATATTTATTATCTAGAATCAAATCAAATGTGTGAATTAAAATCATTTTCATGGGTTCTAAGTGGGCTGATTCATTACTTGTTTTCTTTAAAAAAAATAAACAAAAATGTTGATTTTTCTTATGTAACACTTTGATTATAAGTGTGCATACATACATTTGGGCATGTCCATGGGATCCATGCTACCCAGCAGGTCTCTGACAAATAGGCCATCTCCCTCCACCTTACTGAGCCAGTTGTTACATGCAAAGTAGAACCTCAGGTGAGGCCTGATCACATCTGTCACCACCACCCTGTCCAAGAACCAGCTGGCGTTCATGCCGGTGTTGTCATGCTCAATCCTGAATCGACACAAGGCAAACAGTTAGATCAATGTGGTGTCATTATTTTTGCAAACACATTTAGTGGAGAAAACACGTCAATAAAACATCTACAAGATAAACACTGTCCAGGCCCCAGGTGATCTGTGCAACACTGAAAAATATCAATCAGTCAGGGATGAAATATTCAGGGCAATCATACCTTATCTTCTTCAAAGGTCCAACGTTGTGAGTTCTGATCCTGAACACATCTGTTTTAGCCCTTTCAAAAGCTGTGCGGCTCCTGAAATCCAAAACATGTCAAAATTTTCATTTTACCTATTAAGGATAAAAATGAATTCAAAAGATTCAAAAGAGAAGTGTCACTACACAATGGCACTTAAAAGCATTTTGCCCAAATCATGCAAAAATGCAATGCAAATTAACAACATAATCACAGCTCACTCTATTCCCTTAGGAATCATGCACTCTACATTACTACAACCATTTGATTATAAAACAAATACCTCTTTTCAGTGCTGTTAGAGAGGAGAAAAAGCACAGTCTTACTTCAATCATAAAATCAAATATGTGGTTTAAGACTGAAAGTCTTAAAGAAGGCTTTTGCTAAGACAGTGTGATGACCAGTTTTGATCTCTGCCTGTTAATTTTCTAAAATTTTTAAAGTTCATAACAACTACAGTGACCAAACAGTATGTAATTGAAATAACCTTCAGAGGACTTACTTGCTAGCCAAGTGAACTTTGGGAGTGATGCCATATTCTCCAAACAAAGTCACAAACACGTTGGCATCAGTTCCTGCTCCTCTCTCATCACCAGTGATGGTCACAACCTCATACACTGCAGGATTGAATGGAAGTGTTTTTAAAAAGCAGATGGAAAAATGATTAGATCATAAAGTACACTACGAATGGCATGAGGGTAAACTATTGTGGTAAACATGTTAAAGTATATGCCTTTCTCTGTAATTGTTTTTGTACTTCAGTCCTTATGAACATTTGATTTTAGTTCTCTAACACAACCAGGAATCATCAAAAGTCTTATCAAGCCGAGTAATTTCAACAGAGCTTCTAACATGAGTTGAATCAAGATTTATTAATTAAACCGAGGCTGAGAAATCAATGAGTTATGCCTTTTGTTGTGTCAATAATTAACAGGGTTTTTTTTTAAGTTTCATTAAACAAGTGCAAAATAAAAAGTCAGTTGAAGGCACAGTATGACTTTGCTGTTGCTAAAACATTTAAAGCAATATGGCATCACAGACATTGCTGTCTTAACAGTAGCCTACATCATGTATGCACAGCCTTCAGTGACATTAGCAGAATTCATGTTCACTGTATTTAAATTGTTCATGTTATATTTAGTCCATTCTATTTTTATCATTTCATTCAAATGAAAAGCTGTAAAGCCAACATAAACAGTTTGCAGCAAAGCTTCCCCACCCACTGATTTTAAAAGTTAACTTTATGAGCTGCCTGGAATAGTTAAACACATCCTTGAATACTATTCCTTTATTTTTAGCATTGTTGTTGACATTTGGGATAATGTTAATGCAAAAAAATACCATGCAACATAGACCATATCATTTTACAATGTACTATTCACAATTCAATAACTTCCTATGATTCAATCCTATTTATTATAGTAAATCCTCCTATAACTCATCTCCTGTTTGATAGCCCTACACATAACACTGTGAGGAGGTAAACTCTTATTAATCTCTTATCCACCCCTAAAGTAGTAATCTAAAAGATTTAATATTTTGTTCTTTGGTTTTGACAACTCTGACGCTGAAAATAAGAAACTGAAGGTGTGATCTGGGGCTTGATGATAATAAAGACACTAATAATGTTTTTGTTAAACACCATATAAGACATAAAGGTAGTCTCATTGAAGTTCACTCATTGGTTTCTGAAAGGGAGTTCTGAAGCCCAATGTTGGCAGATGCTGTACTGGAAATGATGACTCAGATGTGGCCACACATCAGTCAATAAACCATGCCTCTACTTGTGAAAATTTATTGATACTTACTAGCTTTAATATAACCAGATGGGATGTATAACAAAAAAGAAGCCTTAATTCAGTGTGTATAAATAAAGAAATGGGCTATTTGGGGCACTGGTAGTCTAATCACTATGCTTGCATGACACAAATACAGAAGTAAAGTTTTTGAGCATGAAAGCTCAAAAAAACCTTCATAAAACAGAACAGACCACCAATACAATAAACAGCTATTCAGACTAAAAATACTATTGACCCAGGCATGGTGTTTATTTCTACTGTAAATAAAGGTATTTTAACATGGGTTTTGAGGGACTTCCTGGTCTTATGGAGTGAGCTTCAAGTGGACACCAAATGTACTGTAAGTTTTTGTACTTTCAAATTGCTTAATTTGTCAACGCCGAAAGTTGCCACGGGTTTTTGCCGATACCCTTGCAAAGTTGGTGGATTGGCTGGATCCATGTTTGTCATCAGGCAGATCCATCTTGCAAAGTTCCAGTCAAGATTGATTGTGCCCAGTCTGAGAACAGACAGACCAATCAGCACCATTTGAGAAGAATGAGGCTGCAGGCTTGCACTGCAAGTCAGTGGATATACTGTGGCGCCCAGTGTACAGTTATTTTGGATGTAACTATAGTACAGAGACACTTTTTACCAGACAGCATTTCTTTATTGCAAGAAGAGCAACTGACCACACTAAAAGCTTTTCTAAAGAAGAGAAGTTGTTTAGACCAGCGGCGGCATGAGTTGGCGGTGGTTACATGAGGGGTTTATAGTTATACTGCAAGCTGATATACACTGGCTGCCAGTGAAGCTATTAGCTTGGGTGTATACAGCAGCTGTTTTGACAGAAATGGACAAAATGTGTTTGTTTAGTTCTGCTCAAGGTTCTTGCCCATTAAAGGGAAAGTTTTCCTTGCCAATGTTACATTGCTAAATGCTGCTGAGTGCTGAGCTCATGGTGATAAATGTTGGGTCTTTATAATAATCCATCAAAGAGTAAAATCTAGACCTGTCCTCTTTATTAAGTGTATTGAGCTAACTTTGCTTATGAATTGGCACTATACAAATAACAGCTGACTGATTTAGAGAAGAGCAAAAAATTGCACTGAAACCTTTTCTCTGTGGAAAAAAAAAGTTTTTTGCCTCTGTTCTCCTGCTTGCTTCAGCATTCACTGTTTGATGAAAAAATAAATTACAGTTTCCACCACCTCTTTCTTGATGCACTCATGCTGGTTGTTTTACTTTAGACATTTCGCTGTATAATCTCTGCTAAACACCCAGTTCCCAACAATAAAATAATGATTTTTTTTTTAAAGATTTATTTTGGGCATTTTTGTGCCTTTTTTTGACAGAGGAGGACAGTGGATAGAGTCGGAGGCAGGGATGAGGATGGGGGAAGCCTCAGGCCGGATTCGAGCCCGGGCCGTCCACGTACATGGGGTGCGCACCTTAACCACTCGGCTACCTGTGCCCCAAATAATGAATATTTAACAGTTATTTTTAAAACATCAATGCAATCTCTTTACATTGAAAACAAAACTGATTTTTGAGGAATACTGCAAAATCTAAGGGAAGAGTATATGTTATTATTTTAGTTACACAAAATTAAAACTAACAATATAAGGTTTGATATGCTTTGATTTCACATTGTTGTGTTTAAAATAAGGTTAATGTTCTGTAAGGCTTCACTCTTGGATTTTTACTCCAACATTGAGGGCCAAAGGAGAACTTTAGAGGACTCAGAGGCACTTATTAGGATGTGAAGCTATCCTTTGCAAACGTACAGTAGGTGAGTGGCAGGTGTCATATAGCTGTAGTCTAAGATAACATATGCACGATACATGGATACTACTTCAGCCAGTGTTACGTTACATGAACATAAACCAAATGCTTGAGCCACTCAGAATCACGTAACTGCAATCAAGGATTCATGTCTCTAGAAGTCATGTCTCTTGCATTCGTGAATTACAGCCTCTTCTGTCTCTATAAGTTATCATGACAAAAGTTAATTCAAAAGTTTGAGATTACCTTTCTTTTTGTGGTACTCATCCTCATAGTTCTCCACCTTATCTGGCTCGTAGGTGCGAAGTTCATTCTCATAGATTTCAACATAGTTTTCAACCTTCTTCTTCTTCCCTTTTGTCTTCTTGTTGTCCTCATCACTGTCTCCCTTATCTGAGCCTTTTTTCTTCTTTTCTTTCTTTTTCTTCTTCCCTTCCTCTTCATCCCCAGCTGCCTGTTCTTCCTCCTTCTCTGAGTCCTTCTTGGATTTTTTGTCTTCATCTTTGGACTTTTTATTTTTTGACCCCATCTTTTCTGTGGCCGAGGACTTTTTTAATCCTTTCTTTGTAGTCTCAATCACATCAGGGAGTTTGTCTCCTCTCTTTTTACTCCAGGAGTCATTGTTGTTGTCCTCATTATCTGAGCTTTGGGACTTGTTGCTCACCTCATCCTCGCTTTCCTCTGTGGCTTTCTTCTTCTTCTTTTTGACCTTTTCTTTATCCTTCCCTTTGTTCTTGGTGTTCCTCACATCAGGCCCCGATGTGTCAGAATTGTATCCGTCTTCATCGCTGTCTTTAGACTTCTTCTTCTTCTTCAATCTTCTAGCATCCTCTGACTCACTCACCTGCTTACCCTTCTTCTTAGGCTTAGGTTCCTGATCCTCTGAGTCGTCGTCATCTACATCTTTGGTTTCCTCCTCTGCACTCGGTCTTGTTTTTTTCTTTTTTGTGGGCATCTTTAATTTATTTACTACCTTGTAACTGTAACCGATTCCTGCTGGTTCCTGTGAAACTTGATTAAACTGACCCAGGACTGCCCAGGAGTGACTAGCTGGCAGGACAGGTCCGAGTCAGAGACCTCACAGACTGCTGTTTGGCAGACGGCTGGGGAAGCCCCTCTCTGCAGGTTATCCTGACCTAGAACAGAAGCAGATGCTCTGACCTCATTTAAAATGATAATCAGCCCAGAGTAACCTGACCACAGGTAGAAACCCCCTAACATGGAGATCCTTAAATAAACTCAAACAGTGTTGCTCCTTTTTCAGCAGCGAATTACAAAGTCATTTTTACAGTTTTTATATTTTTGAGGATCTACAGGTGCATCTCAACAAATTACAACATCATGTCATGTCAGTTTCTGATGTGATTATCTTCAGAAAAATACATTTACATGTTTTCTTGAGTTATCTCATACAAAGGGAAATGTTTCAAGACTTACAGTGTTTGTTTTAATCTTGACGATTACAGCTTACAGCTCACAAAAACATCCACAATTTCAAAATGGTAGAATATTGTGGAAAGACTGATTTGCAAAGGTTTCCTGCACCTTCATTCTCTCTCTCTCTGGTTCAGTACACACAACTTCAATCATGGAGAAGACTGCTGGCTTGACTTGTCCAGAGGACTATCATTGTTACCTTCCCCAGAAGGTCACTGCTGAAAGGGCAGGCTGTTCTCAGAGGCTATTTCAAAGCATTTTCACGTTAAGTTGGCTGGACGGGAAAGATGCACAGTCAACAGGGATGAACTCAGCCTTCAGAGGACTTTCAAACGAAGCAGATTCAGAATTTAGGGGATCTTCACAAGGGGGGCTGATGCTGGAGTCAGTGTAATAAGAGCCATGACACAGATGTGTCCAGGAAATGAGCTACAAGTGTCGTGTTCTTAGTGTCGAGCCACTCCTGAACCACAGACATTGTAAGTGTCTGACCCGGGCTAAGGAGAGAAAAACTCTACCATTGCTCAGTGATCCACAGTCCTGTTTCCAGATGAAACTAAATTTTGATATCATTTGGAAATCAAGATCCCAGAGTCTGGAGGAAGATCAGAGAGGCACAGAATCCAAGGTGCTTGAAGTCCAGTATTTTCAGTTTCCACGGTAATGGTTTGAGGTGCCATGTCATCTGCTGCTGTTGGTCCTCTGTGCTTTCTCCAGAATCAGCGATGTCAACCATCATCCTGGAGATTTTAGAACACTTCATGCTTTCATATGCTGAGAAATGTATGGAGATTTTGATATAGTTTTCCAGCAGGTCTTAGCACCTGCCCACAGTGAAGCCAAAACTACAGGAAACTGGTTTGACCTTGGTATCCTGTGATTGATTGGCCAGCAAACTTGCCTGACCTGAACCCCATAGAGAATCTCTGGGGAAATGTAAAGAGGAAGATGAGAGATACCAGACTCAACAATATGGATGAGCTGAAGGCTGCTTTAAAACCAAGCTGCTCTTCATAAAACCCTTGCAGTGCCACAGTCTGACTGGCTCCATACCACATGGCAAAGGTGCAGTAATTTGTGTAAAAGGATCTCAAACTAACTACTGAGTTCATATAGAGGAATAATTTTCCAGATGGTCTGTTTAGGTGGATTCTAAACATTCTAATTTTCTGAGATGCACCTGTACATTTACTGGTGAGTTGTTAGTTGAAGGATAATACACTGAATAAAAAATAAACATGTAAATAAAATGTCTCAATTTAGACTTTTGCAACTAGTTTTCAAGATTATACTTTGCTTAGACTTAACATATTTTACTCACAGTTTGTTTTGACTTTGCTGGTAGGCTTAATCAGGAATTTATCAACTCACCTTGAATTTCCAACATTTTTGCGGGTCTCTGATGCTCGACTGTTAGCTTACATGTTCAGCTAGCAGCTAACACACACACCTGTGTTACAACTTGCTCGCTAGTTAGCACTTCACATTTACTCGGTTATTTTGTCTCGTAACCTGTGAGCGGTTTTAAGAGGAAATCCCCAACTTTAAGGGCATATTAGCGAACTCACTACAGAGTAGTATCCTGAAATATGCATTTTCCATCTATCCATCCATCCATCTTCTTCTGCTTATCCGAGCCTCATGGGTGCAGGCCCAGCCACCAGGCGCTCGCCATCGAGCCCCAATCCCAGGCCTGGCTCCAGGAGGGGGCCCCGGTGACCCACGTCCGGGCAAGGGAGATCTAGTACCTTCCTGCCGTTCTGCCATATATGGTCTATGAGCTGCACTTCGTCTGGTCCCTCACCCAGGACCTGTTTGCCTTGGGAGACCCTACCAGGGGCATGAAGCCCCCGACAACATAGCTCCCAGGATCACTGGGACACACAAACCCCTCCACCACGTTAAGGTGGCAGCTCAGGGAGGGGAAATATGCATTTTGTTGCCTTAAATTAAACCAAATAGGTCACGTTTCACATGATCCTGGGTGTGTGGTGTCTCTGCTGTTTGGTCTAATGCTTCACAGCTCAGGAAGTCCAGGTGAGCTTGAATTAACACTGGATTTTTGCTGTTTTTCTTCTGAACATGAATAAGATGTAAATCACAGAATTACATTCAATATCGAGCCAGTTCTCTGAAAAAGCCCTCTAAATGTTTTTTATTATGATTATTATTTTTTTTCCATCTCTCTCCTCTGAGTGAGCTGAAAATGTAAGGGCTGGGCTGAGTTTGACAGTAGAGCAGTAAAGTTCTGACTGGTATGATTGATATTAAATAGGTGTTAAACCTCTTTGGCACACATTCAGTGCACTACACTGACCTCTAGCGGCCATGCTGTGAGCCTTTAGGCCTGTAACTTCTGCTTCTTCATAATGTTGGATGTGTCTCGAAGAAGGCCTTTTCACATTAAAATATCTCAAAAAACTATTAATGTCACACCACAAAAGTGGTAGCCCTACGTAGACGCATGAGTAATCTTAGAGTTTCTCTGTCAAAATGGACCACAATGTCACAAAGCTATTGCAACACATAAAATTTATCTTATGATTAATCCTCTTATTTTAGTATTTTAACCCCACAGCACTTCCTTGTCAAAATTTTACCTATTTTAACAAGAAAGGGTTAAGAATGCATTTTTTTCTTTAAAGGTCTACTGGCTGTAAATTCTTGCCATCATCATTTTCTATCTGCAAAAGCCTCACTACCATGCATGAGTTATTTTGCTTTGTGTGTTGTGCTGCTTTACTTTAGATGTATCCATAAAAAGTGGGACTTCAGTATGGCAACATTATTTCAATAGGTATTTATTTTATTTCATTTTATTTTACTGCCAAATGAACAAATAAAAGAAAAAATACAGAGTAAAACAAGAAATACCTTGACCATGACCTAGAAGTCATATACTAACTAAAGATATCTGCAGAAGTAGCCAAAGAAACCCCTATTTTTTTTTTTAAGTGGTTCTCCTAAGTGAAAAAAATGAACACACAGATGAAAATCCATATTTTTACAATACAATTAATCAGAAACAGTGTAGAAACAAAATAATCATGCCAGAGGATAATTATGATGTTGTGCTTAACATAAAAAAGTTTGTTTCTCAAATGAATTTAAGTTGGTGCAGTTTCTAATGTGTATCGATAATTAAGGTGTTGAAATTGAATGAAAAATTATGCAAAAGTTGTCCTGAAAAGAAAGATTATGTTCTGACCGTGTATTATAATGCTTTATTTGGGAATTGAATTGAAATGCATGTTGAAAACAGAACAGATTAGAAAACACACAAGCAAATCTGAATATTTCAGATATTGGGGGGATTTGTAGAAACTGGAACAAAGGAGTTGAACTACTGCCTTAAAAGAATGTGATCATTTTGATGAATCATTTTTGCAAAGAAGAAAATACAGTAGAGGTTGAAAGTTCTCTCCCAAACAGTGCTGCAGTATGAGATGTATGGATAGATCACTGTGTAGTATAACTTAAGAAAGATTTTTCAGGACTAAAGATGCCTTATGCTTCCATTTTTTTCTGTTTTGTTATAAATAACTGTAATATTATTTTTCCAGGTAGGATTTGCTTCTGTTAGAATTAGAATAGAATTAGAAATGTCTTTTCCTTGAACCGGGCGTCACCTCTACTTAATCCTGTGTCCATCTCTGAGATCAGTCTTTGAACATCGTTACCAGATAGAAAAATATTAGAATCATCAGCAAATAAGATGAAAAAAATAATGTATACATCAGCTTTTCTCATGTCCACTGGCATCACCAGGGGTGCTTCCAAAATGCTTAAAATTCAACCAGGAGTTACCATGAATATGCCAGTGATTATCTATGCCGGCATATGATCAAAATGGTCTTTTCTTTAAGTCATGTCAGAATCTTGATCGGCAAATGAATCGGCTGATGTCAGTCAGCGCTGGTAAGAATCAAGTTTGTCTTCGTTTTTGATCATTTTTTATTTTTTTAATGTTTGGCAGGTGGGCCAAAATATGCCAAAATGTGTTTTTACATACAGATTTCATAAAAAATATAGACATTTTGATGGTTTTAAGAAAGTGCTTTAAATGTTTATCTTGTGAATTATCTCACTACATGCATCCCTCGGCAGTCATGGCGTGTAGAATGTTGTTTGTTTTTATTGATGTATTTTGTCTGGGGTGACTTGAGAATTTCTAAAATATTAAAGGGTGCCTTTACAGAAAAAAGAGCTGGCAAAAACTGATATATTTATCACTGATGTAAATAAGAAAAAGTCCCAAATTGAGCCTTGTGGTTCCCCATAAGAGATCGTCTTGTAATTATATCAGATATTATTCCAAGACACTAATTGTTTTCTTGCACATGCAAGTGCCACATATGACCAAAAATATCTAAAAGTTAGGACATTGTGTAAATTGTATGATAAAACTGAGTGTGATTGTGTGAAAAACCATTGAAAACTCATTTTAAAACTCATTTTAACTTGAAGTGGTGCAAACACAACATCTCAAATGTTGAAACTGAGATATTTCACTGCTTTTTATTTGAAAAATATTGTCCCAACTTCAAGGGCTCTGGGCCCCATAGTACCTATCTGCAGATACACCCTTCTCGATTGAGGTGGTGAAATACTTTCAAGAAGACCTTCATGTGTGACCTCCCTTTTGGCCAGCAGAGGGAGACACCTTCATGCACATTCGGATTCAAAGTGCATTGGCATTTGCAGCGTTGCATTACTTTAACAGACAGTGCATGCAGTTGCATCTTTAACCAGATTTCTTCTTGGGTTTTGCATATTTAATGGAAACCCCTGTATACCAATACTCTCGAACAGCTGAAACACAGTACCTGACATGGAGAGAGCACAGTGCATCATACTGATCTTTTGACATACAAGCTGAATATAAATTTCTCTAAAAAGTTGTAATTTTTATGAGCATGTGATACCTGTATTTTTGCATGCACAGTGAATAAAAGCCACAAAAAGTGATGAGTCACTGAATATTCCATTTTACATGCATAAAAGATCTGTGAAAATATGGAAATAATGGGAACTTTCTAGTACAAAATAAGACTCCATCCTATGTACATTTCTGTTGAAGCAAGTGTTAATGTCCTCACTTTAGACTATTAATGTTTCCCTTGACTGTACAGTGGACATTTAGCCTGGCATGATGCTTTTGGCCACAATGAATTCCTATGAGCTTTTTCTTGCTTGTCCTCATTTTCCTCATTCTGCCTTTCCCTCCTCCCTCTCAGTCTGCCTCCCTCTGCAGGGCTACAGTACCAACGATTCATCCAAAAAGCAAAGCTTAATTCTCAGAGAACTACTCTGATTTAACTGCCAATGTTTGCACCTGCAAATAGTTATGTTGTAACTTAAAACCACAGTCTGATTTAAAAGCCAAACAATATGATGTGTGTAAGAGTCTTTCAGTTTAAGGTGATTGCATGTGTCAAATTCTGTTTTTCACATAAAGCCTTGTTCATTCCTACTGCTCGGGGATGCAGTTGTAATTTACCAGAGAACATGATCCTTTTCCACTGTTTTTGCAGACAGAATGATATCCATGGTGTTGATGAAAATGGATCACCGTGTCATTTTGGGAAACAGCTGTTATATAATATGACAGGAACTGTAAAAGTAAGTAGAAAAATAAGCTCCAGATAATATTTTTTTGGGCTGAAAAGATGTGCACTGCCTTCTCCACAAGCTTTTTTGTGGGCTGCGCTAGAGATCAGGTAAAGGATAAGATACATATCAGTGACGTGTGCAGGAAAAGGAGCTCTACAAGTTCTGTCGAGTCTTTCAAGATGTTTATCCAAAAACCAGCAGATTTTAAACTTTTTTTTTTAGATTCATAGCAAAGGAAGCCTTTTAGACTACAGAGGAGGAGATAGGATGTCAGGGGAGTGCACGTCCATAGGGGCTTCAGATAGAGGACTTCAGACGCAGCATTTATCTGTATTGTCTTTGAAACAGATTGAGAAGGTTTTAATCCCAAAGCTCATGTCAGCTTTGAGCTGGTTATCAGTGTAGACTGATATCACTTGAACTTTATTTGTCCTTTCCTCTGTAGTTCACTAGAATTGACTTCAACACCCCTGCACTCCTGGAAATTTAAAAAAATTTCAGGACAGCCTGCCACCGAAATGTTCTCGAGTTGCTCCTTCACACATGCTCCTCAAGGTGGGAAATTGTTCATGTTGAACAGGATTCCCCTTGGATGTTTTGCCCTTGTATTCCTTTTCTAAATCAATCGTGGACAATATAATTAGGTTTTTTTGACAAGAAAAAAACAAAAAGCCCTCTGAGTCTCAAAGTGAAACCCATTTTCCACAAAGTAATGCCAATTAAACTAAAATATGCAAGTTAAAATATGTGCCTGCATAAATGTTCAGCCCCTTTAAAGTATCTGACTTAATTCAAAAGGTGTCCAGTTAATTGCTGCTAGTAGTCTCACCATTAGTGAAATGGGGATCACCTGAGTGCAGTGAATGTGTCTCAAGTGACTGTAGTAAAAAGACACCTGTGTCTGTACGGTCCAAATCGAATCTAATTTATTTATATAGCACATTTAAAAACAGCAGCAGCTGACCAAAGAGGAGATTAAAGAAAAAATACAGAAAAATATGGACAATCACAGAAGAGAGAAAAAGTACATCCACAAACATACATAGGAAGAAAAACAAATACAGATATGTATATAAACATGCACAACATCCACATAGGCATATTAACCAGTCACTGGTTATCAGTATTTCTGGCTACCATTACACCATGAACAGAAAAGAACACAGTGCAAACAACACAGAGAAACAGTTATTGAAAAGTATAAGTCAGGGGATGATACACAAACAAATTCCAAGGCACATCCCCTGGAGTTCAGTTAAATCTGTCATCAAAAACTGGAAGGAATATGGCACATGTGTGAATCTGCCTAGATCAGGCCATCCTCCCAAACTGAGAGAGCGTGCAAGAAGGAGACTCGTGCAGCCTGACAGAGGATGGTTTTGCAAAGAATGGAGTAAATTGCAGTGTCCAGATGTGTAAGCTTGATTGAGACCTATCCACACAGACTCTTTGCTGTGATTGCAGCCTAAACTGTATCTACCTAATACTGATATGAAGGAGGAGAATATTTATGCAGGCACGTATTTACATAACATTTTTTTATTTAATTTAAAATATTTTTCAGAATCTGTTAAAGGGTAAAATCTCAACAAAGGGGATTAAAACTTCTTAAAAGCATTGTATATGATAGTGTTGTACTTAAGACCACACTATCTGAGACCATGACAAGACCAAGACTCAGGGTGAATCCCATTTCTACTCTTTAGCCCTTATCTTAGCCCCACCCCTTGGTTTTGCGCGTTCACGTCAGGTGAGGTGTCTCAATTCTCTTTTGAATCGAGGGCTAGGGCTAAGGGCCAAGGGCTACATAGCCCTTGAAACGAAGATTTTTCAGGACAACACTTGAAACCAAGGGGCATGATGAACTTAGCCTCCATGCACTGTTATCAATTGCGAAACAGCACAACATATTACGAAGGAGACGCATAAATGTAAAAATATTTTTGGCGAAATGATTACAGAAAAGACAACAATTTTATTTTCTTATATTCAATCTTTAGCCACTGAGGATTGAAGTTTATTGTATTTTTGGTGTCCACACATGTAAACAAGGGTTGTTAATTGCATAAATAAGTAGAGAAGATCAACGCAGTATGAACGAGATGGTCGAAGCTTTATAGTCACTTCCGTTGACGCAGCTGTTTATCGGCAATGCGTGATGATGAACTGCATGTTATGTTTTTCTTTAAAACATGAAAGACACGTGGGTCTGTTGAACTTCACTTTTTAATGTCTCCGCACACACACACACAGTAAGTGTTGTCTTTTTCTACTACTTGCTTGCATTATCTAGTTTTGACAATAGCTCACAGGTCTAAACATCACCTTGGCGCCGCCTAGCGGCTACACTGCAATCAAGTGGCGTCTCGTTTCTTAGGGGAATGTTTTCACCCTTAGCCCTTACCACTCTGTTTCAAGGGGCAAGGGGAAGGGGTAGACGAAGGGGTAGGGCTAAGGGGAAGGGTTAAGGGGTAGTAGTGGGATTGGCCCTCACTCTAGACCGAGTCAAGACCGAGACTGAGACAAGCTGAGACGGAGACAAGAACAAGGCCAAAAACATCTGTTTTTTTAAAAACCATGACAAGGTTGCACAGTCAAAGAGCATTCTCTCTTTCATTTTAGTTTATTTTTAATTAATCTGACAGATATAAACAAGGTGTTTGCAACCCTTTCATGCAAAAATCTTAAATCTTAACAAATTTGTTCAACTAACTTCTTGTAAAAACAATAAATCCATGTATGCATTTAAAAGCATCTGACAGGTCAGGAATTATTTTAAATATCTGAAAATGAAATGTTTGTCTACATTTGTCAGGTGAATGAGGCCTGAAGCAAGTAAACATGGACTGATGTCCAAGTTTTTACAGGTGTAGCTATATGATGTTTTAGCAAGTGCTTCTTATTATCACTATAAGATCAAGACATTCAAAAGACTGTTCTTGAGTACTACAATGCTAGAATAAGGTACATATGGGGCAGATGTGTGGAAGATTGCTGGAATCAGGCAGCAGAAGCAGTGTATCGACATCATTACCCTACCTGCCAGGGTAAGTAGATTTCTAAGAATATATTCACCACATTCACACATCAGCTCACCACTAAATTTTACCAGGGTAATGGTTGTGAGAAGTTTGGACAAAACCAGGGTTCAACATTTAGCGGTTTAAGTTCATATGTTTAGCTTATCCCAACACTTTTCAGGATTTTTCAGGAATGTGTGAAGAGGCTGTAGCTCATACCATGGAGAACTGCAGACGCATGGTCTGAGTCTGGCCCGTTCTGTGTAAAAACTGTTTCAAACATCCATCCACCCATTAGCTATCCCTTCACGTGGCCGTGAGCTGGAGCCAACCCCAGATGTTAATGGGCAGGAGGTAGCTTACACCTAGGACTGGTCACCAGTCAATCACAGGGCTAAATCACAGGGACAACCAAACAGTCACACTCGGGTCATTTAGAGTCACCGTTGAACCTAACAAGCATGATTTCTTCTTTAGACTGTGGGAGGAAGCCAGAGCACCCGAGAGAATTCACGCCATGCACAGGGACAGCATGCAAACTCCATACAGAAAGACCTTGTCCAGCAAAGATCTGGACCAGGAACCTTCTTGCAGAGAGGTAACTGTCTTAACCACTAAAGAAAGAAGCAACAGAAACACATAATTCTTGGTAAGTAATGGTTAAGCTTAAATGAAAATCTATGAAAAAAATTTACACTAAAAAATCATTAGACTCCCTGACTCTGGCTTATATTTAAAGAACATCAAGTAGCAATGTGAACCCAAACAGGACTCTGAACTTCAGATCCTTTCATGGACTTTATATTGAAAGCTTAATTAGTTTTCCGAAGCTACAGTTGTTTATTTTTTAATCCAGTTCAGAAGGAACTACGTGATAACAAAGCTGAAGCTCTGTGATACTGATGACACTAAAAACAAACACGGTGGAGGGTCCAGCAGTTCACAACGGATGCACAGAAGGAAATGAAGAGGAAATAGATTGTCACAGCAGGATATGTGAACAACACAGCCACTGTCATGTAGCTAGGCAAGAGTCTTCAGAGTCCATGACTGTGGTCAAGTTTTGTTTTGACAAGATCCTGTTGAAACCTAAACATGGATTTCTTTGACGAGGTGGTTTGTCGTTTCTCACAGTAAGCTGCGTGTGGTAGTTAGAACAAAGGGAGGCCAGGGTGAAAGACGAGGGTCTAGTTCCAGTGGTCAGCAGGTGACTTGAGGAATTAGAATCAGGGCAAGAGACAGAATATGATATTTTTTAACTACTGTAGTTCACCTCCTGGACTTTCCTTTGAGTTGTGGAAACTCAGCCAAGCAGGTCACCAGTGTAATCATGTCTCTTTATTCCTTCATATGAAAATAAAGTCTTTCATCTAGTTACAGCTTCAAATAATTGTAATCAAACCCAAAGTGTACTATATCCTGCAACATGGAAGCCATTCACAACACCACTGTTAAATGATAGTTTTAAACCTTGCATACAGAGAAATGTTGGGGTAGTTTGCTCACTAACTCATCCAAATGCAATATACTAATGAGTGGTTAAAGTCAGCTAATTTAGATGGACTTTGGAGTGCTTATCTTGCTGGTAAATTGCTATCACATTATCAAATAACATCGCAATTGCTTACACCAGATCCTTGTAGTGTATTAATGACAATTGGGACTATTTTGGGCCCAATTAACCCTGATGGCAAAATTCTGCAAAGGCCCTATTAACCAAATTTTTCTAAAGATTATATAATCAGATTTTTCTGTGTGTGTTAAGAGTGATTTTACCCTCTTCAATCTGCCTGAAAGAAATCAGGGCTGCCCTAATTTGAAATTGTACAGGAGTCATGCACAACACAACTGTTGAGCCCGAGTTAGCTGTAGAGCTAGTTTACATCCGTGGCACCTGGGCAGGAAGATGTAAAAACATATGATACGAATGATTAAAAGCAAACACTTAAAAAAGAACCTAACAACATTACTAAAGCAACATATTTTAAATTACATTTCATTCTGATCAAGTGGTCTGATCAAGGCCTGGTCTCCCTAAGATTGTTTCTGCAAAGTGTTTAAGTGGTGACAGGGCCTGATCAAGAATTATCTTACATCAGACACATACATATCTGTGTAACAAAGAAAACTATTAAAGGTCATCAAGTTATGCTTCTTAAAGATGCTACAGTAATGGCAGTTCCTTGGCTTTTTATCAAGAGTTTTCAGTGGTTACTTGTAGAGGGTGTGTAATGGCCCAGCCTGGGACTAACAGTCGTTGCCAAAGGTTATTGATGCCCATTTGTTTTTATATGTTTCTTAAAATTTAGATTAGAGATGTCAGTTATGCCCAGAAATTTAACATATTTGCATTTCCTCTCCTTTTACAGTCATATCAGGTTGAGGTGTATTGTTTCTCTTGATATAAAAGTACATTCCAACAGTTTTGGTCACATTTAGACTTAGACAGCTGTCAGTAATCCAGTCAGATACTTTGTTTAATACTGCGAGGGGTTGGACCCTTGTTCTCTTGTTTTAGCATGGGTGTAAATAACCGTGTCATCCGCATAGATCTGAATCTGCACCTTTTGGCAAATCAGGGGCATATCATGAATGTTTAAACTGTTGTGTGAGCAGAACAATGAGGATAATTGAGCACACTCTCTGTGGATTGTCACGATGAAGCACAACCAACACAGCCATGGCAGTGGTATTAAAGTGTAAGTAAACAACAAAGCTCAGAGCTAACTGTGCCCACTTAGCTGCTAGCCACAAATAGTAAGCTAGCTTGTTTACTTTTAAATCACATTTGACTGCGCAAGAATTTGGTGTTTGAGAATCGAGGCTCTGGTCGTTGGTAAATTAAACAGTACGTGTGTTTTGTGCTGTGTTGGTCATCATGTTGCACATCACACACTCTAAGAACAAAACAATTAACTCTGTCACTGTTTGATATCTTATGTGGTCTCTACAGTCCTGTCACTTGAAAATGTTACTTTCAGTTCACATAATGTCCATATCTCTTCCATTTTTGGTTCCTTCAACTGACTCTTAAGTAGCAACTTTCCATGGAAAACAGTAGCGCAAGATGTTGCTAAAACAGTCCTGAATCCAAAATATGAAAATAACCCATTGCTATTTGCTTCTCCCGGCCTGAGAATAGTTTGGGTTGTGATGCAAAGTTCATGATGTGACAAGCCAAAAGAAAAAAAAGAAACACAAACTTGTCAGCGTCTATCGTCAACCAAGGTTCTGACCATATCATGGCCTTTGAAGCTAATGGGCAGAGTTACAAAAACTTTGGTGTCTATTTCAGACAGCTCTTTCATCCCCAGACTCAAAAATTTAAAGTGGACTTCCCTGATTTTTAAAGAGAGTTGTTTATTTAAATGATAAAAGATATGGGCACTTCAAGAGTTAGTCTTTCTCAAAGTGTAATTGAAAAAGGGTCAGAACACATTGGAGCTGTAACCCCTGGTTTTTCTTTGTCTTGTGATTCTTTTCATCTCTAAAGCCTTTTCAAGTTTCTGAACCAGATGAAATATTTGGCCTTTGACATCAGCTCTTGGTCACTTCATGTGGAGTCTTTTACTCAATATGTGGCAACATGGACACTAGTGTCATGTAAAAAAAGACTCATGAACAAGATCTGAGATTTTTAATGGGGGATTTAATCAACACAAAAGAAAATACTTTGTCTACTATCAACTGCTAAGACAGAATTTTGTATTTAAATTTTATGTGCATATATGCCATTTCAAACAAGAAGTAACACATAAATCATTTACCACACTGAAAACACAACAAAGACGCATTGAAAACAGAATTACAAACACAATAGAGCTTCTTTAAATCAGTGTTCTAGTTTGTAAATAACTTTGGAGAATACCTTTATAAGACTGGAAAACAACATATTTAATGATTCTATAAAAACAGGTCCCCTGAAAAACAGTGAATTTGCCTTCCCCAGCTGTGTTCATTGATGATATCAGTGCACGTGTTGGATTGGTCACATTGGGGTACTGAAAAGTGTGTGAAAATGTAACTTGTTGCTGATGTTCAAATTGCTTATTTGTGGCACTTTTAATCATTTTCATCCCTTTTTCGTCCAACTTTTGCAATGTTTTTCCACTTTTAACCCTTAATGACCTGCAATAGAACAAATCTACTAGAGCATATCTTTACATTTTTACATGTTGTAGTGGCATTTTTTGGAGTATTTGAATTGGCTATACATCAATAAAACCATTAGAACCCAAATTTTAATGATATTTATGAAGTAAGTCCATAGGAACAAATTAAATTGCTCAAAAGTGCAAAAAAGAAAAAACACAAGAAAAATGAAAAGCGTTTGTTTTTTTACACATTTTCCTAAATACAGAGATGTCATAGTTTTATCCCTC
The DNA here is from genome assembly GCF_018320785.1 of Cheilinus undulatus. NCBI lineage: Eukaryota > Metazoa > Chordata > Actinopteri > Labriformes > Labridae > Cheilinus > Cheilinus undulatus. The sequence continues at coordinate 38,921,333 of NC_054869.1, read as the reverse complement.
AAAATTGTGATTGTAAAAAATAGTTGCACAAGATCATTTCAAACCACAAAAAAGTATGGTAATAACCTCATTTTTGAAATACACTCGTCTTTATAAACTATGGCAAAACAAAAATAAAATGAAATTGTGCTCAATTTGCAAAAAAGACAGCATCTTTATAAAAAAATTAACGTGTGCGCTTTGTACTACATTTACGTAAAAGAAGGAAGGATATTTCTAGAAGGAAACAGTGCTCTGGAACACACTGAATGTGTGATATGTTAGTGTTACTCCTTCAGTTTTGTATGCAAAAATAATTAATGCTCAATCTCATTTGGTTACAATCCTACCCATGGTTGAAAATAGATATGCAAATAGGAGCGCCAACGGTCCCATAGGTTTTAAAGGGTTAACTCATTTTTGCCACTTTTTAACTGCTTTTCATCATTTTTTCCCTTTTTGTAGTTCTTAATCAATCTCTGCAGCTATTATCAAATTTTTGGCTCTTTCAATCCATGTATGCCACTTTTAAACAATTTTTGACCATTTTTAACCACTTTTCACCATTTAACTGCCCATTTTTACCTTTCTTAACCAGTTTCTGCAGATATGATCCTGTTTATAAACCATTCTTGTCACTTTTTAACCATTTTTGTCACTCTTAAACCACTTTATACCATTTTTCTTTCAGACTATCTGTGTCCCTTTTTTCTTTTTGCAATTATTTCATTATTTTCCCCTTAAAGTTATTTTACTTCATTCTCTGGCATTTATCATCCACCCTTCATTGTGCCCATCCACATTGGTAATATTAGTAAAATAAAAATATTCTGCTTTAAGAAAAGGGGTTTACATTTTGAAAAAGGCTAAATAGTGCTTTAGCATAAATAAATAATATTAATTTTTGTTTCTTTGATAAGAGTGGTTATTATTCAAGTCATGATATAACATATGGTTCTAATGGACAGAGGTTTTCCTGACCTCCATGGGTCCCCCATTTGACTGGGCCCCAGAAAACTCTCCCCTTTATCCCCCCCTTGTGGGCGGCCGTGCCCGTTTTATAGATTTGGCCACTGGAAAATAAATGCAGCGTTGGTGGGAGCAAAAAACACACTGTCCAACAGAGTTAATTTTGTTTCTGCACACCTCAAATTGTGACGCCGTTGCTTCTTTTTTCTCGCTGAAAACTGCACTCAAAGCGACATCTGATATAGCCTGTGCAAGTAAACACATTCCCAGTAAAGCACTGCTAAAGTACTTACATCTAAGTTGATCTATGCCACTGGCAATTAGTGTTGGTCTGAACAGTGGAAATAAATGAGGACGCCTGTAGTGAGAAATCAACTCCAGAGGCACTATAGTGGGAGAAATGTGAGCTTTACATACAATTCTTTTTCAGTCTTATACTAAAATGTTTTAAATACACGTACACATGCATCTATCATGATGAATGACATTCATAATATAATGTATTTGCTTAATAGATTCCTAGAAATACTCAGTTCCGAAACATGCTCTGCCTTTTCAAAGTCTCTGACTTCATAAAACATTTCAGGTGGACAAACAGTTGCTGATTTATGGCTTATTTCTGGTGTTATCTCGACCTCATTAATGACCCTTAAGCTGAATAATATTTCTCTGATACACTACCTCCTTCATGAGAAGTTCCCATGCATGTTATCCACTCAGAGGCACAACTGACAAGACACAGGCTGTTTTTAAATAGATAACATGAAGTCACGATCTTTGTAGCAGCCGTAAAAGAGTGTGATTGCCAAGAGTCAGGGCTAAAGCTGTGGAAAATGTGTATCCCCTGGTTATTTTAAGCCCACACATGTTTAAACCACAGGCCTGAATAAAGAAACAATTTAAACTTAAACTAGTCAGCTTCAAGTCATCCACTGAGTTGCAAGCAGTTTTGCCTTTAAGTTACGCCTTGAAGTTTGCTGAATGCATTGCACTGAACAGGGGCAGCAGGTGCTCAGTCTTTGAGGACTTAGCTTGTGACTCAGAAGGTTGCTGGTTGGACAGCATCTTGTCTTGTAGCTGGAGAGGTGCCAGATTACTTCTGGGGAACTGTGGAGGTGCTCTAGAGCTGGACAACAACCCCCAAACTAGACTCAGATGGTCCTTTATGTGCAGCAGCCCCTAACTCTGATATCTCTACATAGGTGTGTTTCCATAGGATAGTGTTTGCACATGTGCATGTATCTCAGCTAATGAGAATGTTGCATGTTCAATGACAACATAAGAAGTAAGTTTCCTCTTAAGGGATTAACCCTTTAAAACCTACTGGGATGCCAACACCTCCATTTGCATATCTATTTTTAACTGCGGGTAGATTTGTAACCAAAAAAGACAGAGCAATAATTCCTTTTGCCTATAAAACTGGAGGAGTAACGCTGCAGGAGTACACACACTTTAATAAGAACTTCTGAACCAGTTAACTCTATCTAGCGTCAGTGAGTTTTTTGACAAAGTGCAGAAACTGTATTTTTGTTTTATTTGGAACATTGTTGGATTGTATGCCAGAACTTAAGTTTCATAAAGGTGCATTTTCATCCAAACAAAAAAATCACTGCCATTGGGCCAAAAACCTTGTATCTCCATTTTCCATGTATTTAATTTCTTTTCTTAAATCATTGTTATTGGACACCCTTTACACCTCCCAGTGGGTTCTGACCAATTTTAAAACAATAACAAGTGTCAAAAAGAGGCTGACTCTCACCATTCAGTTTAAGATTAACTGACTAATACAGTATTTTTTTAATTCCCTGAAAAGTGGTGATTTTTGAGATGCAAGGTTTTGGCCTAACGGCAGCGAGATGCAAGTTAAACCTCTACTTTGCAAAGGGGATACCATACATCAACAACATCTAGAAGCTCTGCTGACTTCTCTGGGTTCAAGCCCATCTAAGATAGACTGACCTAAAGGTTTCAAATTGTTTTCTGAAATAATGGCCATCAAGTCCTTCGGGATAAAGAGGAGAAGGACCATACAGAATATTATTAACTCAAAGTTCAAAAGCCAGCATCTGTGATGGTTTGGGGGTATATTAGAGCCCAAGGCATGGGTAACTTGCACATCTGTGGAGACTGTTGCTGAGTACTGGGAGGTACATTCAGGTTTTGGAGCAAGATATGCTTCCATGCAAACATCTTTTTCAGGGACACCCCTGATTATTTCACATTTATGTCACAGTCTGTACCAGATACAACAGCATGGCTTTGCAGTACAAGGGTGCAGGTATTAGTGTTGTAGTACTCGAGAACGGTCTTGGTCTCGAGCCCGGTCTCAAGACCACATTTTAAATGTCTCAGTCTTGTCTTGGACTCAAGAGCATTTTTACTCAGTCTTGTCTTGGTCTCAGAGCCGGACTCGGGATTTTCCATCATCAGACCAGCACTGATCTGCTATTCTTTGACTTCATTAATGTGATAATAAGGAGAAGCACTTGCTAAAACAACAAAAAGCCTTGCCTGTAAAAACTCGGGCATGAGTCCATCCTATTTCTAGTCAGAAATACCTCTGAACACTAACTTTAGGCCTCATTCACCTGACACATCTAGATAAACATCTCATTTTTAGATATTTAAGATAATTCTGTACTTGGTAGTTGCTTTTAAATACATACAAGAATTTATTTTTTACAAGAGGGTTAGTTGAAAAAAATTGTTAAGATATGAGATTTTTGCATGCTCTGAAAGAGTTGCAGACACCTTGTTTTTATCTGTCAAATTTATTAAAAAGAAAACTAAAATTAAAGGGAGAATGCTCTTTAACTGTTTAACCTTGTCATGTTTTTTTTTTTTTTTTTATGATTTTTATTGTCTTGGTCTCGTCTCGGTCTAAACTTGTCTCAGTCTCGGTCTTGACTCAGGTCTCAAGCCCCAGAAGTCTTGGTCTTGTCTTCGTCTCAGTGCACTCTGGTCTTGGGCAAGTCTTGGTCTCGGATAGTGTGGTCTTGAGTCCAACACTAGCAGGTAGTAGACTGGCCTGATAGCAGTCCTGATCTGTCTCTCACAGAAAGTGTGTGGTGCATTATGAAGCACTAAATATGACAACAGAAAGCTTGCACTACTGAGCAACGTCAGATGTGCATTAAGAAAGAATAGAAAAGATATACACTTTCTATGTCTTTAGTCCCAAGACACTTATGGTGCTGTTAGAAAAAAGGTGATGTAACACATTGGTAAATGTGCCGTTATCCCAACTTTTTTGGGACATGGTGCAGGCATGAAATTCAGAATGTACGTATATTTAAAGAAAACAAGTTTAACATTGAATATCTTGCATTTGTGCTGAATTCAGTTGATTATAGGTCAAAAAGCATTTGCAGATCATTGTATTCTGTTTTTTATTACATTTGAATGGTGTCCCAACTTTTTGGGAAACAGTGTTTGTATTTTAAACTTGTAACTGTTGGTTATTTAAAGCAAGTGATAATGTCTTAATTCTTTGGATTTTGATTTATTGTCAAGTCAAGTCAAAATTTATTTATATAGCACATTAATGAAACAATCTTAGTGGACCAAAGTGCTTTACAGGCTTTGACAAAACAGTAAAAGCACAATAAATGACTCATAACACATTGTATGAACAACATTTGTACAAACTGAATAATTTCTCACTTTTCAGGTCAAACTTCTGCATGTTATGTCACGTCAGGTCAAAGCCATATTTTAAATCTAATAACCCTACAGTCAGTTGAAATCACACAACACTAAACACATACATAACCTTTTAAAGACCCTATGATTAATATCCCTATATGCCTGCGTGTGCACACAGCATGTGATTAATGACCTGATTTCATATGTTAGTCACTGCTTACACTGGCACACAGAGAAACTAAGTTTGAGTAATGAGGTGCTGAAATCTTGAAACAACTCAGGATATGAGCTGCATTAAAGCCATCAACATAGTTTGAGAGCAGCATTTGTTGGGAAACCTCAGAGCGAGGGGCTGTAATCTAATCCACAGGCAGAGCAGCAGCTAAAAAACAGGATCTGCTAGAGCTGTGCAGCCAAATAAATTTGTTTTTAAGAGAGTTATAAATGGTTTGGAGAGATGAGGAGGAAAATAGTACTCAGCCATTAATAGGTGATAGCATGAGGAATGATTATTTGAAGAATAAAGAAGAAAAAAATAAACTAAGTGATTTTAATAAATAGATAAATAAAAAATCTTAACTGTTCCAAGAATCCCTGCTGAGGAGCTGAGTTGGCAGAGAGGACAGAGCAGGCTGGGAAAATGCTGATGGTTTCCAGTATGAGCATGTGACTTACTGTAGGAGCACTTTTCTGCAGACCTGAGACTTTGTGGTTAATCTATTTACCATAATACTTTGGACTCAGATCTGACACAAGCAACTTTAAAACGGTGTTATTCAGATGTGCAGACCATTAAGAATTCATTAACCAAGTAATGAAGTGGCTCTACATAGGATCCAAAATGAACTTTATGACTCATTGGCTAAAGTAGATGAAAAATCCACCAGTCAAGCACATTTTTAACAGCCAAATTCTCTAAACAAATTATTTGGAAGAGTAGCTAACTCATAATGCTGCATGTTGGCTGTTTAGTGAGCATAATGCTAGCAGACCAGTTGTAGTAGGTCTGCTAATGACTTGTTGGGTGTGGTGGCTGGTGAAGTTAGAGATATTTATATCATGGAGAAAATAACTTTTAAACTAAGACTGCAAAATACACAATTCCTAGACAGATAGTTACCTTGGCTACACGTTATGGAAGAGGCACAGACTTGGCCAGGGAGGAGAAACTGTACGGCTTCACTTATTTATTTATCTTTTCATTTTATTGTGTTTTAAAGTGGGGATGGATCAAACAAGTTGCAGAAACTGAGGATGTACTGTGATGAATTATTTGTTTTATCGTGAGGGATGTGTGACATGTGGATGTCTGTCTGTTTATTGTTTCACTTATGTGTCTGTTTGCTGTTAAGTGTTTGAATTGTTTGCCATCTCATTAATTATTTTATTTGTTGAGTCATTGGGCAAACAATGGAATTAAGTTACTACTTTTTTTTTTCCTAAGCCTTTCAGGTTGGAGGTATGATTGTGTCTAATAGATTTTGTGATAACTGGAAAACATTTGTAATTCCATACCTTGTCCATCCCCATTCAGGCTCTTTCTAGGAAAAATTGCATGATAAATTACAACAAAGGTGCCAAATCAAGAAATGTAATGGTGGCCTTTTTTTTAAATCACACTACCAGAGTCCACCTTTCCTCTTGACCTCTGTGCTTTCACTGTCATCCTTTCCTGTTCAGAGGAAACAAAACCATCTTCCAAGGAGCTCTAACGCTGCATGCAAACTGACTGGCAAGAAACATGAACTCATTCATTATCTACTGCAGCTGGCTGGTTTGCAACACAATGCATGCTGGGAACAGGATACTAAAACTGTTGGTACACCTATTAGATGGAGAAAGGGACAGTGTGATCAAACTTTAACACAGAGAGCTTTGTAAAGTTGTGTTGTGTGCAGCCTGGAAACATTCAAGTGAGACTTATACATTTTCTACGGGAGCAATTTTCAAGCCATTAAAAAGTACTTTCGAAGCAAATGTCTTAGTAATAATAATATTTTCATGTTTAATTAAAATTTCTGTAATTTATGAAGTGCCTAGTCTTCCAGCAGTCATTAGAAGCCTAGCTCAGTAACCACTTTTCATCCAGGAACCAAATCCTGAACAGCATTTACTGTTTTAACAGCTTTACTCCTCATTAATCATCCATCTTATAGTACACAGCTTTTTTTTTGTAACTAACACTGTTTTAGGGAGCTAATTTTGGTTGAAGAGACCTCTATTTACCCCTGAAGTTATTACAAGGTAAGAACTAAAGTTCAAACCAGCTGGTTGCATGCAGTAAAGCTTGATTTCAAACTGTCTGGTTTTAATGGTCAGTGTTTTGTCAAGTCCACCAGATCAAAACTGATGTGGAATGCAAAGATTGCAGTCAGTAATGTCAGAGAGCTAATAATTGAGTCTTATGACATTTTTAGTCTTTTAAAAGATGCCAAAATTGTCAAGATCCTTTCTATGACTCCTGGAATGGCATTCCTGATCTCAGATAAAAATTAGGGAAAAGAGCACACAGCCTTTGTTTTGGGTCATAAAAAGTTAAATGTTTCTTTATCTGATAGCAGAGCCTGTTTATGTGAGATAACAAATTAAACCGGTAATATACTTGATATAAAAGCATAAAAAAGGAATAATTTTCAACAGAGGCTTTCTGCTTACACAGTCGTGTATAATTAATTTTTAAGAGGATGACTTTCAGCTGAGATCATTTGTTGAAGTTGTGAGAGGTGTGATTGAATGCCAGATTACTCACTGCTTTCAGTTGTTAACATTTTACTTTGGACCATTTGCAGCCATGTTTTCAGCTGTATCTTGTTTGCCCTCATTTTAATAAAAGGGTTCTAGATGTCTGTTACTGATATGAATTGAAAACACCCTGAAATGATCTGACCCAGTGTGGGTTAAGAAACAGATGATTGTCAGGGCCTTTGAATGAGTCAGTTCAAGGAGAGACATTTTTAAAGTAAAGGTGACAAAAATATGACTTGTTGTTTGTTTAGATAGCAGTGTATGAACAGTATTCATTTCCCTTTGATCATTACTGCTAACATTCACGTATCAGAGTAATGTGGTATTGCTCTATAAACCTTTTTACTTTGAGAAGCAACAAAATAGCAGTATTTATTTATATTTTAGTGGGACAGTACATATTAATCAACATTTCTGTAAACATACCAGAGTTGAATGCCAGCTTAAATCTTTTAAGATATCATATGCAGTATTTAACAATAATATAGCAGATATCAGATATATCCAAATGAATATTTTGTTAAGTGATGACTTTCTACAGAAGAATGGAGCCACACTCCCTCTTAGTTTGTTGTTCTCAGCTCTGTGTTAACACTGATGTGTCAGACCTTCTTTCAGTTTCTTTATGCTTCCCTCTGAGACTCAAACATGTTTCATGTGTTTGATTTTTCCCCCTCCCTCTGCAACCATTAATTGAGCCACAACATGGTGGACGAGAGACAGCCCCAGAAACTGAGGGACACTTTATATGGAGACACAATGGCAGAGTTTCTTCACAAGCATAGAGCTGGGGGAGAATTAAAAAAACTTTCCAACCCAGGAATAGACTTTGTTTGGCCTAAAATACTTCAACAAAATAAAACCAAATCATGTTTGGGCTGAATGTCTGAATGAGCTTAAGTTTTACAAATAGCTGCACCCAGTCAGAGTACTTAGGGTGGAGTGGTGTGGTCTGAGAAACTGGCAATAAAGTGCTACATCTACTGGACATCTACCCCAAAAGTTGCATGATATACCTTTACTGACTCAACTAAAGCCTCTTTAACATGTAAGGAAAGCTACTAGCAGCCTGTTGTAACAACCTAAATTGATGACATTTACATGAGCCAATCACCGCTGAGTATTTTAGGGGTGGCACATTGGGTAGCCAATCATACTTCAAGGGTGGGTCCACACTACCTCACTCATGCTGCAATATCTAAGCTGCTCTAGCCTGACTACACTTTGCTGCTCCTTCTGCAAGCTGTTATTTGCAACCCTCCTCCACCCCAGCTCCTCCTTTATTCTGCTTTGACAGTGTCACAGTGTTAACACTGATGCCTGCATGTGTTGTCCCTGCTTGATGCTTTTTCACATAGACTCATGGAAGGGCAAGACCGCCTAACAACTACTAATAAAGAAAAATATTTATAACAGCAAATCATGTGTTTCTTGACAAAGTGGTCCTGAATAAAATAAAGAAAGATGAGCCTTAAAATGGAACAAAGCAAAAGAGTTGGTTCTCTTAAAAGAAATGTCATTATCATTGGTTGTAGAAAGCATAAAGGTAGTCATATGATTAGATATCTTAATTATTGCACTCAGACTGTAGAGCACAAATATTTAAGAAAACTGTCTGCTGTTAAACTTTCTATTTGAAAGCACAAAAACGAAAGAAAATGACCACGAATCTGTCCTCATTTGGCTTGTTGTGTGACGGGTCATCCTGTATGGTGAAGTTTTTCCTAGTTGCACGGGGATTATATAACAGCCGAGATCAAAGTTGGAAATTAGCAGCTGATTTCATGGGAACTCTCTGGTGTACATATTTCTGCTTCTGAATCTTTGAAATAAAGGACTCTACATTCTGTATATTTGTGAAGGATTTGTTAGAGTCAGGAGGTGGGCTGCTTCCTCAGCCTGTTCAAAATGGCGCACACCGGATAAAGGAAAAATTCACACAAATATCTGAATATTGCAATATCAACGGATGTATTTTATTGTTACAATTCTCTTGTTTCTCCTACGGTTTCTTACAGGTGGCCTTTTCAAACTAACCGGACACACCAGGTAGACTGTTTCATACATCCATGGCATGGAATATTTTTCACATCCATCTGGAAACCACCCACAGTCCGTGTTTGGGAAGGTCAGAACCTTTGAAAAAAAATCTCAGAGGGTGATTGGACCAAAGTCTGTCACATTCATTGGTGCATTAAACTGAAGTTGGTCAGGAGGAGAGTAGAAACATGTTTTACAGCAGGACAAGCTTTAAGTGAACTTCTCTGCTCTTCTTCTTTTGAAGAAATATTTTCCAGTTGTGATGAAACAGCTGCTATAGCTTTATCCACACTAATCTTCTCACTGGTCGCCATTGTTCACAGCAGCTTTTTCCAAACTTCAGTGTGTTGAAATCTGGAAATCTTTTTGGGCCCATCAAAAACCCTCATACAACCATAATATAAGATTAAGCATTTTTTCCTTTAGAGTTTTATTTCATAAACAGACAATTTTAATGCCAGAGATGTTAACATCACTCAGATAGGGTTTGTAGGTTCACAAAGTATGCAATTAATGAACCACTGCCATTTGTTTATGTTTTGATCAGGCACTTGCAAAGTCACTTTTATATTCTTTATTAATATTCATCTCAAACTTTCTTTGAGGCCCAGCAATGATTTTTCCAGCAGCATTATTGTCTCAACAGTCACTGATTAATTCTTAAAATCAGGAGGCAAACAGCTTAGTACAATGTTTAACGAAGTGTCACCAGTTAATCCAGCACCAGTTTCACACATCAGAAAAAAAAAATAACAAAAAGGTGACATGAGTTAAAACTTCGGGCTGTTTTTTGTTACTTCCGAGACTTAAAAGATATCATTTTATCATTATATTATTTAATTCAGATATTTAAAAAAATAATAATTTCTCTTTTTTTTTTTTTTTTTTTTTTTTTTTTAGTAATTGTAAATGACCATAGCCCACCTGCAGTACCTCTGGGGCCCACTGCCCTCACTTTGGGAAGCACTGGTTTACAGTTCAACTAAACCACACTCCTAGCTCGACGGAAGCTGCTGCGGATTGGCTTCAAGAGCTGTTTGAGTCCGCCTATTGTAAGCAGACAGCTGACGTCACACAGGGTTTGTCCGGTTCTTTCTACAGTCTATGGACGGATCTGCCTGGTGACGGACATGAAATCTGGCCATTCTGCTTTGCAGGTTATTTTTAAACATGCACAAAACTTTTGAAAATTCTCTGAAATATCTGCATATGTGAAGTCAGAAGAAGTCTGGGTGAGCTGATGTGTGAATGCAGGATTTATCCAGGAAAATCCTCCACCTGATGATGGTAAATCCACAGTGACAGCTGCCATTATGAAGCTACTTCATCCTCAGCATGTCCTTTCCACTCATTTGACAACATGCTCTGAGTAGGTCTAAAAACACCTCTTATTAGTGACCACTGGTAAGCCCTAGCAGTATTACGAAGGCAAAAATCTCATCATGGCATTGTACTGCACTGCTGAGTCTGCCATCTTGGATACGGAGTAATGCTTGTTAGTTCAGGCGGGCAATTAGAGTTGCACAAATTCATTCCACCATCCCTGGATGAACACACTGAAATGAGCAGTTTATAAACTGCAAGTTTTCCAGTCTTTCCCTCTGTTCTCTCATTGCCAGCCTGCCCTGCACTTGTGTTGTTCCTTTGTGCTCCAGCAATCTGGTTTTGCCATTAACATTGCAGACCATTATCCATGTGAGTTGTGTGCCTGAAATGTTCTTAACATTAACACAGCACTATAGATCCAATCATGTTTTATTAAACTTTCTAATGCCTAATTCCTCCGCCACTGTTTAAATAAAGCTTTCTGAATTTCTGGCAACACATGACATCATTTTCAGATCTTCACTGATTTTTGAAAACGTGAGAAACCACAGACGTAAGGGCAGTTTCAGATGACTCTACCAGCCTCAGTATGCACACATTAGACACCGCCAGACCACAGACCTGCTGTTTGAAGTATAAATTAACAGTGGAGATTCCACAGACACAAAAACTAGAATACGCCTTCAGAAGAAAAACAAATACATCCTCAGCTGGCTGCTCTGACGTGTGTCCTGTTCTGCAGAGAAAAATCAAAAAATAAGAAAAGGAGTATGGCTAGAATCCTGGCTGAGAAGACAGAATAGTTAAGTTTTTGAGCTGTAAGGTTTGGTGATGCTACCCAGTCAGCTCGCTCCTGCTAGTTATTGTGGGTATTCCATCCAAGGCACCTCGATCTGAAATTGTGTTTGAATTATGTTTGGGTTTGATGGTAGCTCTTTCATGCGTCTATGAATGTACTTACAATGCAATGTAATGCATCTTAATATCTTTTTTTTTCTTTTATTTGTTGCTGATCTTAGAAGTACATTATAATCTGCCTCAACCAAGGTGTTTCATTACTAGAGGGGCCACATGGGCGCTCAACATGTCAATGAGCATCTCATCTCATCTACAACTTCTGCTCTGTTCTACCAGACAGAGGATGGAAAAATCTTAGTGTGTTAAATTGATGGATGGTATTTTTCATGCATTGTTCAGAAAAGGAGTATTTGGTCTCTGGGGTTTAAAATTCACATATAGTCCCATGAAAAAGTATTTGCCCCCTTTCTGATTCCTGATTTTTTTATTTATTTATTTATTTATTTTCATGTTTTGGATCATCAATCCAACTTTATAACCCACAAAGACAACCCAATTAAATTTAAAATGCAGTTTTTAAACTAATATTTTATTTATTAAGGGAAAAAAACTCCAAACCTTTCTGGCCCTATGCAAGAAAAAAAAAAAATGAGTTAACTGTGATTAACCACAGTTCTTGGGAAGCTGAGTTCAGTTTCACTGGTCACACCCAGGCCTGATTACCACCAGATTTGCTGAATCAAGAAATCACTTAAATAGAAGCAGTCAGACGAAGTGAAGTAGGCTACAAGATCTAAAAAAAGAAATGCATCATGCCACAATCTAAAGAAATTGAAGAACAAATAAGCAAGAAAGTGATTGAAATCCATCAGTCTGGAAAAGATTACAAAGACGTTTCCAAGGCTTTGGGATTCCAGCGAACTACGGTCAGAGCAATTACCCACAAATGGAGAAAATTGGTACCAGTGGTGAACCTTCCCAGGAGTGGTCAGCCAACCAAAATGATTCCAAGAGTCCAATGACGACTCATCCAGGAGGTCACAAAAGAACCCAGAACCAAATCCAAAGAACTGCAGGCCTCACTGGTCTCAGTTAAGGTCAGAGTTCATGACTCAACCATAAGAAAGACACTCGGCAAAAATGGCATCATGGGAGAGTTCCAAGTCCAAAACCACTGCTGACAAAAACAAACACAAAGGCTCGTCTCACATTTGCCAAGGAACATCTTGATGATCCCCTTTTGGAGAAATATTTTGTGGACTGACGAGACAAAAGTTGAACTTTTTGGAAGGTGTGTGGCCTGTTACATCTGGAGTAAAAATAACACAGCATTTGAAAAAAAGAACATCATGCCACCAGTCAAACATGGTGGTGGCAGTGTGATGGTCTTGGGCTGCTTTGCTGCTTCAGGACCTGGACCACTTGCTGTGATTGATGAAACAATGAATTCCGCTGTCCACCAGAAGGCGAAAGTCCGGCCATCAGTTCGTGCCCTCAAGCTCAAGCGCTCTTGGATTATGCATCAGGACAACGACCCGAAACATACCAGCAAGTCCACCTCTTAATGGCTCAAAAAAAAAAAAATTAAGGTTTTGGAGTGGCCAAGTCAAAGTCTGGACTTAAATCCAATTAAGATGCTGTGGCATGACCTTCAACAGGCAGTTCATGCTGGAAAATCCTCCAATATGGCTGAGTTAAAATGATTATGTGAAGAAGAGTGGGCCAAAAGATGTGAAGGACTCATCACCAGTTATCGAAAACGTTTCATTTCAGTTATTGCTGCCAAAGGCGGCACACCCAGTTATTAGGTTTATGGCGGGCAATTACTTTTCCACACAGGGCCAGATAGGTTTGGATTTTTTTACCCCCTTAAAAAATTAAATAATCATTCAGACACTGCATTTTGTATTTTTTTGGGTTGTCTTTGTGAGATATTAAAATTGATGTGATGATCCAGAACATTAAAGTGTGATAAATGTGCAAAAACTCAGGAATCAGAAAGGGGGCAAATACTTTTTCACAGCACTCTATTTTGACAGAAACAGGATCTCTGTTGCCCCTTTTTTGTTTGCTTGTTCCATTCAGGTCTTGAAATATGTCCCTATAAAAGCTGAAGAAAAAAGTCTAAGATAATCTGTTTAAATTTTCATTTTTTATTTATCTGTTTTTTATCTGAGCAGCTTTATGCCAAAATAGCATGTCAGAACTATGGTCATATTGTTAACGGACAACACAGTATGTGAATTTCCATGAGAGAAGAGGGTCCAAACAGACTATGAATGATCCTGCTTTCTCTCTTTCAATGACATTTCAGCTCTATTTTCTCCATCACTCCAGGGAAAAAGCACAGGTTGTCAAACGTTTATCAGCTCCTGCATCATCTCTGCTTTTGGTCTTTGCATTATCTCCAGAGTGACAGTAAACATGGAGGAGCAGCAGGTGCTTTTCTGCTGTTTATCAGTGAATACAGAGGAGACGGCATCACTGAGGGACCCCGCTGATGTAAAACAGCATCACAGCTTTCCTCCACCTTCATGTTAGGCTGTTTTGGATCTTGTTACACATCCATTCGCTCCTTTAACCTTTAAATATCCAACATAATAACCCTCATTTCCCTCTCTGTTTGTTAAAGCCAAAAAGGTCAGTAAGATTAAACAGGAGGTGGATGTGCACCTCCCTGATGACTCTTTGTCCATTTATACATGTAATCAGGTCACTTAGAGAGAGCAAAGAGGATCAATAGTCTGGGAAGCAGAGAGCTTTTTCCATGGTTCCTCGTGTCTTGCTACTGTATGATCCCATTTCTCACATTTCTCTGTTATTGTGTGTTTTTCCCAGAGTCTGGAGGATACTCTGACACTCAGGCGGATCTGCAGCGTGTTTGTTTAAGCTGCTGCGTTGCTTGTTTAAGCTTAATTGCGATGAATTGGGGCCTTAGATTGTGTTTATTGTTTCAGGAGAAAAGCTCTCTCGACCAGGTCTACTTCCTGAGACTCTTTTTTTGTTTTTCCATCCAACTACAACTCCCTCTCTTTTTTTCTCTGGTTTTGTATGTGTTCAGGTATAATCTGTTTCACACATTACCAAAATCCAGAGGCTTTTTAAACCCGTAATCTTGCTTAACCTCAACCCAGAGTGTTACAGTTTCTTTTATTTAACTGTAAACTTTGGTAAAAGTGTCATCTCGCTCTCCTTGGGGCCGTTTGTGCTAATGGTGGTCAGGAGATGATGTCAGTGATCGCGTCAACCTTAATATGAAAAAAAGACTGTGAGAAACTTGGTGCTCTTATTATGAACTTCCGCTTTATGTTGACAACATATGATGACCCGTCAGAGGCCGTGTTTGCTGTGAAATAAATGCCAGAGAATTAATTTACAGCTGCATTATAAAGTGTACATGTTTGTATTCCTGAACACACAATTCCTCACATATTATTTTCACACACACGGAATTTACATATGCTGGAAAACAAAACAGTTAAATATATCCACAGATTTAATTCTACTTTACAGTATAACAAAATGCAAAACAAAGTGCATTAGGATAAAAAAGGAACAATAATAAATTAAAAGACCTCGTTTAAGTGGCCACTTTGGGCAAAATGTACCTCTAAGCATATTTTAGCACTCTGAGTAATAGTTAAAGGTGTTTTTCTCAGCACTTATCCACACAAACAAGCGTTTCTAAAATTACCATCGACAAGAACAACAAGAAAGGCAAGAATGTAATCAGCGGCATTAAGTAACAATCTGGAGTCGATGTAATAACAGGGAGAGGGAGGTAGACTGGGCTTCCAAGCTGCTGCAATGAAGAAGTAATGTGTTTGAGTGGAAAGATGCAGTAAAAAAAATACTACAAAAGTCCACTATGAAGTAGTAAAAACAGTGGTGAATGGAGGATTCTGAATGTAGCACAGAGAAAAATGCAGTTGCTAATCATAGTTAGGACAAGATGAATAATCAGGATGTGTTTGATTAAAAATATCTTGCAAACTATCTTTAGCAATGATGCAAAACTACGTGTTAACTGCTACGTTTCATATGACTTTTAAGTTGAGTTTATGACTGAAACTTGCACAAAAATAGCAATTTAAAACATAATCTTTTCCTCTTTTTATACAATTTTCATCAGCAGTTGATGCTAAATGATCTTCAGTTGCATCCCTAACTATTACAAAGCAATCATGTAAAAATCAGTTCATTTCTGTCCAGATTTTTAAGTTGCTCATATGAGAAGACTGGTAGGAGATGACCAGATTCCAAGACTTAGACTAGGGCTGGGAAAGATGGACCAAAAACCATATCACTGGAGTTGGGCCAAAACCTTTTATTGCCAAAATCCCCACTTTTCAGGGAATGAAAAAAAACATGCTGTATTTTACAATTACTTTGTCACTGAATGGTCACAGTCAGCATCTTTTTTTGCTTTAAAATTGGTTAAAAGCCACTGACAGATGAACGATGCCCAAAAGTACCGATTTATGAAAAAAATAAAAATAAAATAATGAAAAGTGGAGATATGAGGTTTTGGCCTGATGCCAGAGATATGTCAGTGTTTTCTGAATGAATTTATACATGAACAGTTCAATCATTAGGCAAAAGTAGGCAACTGCCTTCAGTCTAAAGCTCAGATGGGCCTCAAGATGTGGTCATTATAGGTAGGGCTGGGCAATTTATCACATTTTAAGATATATCAGTATCTTTGCAAACTAGTTATCAGGCATTTGTTTTTAAAAACAAAACATACCACAAACTTCTGAATGCTGTCTAAATTTCACAAGTGTTTTAGCAACATGCTCCCTGCCACATCCATCCACTTTTCCAAATGTTGTCAACATATTTGCCTCTCTCCTAGTATCTCTTGTAGCCTTTAAAATTTGGCTGAAGATCATAAAGTTCTCTAATTCTGATTACTAAAATAATGGAGATTTTATCATTTTAAAACATCCTCAAAATGTTGAAATGTTGCCAATATTTTTGGATAATTTAGGTGGTGTGAAAGTTTTTCCTGCATTTTCTGGTATTTAAAAATAAAACATTTCCAAATGATCTGTGTCTATAATTTTGTTGCCCTAGCAATTTAATATCAGTGCCATACGTTTTTTTACTTGATTTACACTATTTTTGCTTTAAGCTTAATGGGAAGGGGCCTCATATTGATCTTTGCCTGGGGCATGCTAATTATTAAAATTGCCCCCGGATATATATCTTTTTCCATAAAGAAATAACAAAAGGTTATCAAATGTTGCAAAATGTCTTCAATTTACACAGTGTGGCAGAATTTGACTGCAATTTTTGATGATTAAAAACAATAAACTGATAATGGATGTCTAGGACTTGCATTCTTGTTGCTGTGGCACCGAAGAGGTAAAGGTATCATTTGTTTTCTATGAATACAATATGTATCGCGGGTGTCCAGCCAAATCCTTGTATCTCCATTTTTGATTATTTAAATTTTGTTTTCATAAATCAGTGCTATTTGTAGCCCTTTACATCCATCAGTGAGTGAATCAATTAAAAGTGTCAAAACATGCTGACTTTGGCCATTCAGTGTTAAAATATTTTAAAACTATCGCCTTTTTTTCTTTTCATTCCTTGAAAAGTGGTGATTTTGGAGATAAGCATTTTGGCCCAATGCCAGTAAAATGCTACTAGATAAATGAAGCACAGTAGATAGAATGATAATTGTCCATTAGCAATGTTTCAAATTAATCTCACATAGATCTTATCTAATCTTGTGGTCAATGAGCGCATTATTTTTAGTGGTTAAGGTAAACAATCTCTTTATATTGTTCACCTATTTTATTTGTTCTGAATCAACATATACTTTATTGATATAAACTAGGGCTGTCAAAAGATTCAGCATTTTATACTGTGATTATTCTCAGAATTTCTGTAATTAATCGCAATAAATTCCACCTTATTATTGAATTTTAAAATTCCACTATTATGGATTTTAAACAGTTTTGTTTCATTTTTGATTTTTTTCTGTCTAAAACTAAAGGAAAGTGACTTCCTTTTTAGGTACAGACCTATTTTTATTGGCAAACAGAAGATTTAAAATGAACTTCACCACGGAAAAAAGGAACTTGTTATGGATTGAAAATGAACTAAGGGAATGTTGCAATGGACTTCTGACCTGTCCACTGAGCTTTCTGTAGATTATTTTTTAAGTGAAATGAGACATTAAAGAGCTGTGGTGCAGTGTTAATTTTGTCGATTAAAACTATGACTAAAAATGTTCATTGACAGACTTTTTTTCCATGACAAAAAATAGACTAACAAAAATAGATCTGTGATGACTAAAACTGACAAAAACTAAATTTAGTTTTCGTCAAGATGACTTAAACTAAACTTAAATGTAATTTAGTTTTTGTCGGACATTCAAAATCCATTATATTTCTCCACTGTGGGTAAATCTGTCAAAAAACAGTACATCTGTATCTATTCTGCCTCTCAGCTGTAGAAAGCAGGGACCCCAGGTTTGGCAGAGTGCAGACAACACACTACCATGATTTACCATGAAATTAAAAATAGCTGCCAAAATTAATACTTCAGTGGTGGACTTATTTTACCCCATTGTGGCTGCAGGTAGAATTTGGCATGCCTTAACTGACATGTAGTGAAAGGGACAATAAGGCATGTGATTAATCATGATTAAAAAAGTGAAGTGATTGTAGGCTTTGATTTAAGTGCAATTAACTTGACTAATCTTGACAGCCCTTATATAAACTAAATTGTCTTATCTTATGTAAAAATATATCCACATATCTAGCCTTGATATATTGCCCAGCCCTAACACACAATAAAAAAGTGCACAAAACTGTTTGAGCATGGATCATCAGTTAGGAGAAGTAATTTTTGCAACTAACTTGCTCAGAGAAGAATAATTTTAATGCAAACAATAGTGTGTTTTCTAGACCCTGCATGTGTGAGGAATTAACTTCATCTTAATACCTAATATTTAGCAACATTTATGATATTTTGCATCTTGTACCAGTCATATTGTTGAGTTTGATGTGTACTGTCACTTGTGTATTTGCTGCTTATTTTTAAGTATTTTTAAGGTTTATCTCAGGACAGGTGTAAGTAAAAACAGCCTAGGCTACAAGTGCTATAGTGTCTGGCATTGGTTTACCTCCTTCATATTTGTTCCCATACAAACAAACATTGAAAAATATATGTTAGCTGAATAATGATGCATTATCTGTAGCGGCAGAAAGTGCTCCCTGTCAACTTAAATTTGAAAAGAAAAAAAAAAAAAACACAGAAATCTTGTGCCTTACTGAAAGAAAATGCACTAAGTGAAGTGAAGTCCCTAAGCCCAGCTTTACCCTTAATTTTGGCCCCTAGGGATTAGATTCAAATAGTCTGACCATGGCATATGAGTCCTTTTTTGCTCCTTATGAAATGGAAACTCACTTTCGTAATTGAAGATGACACACGTAGTTGCGTGCACCCCACAGTTAGAAACAAAAACTCTATGTTCACCACATAATAATACTGCACTCTAGTCATTGACCGACCATCACATGTCCTTCACCTTACAATGATGTTTTTTTAGTTGATTCAGTTTTTACAATGAGAGTAGCACATGTCAGCGATTACTCACATGGATCACTTTCAACACCACTTTCATTTTCCGTAATGATTCAACCTCAAATTCCACAAAATTTCCACAACATTGAACAATGCTGTTAAAATTAGGAGCTTTTCCATCAGTGACACTTGAGTCATAAAGAAGGGGGCTGAGACAAAAGGCTTCGATCTGCTTACAGTCAGATTTAGTCATCACTTGAGGTAGCTGTGTGCTAAAACAGAGAACACAGGACATTTAAGCTTCAAGTTTTTCCCTTCTGACTTCAACTAACAACTCCAAAAAAAGGAGTTATTTTTATGTGCCTTCCTCTGTCTTCAGAGGTTTGAAATTTTCCTTTATAAAGAAGTCAGTCAGTAGACAGGGTCATCTGAGCACTTATTGGAGTTCAGTCAGATGCATTTTTCCTCCACTGTCTCTGTTCTCAATGACATTTGAAGTGCTGAATCCTTTGGGCACTGTAAGGCTGACCCGTCCCTGATTTCATTTGTCCTTTTTCCATTTCCAGCCTCAGCAGTCCCCTGCTCAGACGAATGAGAAGCTTGAGAGTTTCTGACTGATGAAGGTCTAGAACCAGAGAGTCTGTTTGCTGTCTGACAGCCTCCAGCGTACATCCCGCCTCCCTCAGGCAGGTAGAGGAAAGTCTGGGAGGAGCTGCTGACATCTCGCAGGTCGTTGGAAACAAGAGAGTGTGAGTCCCGGTTTGAGATGACCGAGGAGAGCTGATGAGCATCTATGCAGTGGCAGTTTCCCTGTCTCTGTTGCCTTTGTGCTCCTATCTTGCAAAATAAGCACTTGATTTTTTCAATGAGCTTGAGGAGGACAGCCTTGCGGAGCAGGATGTAGATCCAGGGGTCAAGGATTGGGTTGAAGGAGGCGAAGCGTATTGCTTGAAGATCAGGATTTTTGTCTAACCTCAGCTCCACTGGAAACTTATACAGCTGGTTTAAAAACACACGAGCCTGCATGGGACAAGATGACACAGGCTGAGTGGAAACAATAGATGACTGATTTTTGGGTGTGTGTTTTCTGTACCAAAGACACTAACCAAAACACAATAGAGTGTCAGCTGAAAGTAAGGGGAGCCAAGAGAAAACTTTGGCAGAAAATATCGAAAATCACAGGTTAGATTTGCTAGGATGAGATAAATTTACACAAACAAATGAGTGCAACTATGTAAAACTAAATGTGTCTATGCTTAGAGAGTAAAAAGTGCGTAATGGATTAAAAAAGCAAAGAAAAAAGCGCAGGTGAGTGGCGTAAAATTTTAACGATTTTGGACTTATTTAGCATCAATAAATTTTCAGGATTTCTTCCTATTTCACATAAAATACATAACAATAATGCATCAAGTAGAGTAAACACGGGAAGTGGGTAAAAAGCCGTGCGTAAAACGTGCGTAAAAGGCAGAAAATGCCAAAAATTAGCTGAGAAAAAACAGAACTTACAACAAGTGGTATGGAGCAGATAAGCACCACTGCTGACGTTCCTATCAGTAAAATCACCATCTGAATTTCTGCACCAGCTAGATGCCCGAAGCTTCGTCCTCTCCTCCGCGGGTCCACGTTGCGCGCCATATCAGTTCCCAGCGACGTTCTGCGCACAAAACGCCGGTGCATCCTGATCAAAGCCCCGCACACCAGCACGTTACAGATAACAGTCACGAGAGTTAAAAGAGAGCTGAAACCCGCATACATGTAAGAGTAAGCTGCGTCGCTGGTCTTGTTGCTCCTCCACTCTAAGAAACACCAAGTTTGAGGGTATTGTTTCTTCACCTGCCCAAAGCCGACGATGGGCAGTGCGCAGAAGAGCGCATTGGAAATGTAGATCGCCAGGAGAGTCAGACCCGCCAGCTTCTGGTCCACATAGTCATTGTAGAAGTAGGCATGGTTTATGGCGATGTATCTCTCCACAGACATGGCACAGATGATACTGAGCCCCGCCAGGGAGAAGAAGAGCATGCAGAATCCAAAGTATTGGCACAGTGGGTCCTCTCCGGGCCAGGATCCTTTCACGTAAATGGCAATGGTGACCGGACTGGCTAGCAGAGTGCCGAGCAGGTCAGTGATAGCTAGCCCACACACCAGCGTGTAAAACGTGGTTTCTTTCTGTTCTTTGCGAGATTTACAAAGAACCACGATAGCGATGACGTTCCCAACTACACCAAAAATGAACATAACAGACGGAATGGTGGGGACCATGGTCCTCCCTGTCATCGACTGATTATTCATTGTGTCCTTAAAGACGAGTCAATAAAAACAAACTTTAACGCCAGTTGCTCCAGTCTAAAGTTGGATGCTTATTCACACTTAAAAGGCGGCTGGACAGCATTGCCAAAACCAGAAAAAAATAGGCCAAGAACTTTCAAAAATCAACCCTGATGAGAGCATCCTGTTGGCTACTGCAGTAATGTGTCACTAATAAATCCTCATCTGGCTGTGCAAGACAGAAGCAGGTTTCTCTGACCAGACAGGGAGGGAAAAGCATGCTGCAGACAGCAGTGACTTCATTGAAATAAAGCTATGCTGTTAAGCTTCCTGTAGGGTTCAGTCCCTCCCCTCCCTCTTTTCACAGCCCTCATCAGCTGAGGAAAAGGTCCAGGACAAAACAAACTCACAGCAGATCTTATACAATGTAGTTTCAGAAAATTAGAAAAGAAAGAAACATAACTCTAACATGAGGTATACTTTTAGTTGGTTGTTATAAAATGGACATTTGTGAAATATTCTGTGATTTTTAATGTCACAAATTCATGCAGAATCAAACAGAGAAGCTTAACATTTATGATAAAAAAAACATTCTGTGCTCATTAGGCAGAGAGAAGGACAAAAGCACTTTGATAAAACTTTAAAAAGATTGTCTGACGTTACATTGTCAGTTGCACATTCAAGAAAATATTATAGTCAATAAAAAGCCTGCCTGCATGATACTCTAATATTCTCCACTACCTTAAGATATACTTTAAAAGTAAAGGTTAGAATTGATCCTCCAAAGCAGGTTTGGTTTGTGGGTAAGACCTTATTTTCTGAAATAACATTGGCAAAAAATAAATCTTTAAAATGTCAAAAGGCTCAGCACAGTCTGATCTATTGTTCCCGAGTGTAATAATCCTCAGCTCGTCATGTCATATTCAAAACACATCAGGTATCCTGCAGACGATTAAGGTAAAGCAGTTATAATGCATCATCTCTGTTCAAATGAAAAACATTCCTTATAAATGAAGTACAGTGGGGAAAACAGAATGAGGCTGGAGAGACTGTTCCTTGGATCATGTTTCGGGAACATTTTATCAGATCATTAATATTCAGCCCACATTTTGTTGTAATCAAAACCCACAAAGATGACCAGGGTATAATTTGTTTTGTGCCTGTTATTTATCTCAGAGTAAACAAACAGAGCGTCCTGTTGACAGCCACAAGTGTCCCTGACACGATAGCAGGTCTTGTGACTTAGTCGGCAAAACAGAGGGCATGGTTTTTAACAGTGTAGCGTTGCCTAGCCCCTTTATGAAAGTGTTGTTTTTACTCAGGAGAGAGTGAGAAAAACTAAGAAGCACTTGTTCTATAACACACAAAGAACTGTGGAAACTTGGACTTTGTTTATTCTCTTGGATTTGAAATCTAAAGCTGTATGACTGCATTCAAACAGAAAATGGCACTTGTAATACTGTTACTGTAAAGCCTCCAATAAGAAATGAAAAGAAGTTAAGCACCATCTTTGACCACAGATATGCCATCATATAAATTTCAATTTTCAATCTGCTGATGGAGAACACCAAAGGCATCAGATTAGGGGTTGCGATCACGCAATATGATGCGATACAATAAGATAAACAATATGTGGCGTACGATGAAAATGCAATCATGATGCAGATATTCTGCAATACACTCACATAATCATACATATCTGATAACTGAAGAATACACAGTGCCCCTGAGAAGGTAAAGTGAAGGATTAATGCACACCCCTTGCCCTACCACTTAGACCCATCCTCATTCATGCACTGGGGTAGGGTGTCCAGATTCTTGTTGAAATGGAGGGGTAGGGTGAAGTGCTGGGGCTACATTACCCTTGAAATGGAGATTTTTCAGAGGCATGCTCCAAACTGAGTAATATGTGAAATCTCCCAGAATGACCAGCAAATCTTCAACAACAACCTAAAATCATAGTATAATGTTGTTACAATGCATCATGGTCCTTTTGCTTAAAAAAAAAAAAAGACTTGGTTAAAACCTAGTGTATGGCTGACCACATCTATCTGGGATGCCTATTGAAATGTCTGCCTGAATCATGTGTTCTGGCAGAGGTATTGTTTGTTGGGGTGTGTAATTGTGCTGTCCCTTATGTCTGTGGGTTGAGAATTGAAGGATCCCAAAAGGCGAAAACATAAAGCCCTGTTGGCAGGAAACAGATCGACTCAAATCCATTGCATGAATATATTTGACATACATCTGGGAAATCTTATAAAATAACACTGCCTTGTCAAAAATATTTCCCAAATAAATCAATGGAGCATGGGGACAATAAATATACCATAATGAATGACTAAATTGACATGATGTTCTGTATGAAGCTACGTTACACAACCTGGTACCATCCTTATTTATATGGAATTTATTGTTTGTGGTAACATACATTTTCTCCTCTCTGTGTGTGAAGACTGAATTGTACGCGGAGCCCTGAGCAACGTCATCTCCCCTCCCCTCCTGCTTGTCTTTTATCGCATCTGATTGGCTACACAGAAACGCATGCCCCTGCACAGACACCTCAAGTCAACGACAGCGCTAATGTTGTTAGCAGAATGGTGGGGAGAAAATATCCTCCCTTTATTTTGTGCTCTTTTGTGTGGGGAGGGGACACATCACCACAGGAGATGCGCAAAATATCTTCTCTGCCATGACAAGCTTTCGTTGTGGCTCTCTGGTTTTGACAAGAAATGCAGTCCAGTTCCAAGTAAACTAGGGTTCCTACAGTGACACCCAAGCTAACAGTTAACGTGGCAGCAGGCCCTGGACATACCAGACAAGCCGACTGTAATGATCAGAATCGATACCAAAACAGACCGGGAGTAGAGCAAAAACATCTTGTCTGTCATGGAAAGCTTTTAGTGTTGCTCTCTGAGCTTGTTTTAATAAAGACGTCCAGTTCAGACGAAACCACTGCTGCAGCGAAGTCCCAGCCAATCACTCTACTAGCAGGCCTTGTTTACAACCACTCACAACAACTAACCCTTACCCCCTTAACTATCACATACTCATGCCAAAGCAGGTCGGCAGAAGAGTGACAACATAGTTTTCTGTTGCTGAAAGCTTTCAGTGTTGCTCTCTGCATTTGTTTTAATAAAGGAATGCTGTCCATTTCTGACTAAAGTGCAGCTTTGGCTAATTCTGAGCTAATCGCTCCATTAGCAGGCCTTGTATATAAGCATTCACAGAACAAGTAACCCTTTCCCCCAATCACAAATTGTATACGGAGATATGGTCCAGTTCTAGTAGGAAGGATGCAATGCTAAAGCTATATCTGAGGTATTTCTAGCAGTGGAGGCAGCCATTAGAGGGCTTTCAGTACAACTAGACCCCCCATAGCGCTACTCTGTATGTATGGCTGTATTTACCACAGTGGAGGCAGTCATTACCAACGGCTTTCAGTAGAAGCAAACCCAACTTTGTAAGGTAAGACTCTGAAAGTGAAAGTAGCATCACTTAGTCACAGACAGAGTCATCTGTGGGGCTGACCTCGTGATGGGACACTGAGTGTAAATTAATGAGAACAAAAATACTTTTTTGTTACTGTAGTATCAGGCTGCTACATAAGAAAAATGTGCTTAGTGAAAGGGGTCTTGAATACTTTATGAATGCACTGTAACTATCAAACATGTTGTATATTTTGGCCTAAATTTGGCTTTAAATCAAGCTTGAAATCAGTCAGTGTCTAGAGTCTAGACACCCTTATTTGCAGATGTATATAACATCCATAAAAGCAGACTCTGGGAACAACTGAACATGTGAAAAAACCTCACTGAAAGGTCTCATTATCATGTCCTATTAAGATGATCTGGCTGGGAACATAAATAGTCTCCCATTCGAGCCTATTTGAGTTAAATAGCTGGCACACACTCTGTCCTCTCCCTCACTCTGTTTCCTCCCCTTCTTTAGACTGAGACTGCTCTCACAGAACAAGTTGAACTCTGACGGACTGAGACCCTGAGCCCCGCCGACTGACGTCATCCCTCTAAACTGACCCTGTGCTCTCTGAAAACACACTTCATGTTTTCTTTATTGCCACTATCTGCCATTCATTGAAACACAGCGAAGGGGGGAAGCCCAGTGTGATAAAGGTCCTGGCATAGCCTTGAAAAATAACATTTTCTTAAGCATGCCATTGACTGTAAGCTACATAATTAGCCTGAACTTGTCCACGCTTTCGAAACAGCTGTTACATAATATGTTTGTGTGTGTACGCAGGCCTGTGTGCAAGCGTAAAACATGATTTAAGCCTTCTGTTGTGTTTCTATGTGTGCGTACGTCTGGTCTCAAGCTTTGCAGAATGTGCTGTAAGTAGATTTGAAAGATTAGACTTCTCATGAATGTGCTTTTCCTGGATTTGTTTGTCAAAGTCAGATAACCTGCAGCAAACTGGGAGCGATGACCACAAATGCACTGCCCAGAGAATCAATTTTCCTGTCAATTTAACAAGAAGGGAGATAGTCACACAGCTGAGAAGGTCTTTCTGCATTTGTTTTTCGGTGTACTTTGTACTGTGACAAAGGCAAAGAAAAAAATAATCCATCAAGCTCTGCATTTCTTTTGGGATTTAATTCCCATACAAAACAATAAGAACATTGAGTCTTGCAAAGGTTTTCACACTCCATAGACTCTTTGTAGGGATAACTGGTGCATTCTATACATTGTTCTCAACTCCTCTCAAAGAGAGTTGAAAAAGTAATAAGGGACAAATAAGTGAAAGGAAATAAAATAGAAATGTAAAGACTAAGGTGAGATTTTTTCATATCAGACATGATTACCAAAAGATGTTTGCTTAGCATATCACAAATACTTAAACAGGGGAAAACCACCTCCTTTGTCCACATATTACAAATATCCACCTAGCAGCACCTCTACTGCTGTAAAATAAACCCTCCATATCTTGGTTATTTAATCTGTCCAATAACTGATTCCTGGCTTGGGAACCAGCATAGATGTTAGGAAGATGCTGAACCTGCAAAAGCAAAGCTCAAGCAAGACATTAACAGTGAGGGGGGTTAATATTGATCTAACCCTGAGCACATAGGGGATATACTGAATGTTTTATTTTAGAAACCAAACTCTTTACCATGAACAATAGAAGTGCTTATGTACTTTTTCTTGTGGGAAATGTGTTTTTTTTTGTACCACTTTTTGACCCCCTATTTAACTTCATTGATCATTGACTCATCTTTTTATGATTGATAACTATCCATTCTTATTCTTCCGTACTCGTAATACCTAGGGTCAAGGTGAGGGTTGGGCCCATTGCTTGTAAGTATGATCTCTTAAAGATACTTTCAGGGATTTTCTTCAAACTTTACACAAATGTCCAATCTGTGGATGAACTGATTAGATTTTGATGGCCATGCACTGATTGACATAAGTATTCGGCCACATCTGATAATGATTGAATTCAGGTGTTTGATCAGATCTGTTGCCACAGGTGTATAGAAATCAAGCACTAAGCCATGCAGTCTCCATTTGTAAACATTTGTAATACAAAATGGGTCTTTCTGAAGAGATCAGTCACTTCAGGCATGGTACTGTGTTGGATGCAATAAGAAAGCTGGTGAAATTTTATCCCTGCTAAAAGTTCCACAGTCAACTGTAACTGATATTACTAGAAAGTGGAAGAGTTTAGGAACAATAGCAACTAACTCAGCCATGAAGCAGAAGGCCATGTAATATCACAGAGCGAGGTCAACGACTGCCAAGGCACATGGTGCGCCATGAGTCGCCAACACCCTGAATCCATAGCTTAAGAGTTCTGAACTTCCACCAGCGTTAATGTAAGCACAGAGAATGCTTGGCGGATGCCGGAAGAATATTACCTGCCTGGCTGCACTGTGCCAACTGTGAAGTTTGGTGGAGGAGGGATAATGTTATGGGGCTGTTTTCAGGGTTTGGGCCAGGCCCCTTATCCCCAGTGGAGGCCATTCTTAATGTCTCACAATGTATGGCATTTAAAAGACAATGCTATGCTTCCAACTTTGTGGCAACAATTTGGGGAAGGCACTTTTCGATTCCATCATGACTGTGCCTAAGTGCAAAATGTAAGGACTATATAGGCATGGTTTGATGAGTTCGGTGTGGAACAACTTGAACGGCAGGCACAGAGCCCTGACCTCAACCCCATCAAGCACATTTTGGATGAACTGAAACAGAGACTGCGAGCCAGGCCTTCTTGTCCAACATCAGTGCCTGATGTTATAAATGCTCTGCAAAATTAATTGGCACAAATTCCCACAAAAACACCACAGAAGAGTGGAAGCTGTTATAGCTGTGAAAGGGGGACCAACTCACAGCGTCCTGTGGAGTCATGTAACCACCAGTTCTAGTTTATTTCTGGATTGATAATGTTAAGGGAGTAAAAGTTTTTCTTGTCAAGGAATTGAAAAAGATCAAGTTGGTCCCAAACGAGTAATTTAAAAGTTGATTAAAGTTGTTTCCAGAGTTAAACGTAACTTTCAAAGTTTTACTGGTTACAGGTAAACAAGTGGGGCAGGGGAAAACGTTTTTTTGGGGATATAAACATATTAATAGAGGCTAATCAAAACCGGCTCAAAACGTACCTTTTTCGCCTTGCCTACCCCACCTGAACCATGTCTTTAATGTTTATTTATTTATTTATTTATTTTTTATCATGTCTAGTTTTTGCTTTTAGATTCTTTTGCAATTTTTTGTTATTATAGTATTGTTCATGCTGATTGTTGTCTGTAAGGTGACCTTGAGTGTCAGAAAGGTGCCTACAAATAAAATGTATTGTTATTATTATTATTATTATTGTTATTTTTATTATTATTAAGATAGCTTCTTAATGAGTTACTCTTTTTTCTCTTGTTTTTTTTAATGTTCAGAGGGAGAAAAATAGATAAACAAGCATACATAAAAACATCTAGGTTGTCTTTCTATTTGTAAAACAACAAACAAACAAAAAGATTCATAAAAATAAATCTGTTCAGATGAAGGTTTACGGTTCCAGTTTTCTATAGGAGGGGGCTACTCATTAACAGTTTTACAGTCATTAATAAATTAGATTGAAAAACCCATTAAATGATCATACTTAAGGTACTGTATAGATAGAAAATTAAGGGGTTAACATGCAAAAGTCTTGCTTTGGTCATTTGAGGATCATGTTTTGGGTTTAAAGTCAATACTATTAACTCACATGGGAACTTGTTTCCATGACCCTCATTCCAGATAAACATTTCTACATTGCTAATTTAAGCTGAAAGCTGGTACTTTGAAATAGAACAGCTCACATTTTATTCCAGGCTATCATCAGCGGAGTCACCTCACTTGACTTAAGCCTCGGACTCCCATCATCCTCGAGAAAATAAGACCAGGTGGCCCTCCTTGTTGTCCTTGAGGACCCCCGGCCTGCAGCTTGTTTTACATGTTGGTTTAGAAAGAGACTTTGGGTGTGTTTATTCTGGGCTCTGCTAGATTTGTAGATAACATCCGTATGCAACCTGGCTCAGCATAACAAAGCCGCTGTGCAACCAATCGGATGTAAACTGTTTAAACTGGCACTGGGTTTGGCACGTGATGCCAACATGGAAACAGACACATTTTGTCTGCTTTCTGAGATTATTCACCTTGAGTAAACCCCATCATTCATTCATGTGGATTTTTCTTGCAGTCATCAAATTTATTCACATGTAGACTAACTACTGAAAATGTAGCAGATATACTTTGTTGACTCCGGAGAAATCAGCCTCGATTGCTCTGAGCTCTGAGCGTAGGTACATCCAAAGTCAACATTTCTGTTCATTTTGTTATTTACAGTCCTCAGCTGGCAAACATTAAACCCAGAGGGGGCAGTTTCCCCTTGAGGGTGTAGTACAGAAGGCCAGCCAGTGTGAAAAAGCTGGTGCAAGCTTATTTAAAATGAAGATATTTCATCGATTCTGCCTTGCCAGTTGCACATTGCAGTTGCATTGAGGTCAACTCCTGGATAGATAACCATCATTAAGAAGAACATACCATCAAAAAGAAAAGCAGAAGGTTGCTATGGATTTTCTTCCCTTAATAGACCCTAGAGAATGGACAGAAGTCAGGGTAATGTGACATAAAACCTAAAAGACCTAAAACTGTCACGTTACCATCAGTGGAAATGTTCAGCTTAAGAGCTGCAGTCTGTTCTGTCAGCAGGGCCCAAAACCTCATTTCAGAGCACTTCTTACCGGTGTCTATTGTTGTTAGGAAACTGACCTCTGCTTCTCTTGGTAGTATTTGTAAGATCAGTTTTAATACCTTAGTAAGCTAAATACTTTTCATTCAATGAAAAATAATCAGGAAAACTTAATGAAATGTAAAGGAATCATTGTCCTAGCATTAGCAACCACTGTAGACCTGGAAATTGCACCTTTGAAAGGATGAGTCAAATTTGTTTCTCCTCCACCACTGCTGTTGACAAAGCTGGTACCTGAAGTCCTGCCCCTTCTTGATTTTGATTGGTCAGCAGGGGCTGAACCAAAAGTGTTAATTATCAGAGGCTTAGCTAAATTTCACAGAGTCCAGAGACATGCTTGCCCAGAATTTTTGTCCTTTTAGAGCCATTTTAAACACAATTCAGTCTGGTCCACTTTACCACATATAACGTATAATTTGCAATTTTAAATTTTTTGTATCTACTAGCAGTTGTTGCTTTGCACATATTGCTATTACTTATATTTGGCAGTGTTGCTGTTCTGGGATCCTCCTGCCCTTCCTGTGCCCACAAGAAAAGCCTGAGCAGACATCACAGACAACAAAATGACATTGAATAGTCAGAAGCAGACTAAAGGAGGAGCTGGGGTGGAGGAGGGTTACAAAAAGTGGCTTGTAGAGGGAGCAGCAAATATGACTTTTCCATTACACTGAGCAGCTTCGCTCTACTTGGTTTGACTCAGCAAGGTAGCCCAGCATGGCAGTGGATTTGAATTTCCACCACAACCAAGCTACCCATTTGAGAACGTGTCTAGAGCTGATGACGTAGCAGTTTGAGTCAATGACGTTAAATAGCTGTGCTTCAGTAAGTATTGTTTTGTTAAAGAGTTGTCCATTGTTAGTACCAGTATTCATTTTGGCAGCTATTTTTAATTTTTTTGTGGGTTTTAGTCTAGTTTTAGTCATGGAAAAAAAAGGTTGTCAATGAACATTTTTAGTCATAGTTTTAGTCAACAAATTAACACTGGTTACTACTTTACCTTCTTCTTTTATTGGCAAACAGGCAGGTATTTCAAAGTCTGGTGTAGAGGTTGCTTCTTATTCACATCTGTGAGGCATCCTTGAATAATGACAAAACACTGTTGTCACAGCGGCGCACTAAAAAGGTGGGGCGAGGGTGCTTGGGACCTGCTCCAGAGCAGGACCATTCTGGGCATGGCTTAGCATAGTCCAGCATGGACAAACTGGTGTCTCAATTATGACAGCACTCAACTTCATGGCCTGTCTGAACTGACCCTAATGTAAACAAATATCAAATGCTTTTGTGCAATAATATAAAGGTCCACCTGTAAAAAAAAAACCTTCTTTAGAGCCAAAATCATTTTTAATATCATATTGTTCTGAAAGGGTCCTCATCTTTTGGAAACCAAAATAATGGATGTCCATTATTTTCAGTTTTGCCTCTCCAAAAGTTTCTGTTTTTTCCTTATATTTACTTAACATAGGAAGAGAAATTAAGTCTAAAAGCTTAAAACGGACACTATTCAAGAACATTAAAAGCCAAATCTGTGGCTCCATAAATAGATTTATGTATGCCAGTGCAGAAAAGGTTTCTACTAGTATAATATCAAATAGTAGTTTTCACACTACAGAGTGTGTATGAGGTGTTGGAAATAATAAACCAAAATTAGTTTTGTCATTTTGGCTACAAGAATGAAATTGTCACACTGTGATCAGCTGAAAGCATTGCTCTTTGTTTCTGCAGCTCAGGAAGCTGAGCACTGCAAAGTCTGGACAACGCTGGTCTTTAAAAAAATGAGCACTGCTATGGAAAATCTGCCTCATTTAATACCCCTTGTGCAGTCAGAATTCTCAGTCAGAAAAAATTGTTGTCATTAACTTTATTTTCTTTACTTCTTGACCTTCCTGCGGGTTGACTCATTTTACAGCAGAAATCAAAAACATCAGTGAAAATTGCTTGAAAAGTGTTAATCCATTAAACATTAGATTTTTGGGGGAAAACAGATGGAATATAATGTCCCATCACACTGCTGAACAGGTGTACAATCACTGGCAGACATTATTGTGGTTGATCACTATCATAGACAGACATATAAGGACATTTATAACTAATCGTATTCGTCCAGATGACCTGAGCAGCCCATTAGGGCACAATGGAAAAGAGCATTCAGGATGTCACACCATTGATGCTGAATACATTAAAGATAATGGTGCAAACTCAGAGCCAAAGGGCAAAAAAGAAACAAATGAGCAAAGCACACAAACTCTCCATCTTGCTTAATTAGCTCATTTATATTCCAACGACTGAGTTTGTGGATTACTTATGGACAGTTTGGATGTTGTTTGTGAACTTGTGCAAGCTCATTACCGAGCAGGTGAAGTTGCATTTAACATCAACAAGTTTGCAGGCATGGGAAATAGCCCACAATAGAAAAGAAAAAGGCTGTATTGTTTGCATTTGCATGCAAAGGCAGAACTTTGTCTTTGACTTTTGTGTGCAAATGTATGGCATTTAAAAGACAAGGCAATACTTTCAAACAAGGTGGTGCATTCAAAACCATCAAACACATTTTTTGATTGCATTGCCAAACCTATTTAGCTGGCCAGAATATAGTTCTGTAATTTAAGAGAAAGTCATTGAGTTGTTTGTGTTTATGGAATAATCCTAGGTGGCCACTGGACAAGGAAACAGGGTTGTGTTCCTTGCAGAAAAGTACCTGCAGGAATTTACAGGGGAAGAATTGCATTGAAATGGCTTAATCCCTGCAAAATACAAAGCTGAATAAAACAAAATAATTTCCCAACATAGGGAAAGAAGGGTTAAGGTTGTTTTGTTGCACCATCAATCATTTGATCAAAGTCACAGTTTTTATTATGAAGGGAAATTGTAACACTAAAAAGCAGATGAACTGGCCTGATTCCATGTCTGTCATCAGGTGGATCCATCCTGCAAATCTTCAAGCTGAAGCATTTGAGCTTGATCATAGACAGACTGAACCAATCAGCATCATTTGAAGACAGAGGCGGTAACTACTGCCAGTGAAGAGCATAGTGTGGATGCAGCTATGGCAGCAGTTTTATCAGAACTGGACATTTCTTTGTTAAAAGAGAAGTAAATAACCACACTGAAGTTTTTCTTGGCAGGAAAGATGTTTTTATTCTTCTCTTGACTGGCTTCAGCAAAAGTTTAATTTACCAACTGGTTCCACTGAGCGTGAATGACCATAATGGCTGCTTGTCAACACTGTGTTATTGTTGTGTATTCCTCGGCGGTGGCTACTGCCTATGTTTTGTTGCTCGCAGCATTCATCCCCTCAAAATCCAAACAGATTTTCCAGTTGAGTTGACTCACTGTGTTGCATAATGACACTCTAGTGCTCATGAAATGAACAATTGTCATTGACTTTGTTGCATCGCATCCTGAGTCAGCCCGCAAATCTGACCCCAAGGAGGAAAATGAGTTGATGGCAGGCTTAGAAGCACACTTAGAGATGAAAAAGCATTATGGGAAGCTGCTTTCAATATCTAAATACATCCAAATACTTCAGAATCCTACTGCAACTCACTAAATAAATGCACCGCTGCTGGTAGACTTTACTGTGGTTTATTATTAACAGGAAGAGAGACTCAAAGACGCATTATAGACAGTTACTGCTAATATTTACATGACCAGATGAACCCAGCTTTGCATTAGGAGCAATCACATGAGGAGCATATGAAATGTCTTCGTCTTTACTTGATCAGTCATTTCTTTAACCTGATAGCTTATTTTTCTGTTTTAACAGTGAAATTCCAGTTGGCCATTCCTCAGTGATGAGAACATGCTTTTTGAGCTAATAAGAGCAAAAAGGAGGGTTATTTGTTTGGGGTTAATGTATGAAGACTATCCATACATATATGACTACTTATATATGACTATATAAGACTATCCATATATATATGTAATCTACCCCATGTTCCAGTGTCCTGACAAGAGGTTACAGGGCTGCTTTGTGCTTATAAATCCATACAGAGGCACAGCTGTGGTATTGATTTGTGGACTAAATGAGGCAGTACTGAGTGTTCAGAAGTTGAAAGAGAAGCTGGTAATTTATCAGTATCAATCTGATTTCAGCAGAACAGTTCTTTGAATAAGAACAGCGTGTTATATTGAAGTTATTTTGAAAAGGGGATAACTGGTTATCAGCTCATTCCTGCATAAGAGGCGTTTAAGGCTGGAAGGATAAGATGTGAATGGGGAATAATCAGGCGGCCATGACCACATCACTGCCAGTTAAAAACTGCCCTTTCCCCCTTTGGATAAAAATCCTGCTACCAACTTGATTACAAGTCAAATGCATTACAAAAAACTGAACTAATCTTTTAATACATGTTGGAAAGCCAGCTGTTCACCCCGTCCACTAAAATGCTATTGATTTACTGGAACAGACATCTTCGTCTGACCTTCTCAAAACATCTTGTGACATGAGAATTAAGGATAGTTTTCAATCATTTATTTAACTTCAAAAGCTCAGAATCTATCATTTACACCAGTGATTGGCCTAGTGTGGGGAAATCTGATATGCTTTCCATCCATCCATCCATCTTCTTCCACTTATCCAGGGCCAGGTTGTGGTGGCAGGAGGTAAGCAAGTCAGCTCAGACATCTCTCTACCCAGAAAAATTTTCCAGCTCTTTCTGGGAGATTCCAAGGCTTTCCTAAGCCAGATGAGATATTCAACACCTCCAGTGAGTCCTGGGTCTACCCTGGGGTCTCCTGTCACATGTACATGTCTGAAAGACCTGATCCTGATCAGATGCAGGAACCACCTCGACTGGCTTCCCTCAGGATGAAGGAGCAATGGCTTAGCTAGCCTCCTGAAAAATCTCTATTCCACCCCTTGAACCCACGATCTCATTCTTTTGGTCATTACCCAAAGCTCATGACCAATCTGCCTGTCAATCTCATGCTTCCTTTTGCCCTCACTCAAGAACAAGTCCCTGAGATACTTGAAGTCCTTCACTTGGGGCAGAGACTCACTCCTTACCTGGAGGGCGCAATCCACCGTTTTCCAGTAGAGCCATGGCCTCAGAATTGGAGGTGCTGATCCTCTACAAAGTGCCTCAGCGCATGTTGGAGGTTCACAGCTAAGGAAGCCAAAAGGATCACATCGTCTGCAAAAGCTGGCATGAAATTGTGAGGTCACCAAACCAAAAGCCATCATACCCCTGACTGTGCCCTGAGATCCTGATCATGAAAATCAGAAACAGATAGGAGGTAAAGGGCAGCAAGCATGCACAGGGAATGTGTCTGATCTTATGCCTAGGATTTGGACACTGTTCTCACTGTGGTTATACAGGGACCTGATGGCTCACTCCAGGGCCCAGGGACCCCATATTCTAGCAGTACCCCCAACATGAATTTTCAAGGGACATGATTGCAAGCCCTCTCAAGGTCCACAAAACTGGATGAGCAAACTCCCAAACTCCCCCTAGAAACCCCTGTGAGAGTAAAGAGCTGGTCCACTTTCAAACAGAATCCGCATTGTTCCTCCTGTATCCGAGGTTCGACTCTGCCCTCCCTTGTTACTCGATTCTCTTTTTTCAATTGAGGACCCTGTTCAATAAAACTACACTCTATATGGTGTATTTACTACTCTATAAACCATCATTTTGGCATTGTGAGTGAATTTCACTAAATGGGGGAGAAATGCTGTTAAAAGTGGACCTGCTGTTGGTGATTCAAGCTTAGTATTCTGGGATCATTTAAATGCATTAACTAGGAAGGCTACTTTTAACAGCTTTTCTTCGCGATTATGTGAAATTTATCCATGAAACCAAAACGATGGTTTAATGTTATATAAATACTCTACATGGAGTGTAGTTCATGTAATTCATCTGAGCCCTCAAATCTTAACAAGAAATGAAGGGGGGCAGAGCTGAGTGTCTGGGCTCTACTCATCCTGGAAATGTCTGAAGGGGCCACAACATTATTAGGGAAAGACCTACAGTAGATGGTAGGGAATAATTGTTGTCTATCTTAAATTTGCCACAAAAATATGAATGAGAGACAGCAACAGAACAGCAGCTTCCAGTATCCTCAGGTAGAAGAGTGTGACATCACACTCAACAATTTTTGTGTTGGTCATGGCAGCCACCATGACAAGACTTGTCCCATTACAACTATGAAAATTAAGGATTTCTCTGGCTTTGAAAAGAGCTGGAAATATTTTAAGTTTTTTTTTTATGCACAACTAATGGCAACACCCTGCATTGTTTACAGACAAGGCTGTCTGTAGGTTGGCATTGTCTTCTACATTATACCAAATATAACTTCACTGCACCCTGTATTAAAGTAAGGCAAGAACAGACAACTATGAACACTTGTTCCTAAAGCATGCTGTAATTGCAGTTTTTAATTCATAGTAAACATAGCTAGATACTTATAAATATTTTAACCACCACATCACAAACCTAGCAACTTAGATTGAAAATTATGTGGCTGTTGTAAAAATTCATAAATTAAAAATACAGCTAGATGCAAAGGAGAAAGTAACAAGTACATTTTTAGTATCAGGGCAGGCCTACACAGTCTGTTGTAATCACAACTAATAAAGCTGAAGAAGGAGAACATGTATTACTGAATTAACGTCCACAGTACTGCCTTTGCACTGTAAACAAGCCACAGTGTTCAGGTTTGAAATTAGCCTAAAGGTGTGTAAAAATCTTTCTCTCTGCAGCATTGATGCATGTCTTTTTATCATCTGAAAGGGCTATGCATTAATGAGATGATCCAAAAAAAATACCTGTCCAATAAATCAGACACCAAATAAATCAAATCTGTAATGGCCAAATTAGATCTGCCTAATTTATTATTTTGATATGCGAGCAATACAACAGTGTCACGACACATAAAAGCCAAATGTACCCTGAAAACACATTGAAAGATTAAACTTGATTGGCTTAAAATGTCAAATAAAAAAATGACAACCTCAATAAGGAACAAGAGATTAATTATAACCACGTTTTTTTTTTTTCTATGCACTCTAGCCAAGAGCAACACACCCAGCAGCATCTCAGGCCATATCTAACAGAACAGGACAGAAGCATTGATTTAAACTTAAGATAAAATCCTACTTACAAATCAAGAAAGGGAATCAAATCTTGTCGACTTGTGTGAAAAGATCAGAGAACAAACATGTCATAGTTTATATTAGATGTCAAAGATAAACTAAAGCTGTGGAAGGATAAAACTTCTGCTTCAGGTGGTTCAAAATGAGCAAATTATGCATTAAGAAGAAGGTACTGTTCAGAACAGGTGACATACCAAACCCAAAAGATAAGATGTGGATGTGCTGAAGCATTAATGCCTCTGTGGTGTTGATAGCTGAGGCCACAGGAAGTATGTTTTTACATAGCCAGTTCATCAGTCTGTACATGCATGACTGTACGTCCAGGCCATTTTTATGAACACAGTATCTCCAGAATAGTGTGGGAGGTTAACTTCAAACTTTGTATAACAGATGGACTGATTAGATTTTCGTAGGTCAAGTGACGAGGTCAAAATCCCTCAGACCATGTGGTAGTTCTATAAAGTCTTCTCTTACTAAGGTTTTCAGGAAGAAGTGGACAATTTCAGCAGTGTCAGGGCTCAATGATGGTGTCCATAATGGATCCCTTTTCTCCTGTGTTTGCCAATCTAAAGTAACCCAGTTCCCCAACAAAGCTCTTCCTCTAAGAAAACACTCTTACGACATTTAAAAGGCTGCGTGCGTCAGATGACCAGTGATGTGGATGTCAAACTTCCTGACATTTTCCACTCATCACATCTCACTTGGCTGATCAAAAACCCTGTCTTTCACAAGCAGTGAATGTAAACAGTGGTGTTACTCTTGGACCAATGATTCTACAAGTTTGAGGCAAGAAAACGATAAAAGATAATTCATTCTCTACAGCTTTTTCACGGCTACACAAGACGAGGATCCTTAAGATAAGAATCTTACTGGAAAAGCTCAAATGGAGCTGTTTGATAAAAGACATGGGTGATAAGATCATTTAGAGATAATTTTATGCAAAGATTCGCCTCAACAATTAACTGCTGATTAAAGCAACAAGAAGGACAGGGCACTCACATAAAAGTAAAGTTAAATGTAATTGTACACAACAGTTTAAGATGTTGATTGTGTCGTGTTTTGTTTTGATTGTTTTTTAAGTGACAGAACAAACGCTTATGAGGAGCAAAAAATCAATACCTTAATTTTGCTTAATGTGGCCAGAAGTCAAAATCACGTCAAAGGGCACTCAGAAAGCACAGACCTTCACCAAGGGCAGTCATCAAGTCTTCATTTACAAAACTGTGAGTACTAGGGAGCTAAATGCAATTTTAAAAAATTATATTTAATTGAAATATATAAATTAAAAACTGAAAGTTTATGGTTTGGGCTTAAAGTGGAGGGTTTTTTTTATTCCTGCCTGCTGCATTTTCTCCGTGCTTTTTTAAAGTTTTAAAAGAAAAACATTTGGCCTAAATATTTCCCAACCTTCAGGACACAAAGTAGCCTAAGAAGTAAGAATGGTTATATTTTCGCACTCTGACCACATGCATAGTCACAAATAGCTCAAACATGAGCTTTTTGGTAGCATTTCTCTATGAAGAAATCACTTCTTGACCCCCAAGGTGAGTTATCTGCTGCTGCATGATGCCATCTGCAAAGAACCTATAATTTAATAGATACTGAAAGTGCAGATTTAACTGATTACATGAAAAACAGCTTCTCTTAGCCTGTCTTCCCTGATTACATGGCATCAAACTATACCTTCAGGCTTACAATATATGAACACTTAAACATTTTATGTGTGAAGTGCATTAATGAGTTTACATATGCTGGGTATCAAAACTATTGATGATTGTATTATTTGCTGATGATACAACTGTATTTTGCTCTGGCAGTAATTCACAAAAGTAAAAGGAGACCACTACAATTTTAGATCTTTGAAATAAACATGTCAGTTTAACTTTTGAAAAGTAAAGGAAAAATTCTTAGTATTTTTGAAACAGCTAAATGACATTTTCTGTTAAAACACTGACTGTGAGTGAAGAGCTGCTGTCACAGGAGCAGTCAGACAGGAGCCTTAGAACCACAATGGTTCTTGTTTTAACATTATGTGCTGCTCATTCATCCTGGACTGCATACCACGCTCTTTCCCAAGATCATGCTCTGAATACTGAATAGCTGCTGCATAATAAGGAATGAATGTATTATGTGCACCACCACAACAGCATTTTCTTCTCCAAAGATCTATTATCTTATCTTTCTGTGGCGTCTAAACAAGCCAAGCTTTGCTCAAATTGCCAGTTAACATGTGCCATTTTGTTGTGTGGTTGCTCTTTCGTTGATATTTCACATTTCAGCTAACTCTGCTGCTCTTTGTGTTATTTTTACTACAACCAGGACCTGTGCTGCATGTTTTATGCATGTTTTCCATTGTGAACTGAAGGATACTAGCAATAAAAACATTCCACACAGAGGATCTAGTTTTCTCCAGATTCCTTATCAGCAAATTCTTCAGCGCAATACCCTTTTCACTACCCGGGTGAGAAAACTTCCAAGGATGCATTTGACACACAAGCATACACAACTGCGCACACACTCAAATACACACATGCAGATGACTGCAGGCACAGAGGAAAAGGAGTGGGAGGATGTGATGGTAAGATCTTTCCCAGCTTGCCCTCTCTTTTGCTTACATGAGGTCATCCGACTGCCGGGTTAAACAATCAATGTGTGCATGCATTCCAGAAATGATATCCTCCATAGTCAATGAAAAACAAGTAATGCATTTTATTCCTGAATGAAATGACAATGAAGTTTTTATCATCTGCCTTATTTAATTTTATAAAAACAGAGCAAAACACCACATAAACACATACATCATTCAAAATAAACTGGTGAAATAAGCAGACTGAATGGTAACAACATGGATATTTCACAGATTGAGAGACCTTAAACTCTTGTCTAGAGTTATAATGTACATACTGAAAAGACATTTCTTTTATCTTGTTTCAGAGTCTCTACGCCTGTTGAGCTGCAGCCTGAGCTGCAGTCCGGGCAGCTAACTGCTTCTGTTTCTCCTGTTCTACCCTCTCCCTCATCTCCTTCTCTCTCTGGATCAGCCGCCTCTTCTCTGCCTCCCAGTCCTGCAGTCGCCGCTCATACTGCTCCAAGTCCACTTTCTCTGCAGCCGCCAGCTTCTGCTGGGCCAGAGCACTCACTAAAGCCTGAAAGGAGGCAGAGTCCACTTTACCCTGAGACTCCAGCTGGCTCCTCAGCTCCTAAAGTAAACAGAGAGAAGTTAAAACACCCAAAAGTAGCTTCATCCTTTCATTTGAAAACTTGTTCTTTTCTTGATCAGTGAATTCTCGTTTCTGTACATTTCAAAATGCTCAAACTCCTCTGAAAACATTCCTGTATCCCCATGAGAGATTGATTATCTGGAGTTCACTCTATAAAAACATTCAAGTCTGGATGTTCTGATGTAGACATCTGAGAGCCCACTTCTTATTTTTGAAATTGATACTCATAGCAGCCAATAAAATCACGTTCCTTCTCTGCTGTCCTATTTCAAACAGGATCATTCAAGGCTCAACTTTGCATGACTTATTAAATGAATTAACAAAGGCACAGAAAAAAACTGTACTTAGACAAAAATCCTAACCCTATGTGTCTGTTTAAGGGGTAGTGAAATACATATGGTGATTTCTGTTCAGTCTCTTTTTGCAGACTTTCTAATGCGGCTGTAGCCTGCATGATAAAATCCCTTCGGCCAGTAATTGTAATTAAAAACAAATATTTAGAAGTATTGATCCAACTAAATGACTCTTTTTGGACTTTATGAACATAATGCTCTGAAGCACCCTTTTCATTCCAGACAATAATGCCATTCTTATCTGCTGATTAACAGGCGGTAGTAATATGTAAAATCATCCATTTAATGAATCAATAAATCAGTTAGTCACTCAATAAATGAACTAGAACTGCCACCTAGCAATTAGATGCCTCAGTGAGGCATGAAATTTGCCAGGCTGGATAAGTTTTTGTGGTAGTACAATTGATAGAAATCTTTTCTTTTTTATTTTGTTACGGTGTAGGTGCATTAAGGCAGCAGTTTTCAAAGTGTGAGGCGGGCCTCCCCTGGGTGGCGCCACAGGACTTCAGAGGAGGCGTGTAACCATAAGTCATAAAAAGATGATTTGCTTTGCTAACCTCTGCTGTGCATGGGGCAAATTAGACAGATTTATAGTTGTAGAGACTATACTAGAGTTGACTATTTTAAAGTTGGGATTTTCCTGCATTGGTCCTGATGATGATTAACAGCCACAGCGTTTAATTAGCAAAGATGTACAAGCTAATGACAGCATAAGGCTGTGTAAACCCTGGGGTCATAGTAAGACAAAGCACTAAGTCTAGTGATCAAACTAGAGGATTTTTTGACAGGAAGTAAAAGGAACTTCAGTCACTGAAGGTAACTGAGACATTACGCCCCACAAGCCTCTGCAAGAGCAGGTTTCTGGCACAGACAATGATCAAAAGCAAGTACCAGGAAAGACTGAAGTTGGAGGATGACCTGCAGTTATGCAATCCTGCATCATCAGCATGAACGTAAACTCAGTTACCACTAAATTAGAGCAAAGACCATAAAAATCAGGTAGTAAGTGCGCTAAGTTCATTATTGAAGGTAATTAGGTGAGATAAAAATGTTTGAAAATACAGATTTTTTTAATTTTTTGAATCATATTTTTTATGAGGGTGGGGGTCCATTATAAGTTATTTTCTCACTTTAACACACTTTGAAAACCCATGCATTAAGGGATTAACATGAGGTGACCTTTACTTATGATCTTAAAATCTAATCAATGCATCCTTAAGTAAGAGTAGAAATCTGTGAAAAGTTTAAAGAAAACCCCTCAAGATATCACACACACAAGAATGGCCTGGACGTATGGACAGTGAGACGCGCAACCCTAAATCATAACCTCTCTGGCCCTGGCTATTGCCACTGTGGTAAACATGAGTAATTAACCCTTTTGAAGAGCAGAGTATATTAAAAACTCATGTTTGAACTCAAAGATATTCAGTAAGTATCTAAGACGGTCTCACAAAATGAAAACAAAAACTTCAAAAGATAACACCACAGGCTGTTTTTAACGGGTAATTATGCCTATACTTGTAAATCAGGCAACTTTGCCCCATCAATGTAAGCAGGGAAAGAGCATGTTTGTGCCACTGACAGGGTCAAACTGCTGAGCCTTTGTTGGGGCCAAAACAAGCACTGACCTTTCCTTTGTCCTCTAACTTTAATAACTCAAGTTTTCCGAGCACGAATGTTGTTTCTTGTTAAAGGATTCTTATCTTAATTGAAAGGTTTATCTCTGTCTGGCTTCTTTCCATAACAATTTTTGAGACTACAAAAAAGTTTAAACCTCCATGTAGCAAAGACAAGCAGTTTTAGAGGATGCATTTTGATGAGGTGCAGACTATCAAGGGCCAAGATGCTTCTACTTGAACAGCACATCTACTGAAGCGAGACCAAAAGTTTTTATATCTATTAGCTATAAAACTGCCCTTTAATTTGATCTAGTTGAGTGGTGAAAATATAAAGGTATTTGCTTTATCTTCCTAGTTTGTTTTCTGACAGCAAGACACTTCAATTTAATAAGCTAAATAGTTTTTTTTGTTTTTGGTCCAACATACTTTGTCATCGCACATAGAGATTGAGTGCCAAGTCATTGTTACAATTAAAGTCAATTTTCAAGAATCCATTCAAAATAACCTTTAGTATGCATCCCCTCTTAATGTTACCCTGAATTAAACACAGGGGAAACTGCTCATTACATGTTTACTCCTTGCCCTGGCATAGCAAATCCATTTAAACTCCATTACTGCACAAGGAAAG
Organism: Cheilinus undulatus; assembly: GCF_018320785.1. Taxonomy (NCBI): domain Eukaryota; kingdom Metazoa; phylum Chordata; class Actinopteri; order Labriformes; family Labridae; genus Cheilinus; species Cheilinus undulatus. The sequence goes on along the minus strand of NC_054869.1, from coordinate 38,878,883 downwards.
CACATTTTCCCTGCAAAAGAAACACTCACCTTGAATCTGCTGGCATATTGCGGTAGTTTATCTTTCTCGGCTTGATCGTCTTCGTCCACCTCTTCTTTCTTTTCATCCTCTTCACCTGCTGACTCCTCTCCAGATGAGTCCGTGTCTGAGGTAGAGGAGAGCTCCTTGAGCAAATTATTCACAGAGTCGAGCTGAAGAAACAGGAAAAATGGAGGTTATGTATGTAGAAAAACTGACATTTATTGTGTATTAAAAATTGTTAGTTTTTTAAGCTGTCACTGCTTTAAAAGTTTTTGTTCCAAGTCTACAGAAGCCCTAAGTGATCATGTATCCATACATTTTTACTCCATTTTACAGTGATAAAAAGTGATTTTCAGTAGCCTTCTGGAAAGCTGGACTTATTTTTTCACAACCCCAGAGTTGCAAAAGCACAAAACAAACATAGAAGAGTACCACTCTAAAAGAACCTACTGCTTCTCAGCATCTGTTTGTTTGACTTCCTGATGATGGCGTCAAAGTTTGTTTTTAAGGTCAATATGACAAAGCTGTGAATACAAAGACATTTTAAGTGTTTGAATAGAGTGCCTTGGAGTTTCTTTCTTGTGAATTTATGAACTAAATTAATCCTATTCCAAAGACCTCAGACATATTTTCTACTGAGTCCATGAAGCACTCCTTATCAGAGGTTTCATAGAAATAAGTCAAGTGTGCATCAGTGGTAGTCAGTCAGGGCTCAATCCCCAGCCCCTGCAGCTACATGTCATTGTTTCCTTAGACATGACACCCAAAATTTCTCCCACTGCTGTGTCAGTGGGCAGTAAATGCGTATGAGTGGGATTAATTAATACAGGGTTTATGCATGGATCAACTGACAAAAAAAATGTACACTTTTAAGACCTTTCTCAAGACCACTCTCGATAGATTTAAAGACACAACAACACCTTTGATTTCCAACACGTTACAAAAAACCCAGTGACATACATGTTTGTGCAAATTGCTAAAAATGTGATGAAATTAAAAAAAGGAAATCCTGGTAGTATTCCTCATCATGGTATGCAAAACAAGCTTTCAATGCTATAGAAAAAAAGGCTCAGCTTGATACGAAAAGTTAGGTGTCAGACTTTTTTTACACAAACAATCTAATCAGAGCTGTACCACAATCTAGAAGTACCTTTTCACAAGTTTGCATGTTTACACATTTTTATAAAAAAAAAAAAAAAAGAACATAGATTTAGGTTAAAAGAATAAAAAATGAATTAAATCTGAAATCTATGAAGCCAGACTAAAGATGTCATACATGTACACTGAAGTAAGGGTTTTTTTTGCCTTTAGTAGACGTGAAATCTAGTCATGATTAATGATGAAAAGTGACAAATCCATTTAGAGTAAAGTAAGATACTTGGATCAGGCATAACATGGCAGACACCCTGTTATACTGATGCCTAGTGCATCAGTGTGTGAATTTGTTAGTAAGACCTGCAGTGTAGGAAGTGCTTTGAATAGTCAGGCGACGAGGAAGGCACTGTACAAGCTCAAGTCCATTTACCGTTTAACTCATTAGAGTGAGCAATAGCAGGATGGCATGGGGTTGGCTGGCCTATCACAGTGACCAGTGTAATGTTTTATAGATCAGCACAAAATTAAGCTTAGCTTTAGTTCATGCAGGACACAGTAGTCATGCCGTGATCAGCTGACCCCATTTATTACCTTCCAACTCCCACAGCCAATCACAGCTCTCTCTCTCTCAACACAGTGGTCCATTTAGATATGGCATACTTCTCACCCCTGCTTGCATTAATGCAGATGCACCATGCTGCTGTGGCTGGCAAAGCTTAACCTCCTCCACCCCAGCCTCCTCCTTTATAGCATAAAGCTTGCTGCACCCTCATATTCAGATTCATGTTACTATGTATTAATTGCTTTTGAACTAACCTTACTGTATTCAGTACAGGTTGTCATTAATGTATCCATCAATATAAGGGTTTCTAACCATGCACTCCCTGGAAAGTCAAAGTGTGCTGCTTAACTAATCCAGGAAGCATCTTTTGAGCAGAGCCTTCTCTGCCAAGTAAAACTGTGTATCCATTTTGTAATAAAAGTAAAATGTATGATGAGAGTGTTCCTGACTGAAATAAGTTAAAAAATAGAAAAATCAAAATAAACTTGTCACAGAAAATGAAATACATAAAATGTATGAAAGCATGTCTGCTTTGGGCTACCGTACAAGTAAAAGTTCAATATTTCAAACTTTCTAGGAAGATTCATGTTCTTTTTTTAGAACAGGCATGTGATGATGTAGGAGGCTGAACACCTGACTTGACAACTCACCTCTAAATCTGAGGAAGAGGAAAGATTAAGAGTGACCTGAGGCGGCATTCACCAGCACCTTGATTTGAGGTGTAATATTTCCTCTCTGTCCTGCGGTCTTATCTGCTCTGTCTACATTATTGCGTTGCTTCTGTCTGACTGGGGCCACTTGGTTCCTGTGGCACTGATTCTCACAGACATCCTCAGTGCTCCAGGCTCTTCAAAATCTCATTAAACATGGACAAAGCTGAGCTATTAAACCAGACAGCCTAGGTCAGATTACAGGCAATGCATCCAACTGTGTTCATGCATATGAGAAAATAACAATGATATGACAGCAGGCGTGTTTAATCTCAGCTCATGAAGACAGTCTGCGTCACAGACCTCACCTGGATAATAACAACAGCATCTATTATGTCTGTGTCTCTAACACTGTGTGTTAAAAATCCTGTTGTTGAGTGACTCACAGACATTCAATATTGAGTACTTGGCAACATTTACATGTAAACAGATTCCAGATTAATATTCCAGCAGCAGCAGGGAACGGTTTGGAAAAAAAATTTTTTTTTTCAGGCATTGACTGATGAGGTTCAAAAGAGTGCAGCAAGAAAGGCTGTTTCCCTTTTTTCTATGCTTTTTTCATTCTGTGTTTAACCAATGGCATTATTCTGCTGTTTTTGTTTGCTTTATTAATACATTCATTGCTAAATAAGCAAAAGTTGTATTTTATCATGTCCAAAGGCAATTCTGGATTATGTAAGTGTGTGATCATCATAACTTGCTGTTAGTGTGGATAATCTGTTGTTAAAGTTACTTTTTTTGAACTTTTTATTTTTAAAGTTTGAGGTAATTTTAGCTACATTACCATAGTGGGGAGCTTAAGAAACCGCAGTCCTTATCTCCTACATTTGTTCTGCTGCAGTCTTTCTAAAACAATGTAAAAGATGTACTTATTTGATGTAACATTTTTTGTTTTTCATATCAAGTTTGTAGATAATTAGCAGGTGAATTGTAATTCTGACTCGCTATCGCTTGTCATTATACTCTATAAATGACTACAATGGTGGTAAAAAACCAAGAGCTTTGTCTGAGAGACGTTTGTCCGTTTGCAGGAAATGTGCTTTCTAAATAGTTGATATAATTAAATAATTAATTTGATCTGATTGAAAATATAAATACTCCAGAGACACTCCAGTTTCATGTTTGCTGTGATTAGGTTTTAAAATCTAATAAGGGATGCTGCACTCCACAATTATCATTTCTATGATATCACTTTCAGCTCAGTGTCCACGCTTTACTCAGATTGCAGATTTCTCTTTTCACTTCATTGGATTATACACCTATAAAATTTAATGCAAACTTAAAGACTAACTACTAAAGACAAACTAACCGAGATGGTCGAAGCTGTATAGTCACGTCCGAAAACACAGCTGTTTATTGGCAATGTGTGATGATGAACTGCAATGAAGTGGCGTCTCGTTTCTTAAGGGAATGTTTTCCGTTACCACTCTGTTTCAAGGGGCAAGAGGAAGGGGTAGACGAAGGGGAAGGGTTAAGGGGTAGAAATGGGACTGGCCCTTAGTCTCACTTTATTTAAAAACAACTTGGTTATAGATTCATATTCTCTTGTAGTTATTTTGCACTAAGAAAAGATCATATTTCACTGTATAACCTCCTCAGGTATCAAAAGTAGTTACTCAGTACTTTAAGTAAATTTTAAAAGACTTACTTTTTACTTTAACTTGAGTAGATTTATAGATGACTACTTTTACTTCTACTTTAGTACATTTTATCCAAAGTAACTTTATTTTACTTGAGTACAATAGACTAGCCAGTGCATTGCTTTCGGTGATCAAGAAAATTTGCCATTTAAATAACATTTCCTTATAATTTAGATCTTCAAACTGTTTTGTTCTTTCAGAGTTTTCCATTTCTGATGATTTTGCGTGTTTAAGAGAACATGCATTGAATAAAACTTTCTTCTTTTTGGTCCTTACTGTGTCTTTGGTCAGCTTGATATCACCAGAAGAAGAAGCAGCCACTCCCTCCATGACCGCCAACGCTCGGCTCAGATACCCATGACCCCAGAAGAGAGGCATCCCTTTGAACACGGCATGTATGCCCTTTGACATCTCCACTTTACCTGGACCAAAAAAGAAAAAAGAGGATAAATCAGACAAAAAGAGGACAAAAAATGGTTAAAAAAACATACAGGAAGAAAGTGTAAGGAAAGAAACTCTGTAATACTAACCTAAGAGGGCATTTCCTAGTAGCTGAGTGCTGAGGCCGATAGTGTTGTCCTGTTTCAGTCCACAGATGAGCAGAGATGCTCCCAGAGCTCGCTCTGCTGACACCTGAACACAGCAAGGATCACGTATGGTATTTAGAAGCTTATTTGTTATTCCTGCTGCATCATTCACATGCTTATCAGTAAAAAGCATTTCTCTCAATAACGGGAAAGCATTTTTTTAAAGAAACCTCCCATAAATCACACCAGTGATAGAAGATTAATGTTTTCAGGAAAGTAAACATTATGTATTTCATAGCCTTTGCACATTCTTTGATTATCTGTTTTCACATATGTTGTTATTGTTAGACTCACAGTGAGTTGTGGTCTTGTTGCTAGGTAACTGCCCAGAGCGTACAGAGACAGGATCTGTATGGAGGGAGCGTCAAAGGCCTCCTGAAGCATCACCTCTTCAACAACAGAGCACGCACCTGTCCAGAAACAACAAAAGCATCATGTCACTTCTATGCTTGTCTTTTATAATGTATACTAAATGGACAAAAGTATTTGGCCACACCTGTTTGTTTATTGAATTCAGGTGTTTCAATCCAACCCATTGCCATAGGTGTATAAAATCAAGCACCTAGCCATGCAGTCTCCATTTACAAACATTTGTGGTAAAAAAAAATGGGTCGTTCTAAAGAGCTCAGTGAGTTCAAGTGGGGTACTCTAATGAATGCCACCTTTGCAATAAGACGGTTCATGAAGTTTCATCCCTGCTGGAAGTTCCACAGTCAACTAAATTTTCTTTTTTTTGGGGGGGGGGGGGGGTGAGAGTGGAAGTGTTTAGGAAGAACAGCAACTCATCAATAAAAGGTAAGACAATGTAAAATCACAGAGCGGGGTCAGCGCCTGCTAAGGTGCATGGTGTGTACATTTTGCCAATGCTCTGCTGATTCCACAGCTGAAGAGTTCTGAATTTCCACTGGCATACATGTAAACACAAAAACTGTTCAGTGTTAGCTTCATGGAATGGGTGGAAACGTGTTTTGTTGAGTGACGAATCATGCCTCTCTGTTTGGCAGGTGAGTCTGGGTTAGATGGGTGCAGAGAGAACGTTACCTGTGCAACTGCACTGTGCCAACTGTGAGGTTTGGTGGAGGAAAGATAATGGTATGGGGCTGTTTTTCAGTGTTTGGGCCAGGCCCCTTATCTCCACTGAAGGGCAATCATAATGTTTCAGCATAGCAAGGCATTTAGACAATGCTCTGCTTCAAATTTTGTGGCAACAGTTTGGAGAAGGCCCTTTCTATTCCAACATGACTCTGCCCCAGCGCACAAAGCAGGGACTATAAATACATGGGTTGATGAGCTTGGGGTGGAAGAAACTGACTGGCCCACACAGAGCCCTGACCTCAAACTGATTGAGCACCTTAGGATGAACTGAAACAGAGATTGTGAGCCAGACGTACTCATCCAAAAACATCAATATCTGACCTCATAAATGCTCTTCAGAATGAATGGGCACAAATTCCCACAAAAACACTACAATCTTGCAGAAAGCCTTCCAAGAAGAGTGGAGGCTGTTAGAGCTGCAAAAGGGGTAAAAACTGTATTTGAATACAATGTCATTACAGCCTGTGTTGGTGAAATAGTCAGGCAGCCAAATACTTTTGTCCTTTTGTGACAGAAAAGAACAGAAGAGCAAGTACAAGAAGAAAAAGAAAAAAACAAAAGAAGAAGAAAAATATAAGGGGGCAGAATAAGAAGAGGAAGACAAAAGATGAGAGAAGAGGATGCAGCAGTTGAAGAAGAACTTTTTTGTTTACTATATTCATTTCCTGGGGAAATGTATTGTTATTCTCATATCATGAGAAATTATCATACAACAATAGGCTCAAAATAAACACTCAGTCTGTTGAAATCAGGGAATATAGAAAGAATGAGATGAAACTTGAGTGGCATCAGCCATTGCAGTACCAAGGTTGGCTTCTGGAGCCAATCTGCAGCAGCCATATTGAAAACAGTGTCTCAGACTAAATCTAAATCAACTAGGACACACAAAGAGGTCGAGCTTAGGCCTGAAATATACATGCTTTTAAATGAGCGTACGTGTTTAATGTGTCATCTGCGCATGTTGTTGAAAATTATCGGAAGGTGGAAATGAGATAGGATACACATGACTAGTAGAGGCAATGTGGAGGCAGAGGAGGTTTTATTTGTTTAGATTTTCATATATGCTGAGAATATTCTGACAAAACAAAAAATAAACAAAGGGTCATTTGCATAGATTCCTGATTTCATCTGCTGCTGTACTGATGACATCTACAAATGCAGTTGGCTGCAAGTCACCACTTCATACAATCATAATTAAACAGAAACACCATCTGTTCACCGAGGGAAATGATGGAGAAAAAGAGTGTAGACGGTGAGTTCTGACCATCAGTCTGAGCTGATCCTATCTAACTCTCGATTGCTGATGTTAATATCATGTTCATTCTGATGTTAGAATTAAGATTTTAGTAACCATTTAAGTCTCCAAGTCTGATGTCAACATATCAAGTAGTTGTAAATGACCTGAGCTCTCTCATGTGCCCTCTAGTGGTGTCCTCCAGTTATAACCATTGAATATAACCAAGTACATTTACAACAAAGCTCATGATGAAGCTCGATGCAAACAGAGCAAGTGTCTGGGCCTAAATCCTCCTGACAAACAGCTCCACCATGCTGGCTTTAAGTTATGTCAGTCACGTGTCTAATTATGCATAACCTGAATCCTTCTCAAAACCAAAATGAAGAGAGTTTTACAAATGTATCCTCCGTACAGTTTGTGCCCATAAAGACATGAGCTATCATGACCAAAAATGTTCATGAACCAGGCTGTAGACATGCTTATTTCTGCAGTAAAAAGGGACAGTTTAACATGGGATGTTTATGTGATTTAAGTGTTTCTGCAGCCAGCCTTGAGCAGATATTCAAGGAACTGCAGTTTTTTGCACTTTGGCTTTTCTGGCTTCATTATTCAACCACAGAGGCTGCTGTTTGGTCTTATCTGCATTTTTTATTCTCAGAATCTTTCATTTGATTCAGCTTTTTAAAAATCCTTACCTTTAAAGTCTCCATCTTTAATGAAAGAATCTATGAGCAGGTTGAAGGTGAAATTATCTGGGAATATTCCATACTGGACCTGCACACACAGACAAACACATTAGGGATATTTAGTTCCTGATGCATCTCTTATATATTTATCTCTTATCTCACAGCAACATGACACCAGTCAAAACATCAGATGTGCCCCTGATGATGCTCCTTACAGTAAACCCATCACTGGCTCATGATTGTATCTGCTTTTGCTATAATTCAGAGCTGCTGATTTTCAGATAGTATTACTCACTTAGGCAGAGAACACACAGCGGGCTGAAAAGGTCAAACATATTTGATGTTATTTGTACTCAACCCCGTGGTTGATTTTGTTTTCTGACTGTTTACACTGCCAGATAACTTTAGGTTATTAGCTCTAACTAGGAGCTTTTGATCAGATTTCCTTTCTGATAACACTGCTTGGTCTTTTTTACTTTGACTTATATAAATCTATAGCCTATATAAAATATGGCTGTACTTTCAGAGATGTACTCACAGGTTTCTGAAGAGGCGCTCTGAGGCCAAACAATGACAAAACAGGAAAAGAGGCAGAGTTGAGGCAAAGCTCCCACCTGTCACTCAGCTCTTTCACACACCGAATTATGCAAAGGTGTGCATAACATTGCAGGAATGATCTGTCCAGACCAAATCTGTTCTTTGTCCCATATTGTATTCATTTCTGCTGTTAAAATGAGTATTGTAATAATATGAGACTCAGCGGGGCTTCTTTGGCTTTTGCAGCCAGTTTCAAGAGGACACTTAAAGAAACAGTAGTTTTTAAGTTTTCTTCATTGATTTCTTTGTTAACTCCAGAGGTCGTTTATTACTGACAAGTGTTCTCATCTTTGTCAACTCACCCTAAATATTAGGAGGAATAATAACTTGTGTACCTTATTTTTAAGAGTGTGCAGAGCCTTGTCCCTCGCACCATATTTCAGACACTGCCTGATCCAGTCGTGAATGGTCCAGTCCCTCAGATACCAACAATTCGGACTGTGACGAAACCTGAAGTGATGAAAAAGGTCTTTTGTACATCGATCTCAGTTTTAATGTGCAAAATATAAAGTTAGGAAAGATGTGAGGAGGAATGGTGAATGCATGAAATCACATTTGATGTTGGAAGTCCAAGGTAACTATTTTTTTGTTTCAGAGCAACTCAAAATTTGACAGCAACTTTCCAAGAATAAGCACTAATTACTGACTACAAAAACTAAGTGAATAAGGACTGGGTGATGATTTTGGTGATAAATTATGGAAATTTGAGAGTCGGAAAAAGGAAAAATTAGATTTTCTCTTGAACTTCACTCCAATTCAACCAATGTTAAAGCTACTGTCAGACACTTTCACTTTGTTTTAGTCTTTGTCATTTTTTAAACACTGCTCATCTATAAGCAGTACTCTTAAACTTAACTAAAACCTGATGATGATTTTTAATTATTAATCATTTCAATACCTCTGAATCCATATCAAAGAAATTATAACAAAGTGCACTTTTGCATAAAGTTTTTGTTTGATCCTGCAGAGAGATGACAAGCAACTGAATATAAACACAGAAATTATCAATACTCTTCTGATGGTCTAAGCGAATTTAAGAATTTTCAAACCTGATTTGTTCCTGTAAGTAATAAACAACATAATGAACTTTAAAAGATAAGTTTGTAGGGGTTGTAAAATGACTTTTTTATTACATAACTAAATAAAAGCAACACTTGTTTTGAGTCATTTTATTCTTTTGTAGTTTTTAAGCAGCAAGGGAAACTGATTAAAAATAATAAGTGGGGTTTTGTGTGGAAAAATCAGTGACTTATTTTCAGGGGCCATACCACCTAGCCCTAAAAAGAAAAGTCCAAATACGTTCAAAAATATGAATATACCGCAATTATAGCTGCTATTAAAAAAAATTTTAAAGCTAAAGATAGTTTTTAAATTCTTATCAGTTTATGAAAAAGATGTGCCGTGATTTAGTTAATTTCCCCAAAACACCCTTGGGTCATTGGGAAATTCACTAAATCTTGTCATTACAAGAATGGGCGCAGATTCCAGAGAAAGGAGGAGTAAACAGGAAAGGTCTGGAGTTGCCCCGAACAAAGAAAAGCATGTGACTGAGCATAAACCAAAACAGACAAGCCAAACAGACAATTCATTGCAGCATAAGCAGGAAAAAGTAGGTACCACACAAAACAGAGAACAACATGTACTGAAGATACTGGGATGGGGAAACTGACAGAAAACTTAAAAATGGACTCTTCCTACCTGTAAAGGTAATACTCTGCTTGATCAACTTCCACCCGAGATGAAATGTTGTCCACAAACTGCGAAAAAAAACAGCAGTTGAAAAACTTTGTCCCAATCACAAACGCATTCAAAATTCTTTGTTGGTTTAACAGCGAATAAATAAACCAAATACAAGCACTCTAAATCTTGGCACAACTCACCCGAGATATATCTAGAGAGCTAACAGGAAGTTTCCTCTCATATGTCTGCTCCATGTTGTTTGCCAGTGCAGCTGGAAATTCAAACATTAATAACTGTTATACTTTGTTTTTCATTCAAAACCCAGTATTTAGAGTGCTTTAACATTATACCATACTGATACAGCTGTCAAAACAACATGACAAAAAAGAGCACCAAATACAATTATCATGAGTTGTAAATTATTTAAAAATGATAAGACTATTACATTTTTTTCATGCCACAAAAGACTGACCTACTATTATCTTTAATGCCACCCTCATCATACCTGTTTTCATAGACAGTTACCCAAAGCTTGATCCAAAATGGGGAAACTAGACATTGTTAAGCAGTCTAATTCCAGTTCCCCTTTTAGGATCAAGCCTTGGATAACAATGACCTGAAGGACTGAAAACATACCCAGACAACTGGATTATTAAATGCACAGTAAGACTGCAGTGTTATGCTGCCACCCTGTGTTGATAGAGTGCAAATACACAGTAAACTGAATTATGGGACTGTCTGCTATCCATGTCCTCAAAGTAAACCTGCATATGATAACATAGTGACCTTTTAAGAACAACATTAGTGTCTTTTACATTTGTGTAGTACAGAAAAGCCGACTGGATTCCTGCATTTTGGAAAGTTTTTAATAATCCATTCACATGCAGTGGTGACGTCAGGTGGCCATGCCAATCAATCTGCATGGATGAGTTGTGGGGGCAGATAAAAAGGGCATAATTTGGCGCTTATCCTTCTAGTGCACAAGTATCTTGTGTTTATTAAAAATTGTGGGATTATCTGCATCTGTGGAGATGATGCCCTATACCTGTATTTACTTATTTGCTGCATTCGGGACTTGTCTTTCCCTAACCTTTGGGCAGAAGTTTTAAAGCATGTAATATACGCATGCATTCAAGAGGAAGTCACGGTCTACTTTGAATATTGCATTGACAAACTGCAACCCAAAGATCTCATTGTGCTTTAAATGCGTACTGAATAAGAACTGGAGATTGATGTGAAAACCATGAACTTACAATTAGAGGGCTGTATGACACAATACATACTTCAGAACCCAAAGGATTACTCACATTTAAATATTTTTTCCATTATAATTTTTTAATCAAAGGATGTTAAGACTGAATCTCTATGCCCTACAGCCCTGAATAGCTTCCATGTATGCAACTCTGTAACTTTTTCCATCATGTCTTGTCTTGAACTGTTGATTGTGTGTCTCAAAGGAGATCAACACACTCACTCTAAACTAAATTCACCTTCCAATGTTAAATATTAGTATCAGCAGATATGGAAATTTCTGCCAATATTCACAGCTGATATATCAGGCTTGCATATCAGCAATATATATCATATATCAACCATGAATATCTGCAAAGTGTTCATACATCATTATCAGGATTGGCTAAAATGAGTTTGGAAATATTGGCATATCAGATATCTGCAAGAATCCAATATCATGCAACCCTAGCTAGTAAAGTAACCTAGTTCAAGCTATTTTTTTACACCTGCTTTTCCTATGCACAAGTTTAATAAACCCCAGACAGGTCACCATAATATTAGTACGAAAACAGATTGACATCAACACTCATAATCATACATGGTGAGCAATTTATTATCCTATCATCATCAACATCTCCATGTAAGAGGGAACCTTTGAAAAAAAGGTGACAACATACTGTAGGTTGCTGTGGATGCTTCTTCAAATTCAGTCCCCTCAATTTTATTATATAATTTACTATTATCACAACAAGCAGCTGTGACTCTCACCCAGGCTCTGACGCTCTATCCTTCTTGTCTCCCACAGTTTGGTGTCTGAATAAGCTGCTGAGAGTAACCATCTCCGGGCTGCAAAGACATACAACGAATCAGGTCATTTTAATACTAATATTATATGTTCACTGTCGGATGTTTCAAGATATGAGAACTATCTGGAGAGAAAAGTCAACTATAAAACCTCAGTTTGGGTCATGTTGCTAACTAAAGCTAAAGATTCACGCAGTTAAGGCTAGCTAAAACATGAACAGGGGACATTTAGCTCTTTCCGCCAAAACACCCCAATGAAGACATGTAAACAGAAGTTAAACGAACAAATCCACCCGAGTATGTCAGTTGATTTAGAATACAAAAGTATGCCTGCTTACCCAAAAAAGAAGGAGATAAACATTTAACTTTGACTGCCGCTGTCACACACGGCTTAAACACGGAGGCTGCCATGTTTGGACGATACCATTTCAGCCGCTGAGGGGGGAAACAATAATACTTTCTGATAGTGACGTAGAAGGGTTGTACCAAAAACACTGTTCTCCAAAATGTCTAACTTGAATTAAACACACCTGCGTCTATGCTTGCTTCATTTGAAAGCCAGGACACTAAAAGCTCACTAGAATATCGAGTCCATTAATTTGTTTTATGGATCAGTCCTAAAGACTATTAAATCTGAATTAAATAAAATAACCCAAAGATGTTGCCAAATTATTTTCTTACTTTTTTTGTTCTTGCGTTTGTGTTAGCCATAGATTGTTTAGACAGTCTGTGGGAATGGCAAATTTTAGATGATTGGTATGGAATCTAACTTCAACAAATCATTCATATTTATAATTAAGGAAATAATCTGATGAAGTTTTATCTTTGTAACCAACACAGACTGATTGGCTGGTTGTATACATCAAATGAATTGTGTTGCAGGAGTGTGCTCCTGAAATTAAGGTATATATAGATAGATATATAGGTAGATATACAGCATTTAAATCTGAAAAAAATAATGTCAAACACTAGAGGGTGCTGTTTATACAAGAAAACAGACAACTATATTGAAGTAGAGGTGCGACAGCTTCACTCTGTTTTTTGGCAATAGTTTGTCAAGCCACAAAAAGTCACTCCTTGCAAGATACAAAGCATCTTAGATGTATGCTGCCTCAAGCTTTTCAGCAGTTTAACATTTGTCTAGAAATCCTTTAAAGAGTGTGACAATTGTTAAAATGAGAATTCACCTTAAAATGCCGCAGAGGATAAGATAGCTCCTTTAAGCAGAGTGGTTTCATTTCTATTTGTATATTTTAATACAGTTGACCTGTTGTCCCCTCTCACCTCTCTGGAGTGTTTTTGTTGTCCTCTCATAGGACTGCTATTATTACAGAGCGCTTCTTGGCTACGTGTCCAAGGAGGTGACAGGTTGAGACTGGGGTGGGACACTTTTGTTGAACAAAACGTGGAAGAATTTTAGCACCATCTCATTTTCTCTCCAGCAAAACAGGAAGCTCCAACCCAAGCTACACTAGAGAGAACAGACAGGACGTAAACATCTCTACACGCACAGCTAGGGATGCTGGGATATCTTTTCAGGAATATAATATGAACACGTTCTTTACTGTTGTCATATGAGTCTGCTTCTCTACTGGATCCTCAAATTATTCTTCAAAGCCAGTACTAAATCTGTTTAAGGAATAATTTACCAAACTTCCTGCTTATCTTGGATGTTTGCTTGCATCAGGTGATGCTAAGTATATAAAAGTATTCAGTTTTCAGTTTCACATTTACATACAAATCTGTCCACTTTAGCTCATGGATTAACTAACTAGGTTGTGGAGGTCATAGTCAAGGTAAAAAGGCCTCATGTCAATCTCTACATGCACCTACACAAGTCTTGCTGTGGCACAATTTAAGACATAGAAATCTTTTTGGCCCCTTTGATTTCTGGAGTCCCAAAGTACAGTTTATGAGCCACCACCATTTGTTTGATATAGATGGGGCATTTACAACATTTATAACATATGCATACTATTCTAGTATTCATCTCTTTAAATGTTCTTTGTGTTATGTTTAAAGGTCATAGGTGAAGGGCATTGGGCCTCCTTGCTTGAGAGCACAATAATTCAAGACTGCATTTAGGGAAATGTACTGAAAGGTTTAATGTAAAATTTGGTACCAGTCTACGCTGAAAGACTTTTTGCACCATAGAAAAGCTGCACTGTTTTTATGACTTGAGACATTCATATTGATATCAGCATGACACTTAATGACCCTGTCTGATAGATGACATTAAGTTTGACTTTGTGGGAGCAAGAGAAAGTAAAGCAGAGTGAGAGCTCTGCATGCATTCAGTCAGATATGCACACTTACACAGCACTGCATTCCTCTACTGGCTCTGCTGATCCTGTTCTTGCCTCTGTAATGCCTCTGTTCCTACCTTGAAAGCTGGCACAGAGAGAGGATCACTTAATCTCTTCATTACACCTTTAAAATGTTCAAGGCATGAGGACATGAAGGTTGCAAGAGCACAAAACAAACACATAAATAGTCTTAACTCTTCTTATTGTGTGACCTTGGCATGTCACAGTCCCACCCAGTCTGGACTATCACAGCAACCAAATCACCAGAAATATATCCCATTATTATGAGAAAACTAACATTGTTTGTTAAGCCAGGTGAGTTTTGAACTCAAGTGCAGGATGCAGAGTCAGAGGAGTTAGGTTTAATGAGTTTTATTGTCGAACTGTAGATAAATGGCAGGAGCTTGGCTGTAGTGAGAGTCAGTGGGCAAGGAGAAGCAAGCAAGAATCCTGGAGCACCAAAAGATAGTGGTTGTGTCAAGTGGAAGGTGCTGTGAATCAGCAATTTGAGAAAGTACCAACGTGACTGAACCAACAATCTGGCGATGTTTGGTTGGTGAACCATGGTTTCATATAATGTGGAGCAGCTGAGCCAGTCTAAGCTGGTGAAGGGAGTCCGTAATAAGTAAGGAGCAAGAGAGTGTTATGCCGCATTCCATTTACCTCGGAAGTCAGATGTCGGAACTGGGAATGAAGTCATGTTGGTCTTAGAAAAAAAGGGATTTCCCATTTTTTTGCGTTCCTCTTGTTACAACCACGACAAGTCAGAAAAACAATGGATGCAGTTCTTGCGTTAGCCAGTCATTGTTTTTAGCAACGTTGAACAGTTGCTAGCTGATGAGCCGTTAAAACAACACATTGTGCAGTACTTCTTGCATTGCAAGACTGATGCTACACAGTAAATACAACCACAGGGTAGTGCTGTGTCTACAATTTCTAAAAATGCACTGAGAAACAGAAAAAGGTTCACAAAACAGGTCCTAATCACAGCTTTCACTACACTTAATGCTTTGTGCCGCCATGTTGTGTTGCCAAGGTCGGGGTGCAAGAACGAGTGAAAGAACAAGTTCATGAGTTGTAAATATGACTTTGGGAGGCGTCCCTTTTGCCACTTCTGGTCAGAAGTTGGGAAAATAAGTTGGAACGTGAGTAACGATGACAAAAGGATCGCAGCATTATTAACAAGGCCCAGGACGGGGCTGGAGCAATGACACTGATGACAAGAAAAATAAAGGGAGCTCTCAAGAAAAAATCAGGAAATTACTTGCTATTAAATACATGGATGCATGTTTGCTTAGAGCTTCTATGGTTTAAGGTTAACACAGCATGAAAACTGTTCAGACATCTACTTTTCTTTAATGCTGAGAAGCTTAAAGTCACTTGTTATTTTTTCAGTGAAGTGAAACATATTTGCTTACAAATACATTAATCCCTCTTTCTGATCTCGATGAGTGTGTGAGTTTCATTGTGAAAACGGAACATAAAGCCTCTTTAAACCACAGGATTGGTTTTCCCGTTAGGACACTACCTCTCGTGTTACCTGTTCTCATGTTTGTTTGACTGATCTAAAAAGTTCTCATGCTCTTTGACGTTTCAGTTCTTTAGAAACAAACAGAGCTAGAAATACATTCTGTTTTTTCCCCCAAATCTTTGAGCTTTATACTGAATGTGTTGTTATGCAACATAATTCTGTTTACCTTGGATTTAATGGTCTTATTTGACACATTATATCTGCTAGTAATGCATAAATCATTAAGAGTTTACTTTGCTTTGTCACTGAGTAATATTTTAAAGCCTTTATGTCAGAAAATATGTCAAGTGGAAAATAGTTGTGGTCTGATGAGACAAAAAATGGTGCCTTTTGCCATCAGAAAATAGGCTATGTTTGGTGGACAGAAAACACAGCACACCATCCCCACTGTGAAGCATGGTGGTGGCAGCATCATGCTGTGGGGATGCTTCTCAGCAGCCAGGTCTTTAAGGCTTGTAAAGGTAGAGGGTAAAATAAATGCAGCAAAATATAGGAAAATTGTGGAGGACCATCTCATTTAGTCTGCAAGAGAACTATGGCCAGGGAAAAGATTTATTTTCCAGCAAGACAATGACCTGAAGCATTCAGCGAAAGCTGCACAGAAATAGTTTAAAGACAACAAGGCGAATGTTCCAGAGTGGCCAAGTCAAGACCAGGCCTCAATCCAAAAGAGAATTTGTGGCTGGACTTGAAAAGGGCCTTTCACGCCTTATCCCTGTACAACCTGACAGAGCTTGAGCAGTTTTGCAAAGAAGAATGGAGTAAAAATGCAGCTTACAGATGTGGAAAGCTGATTGAGACTTATCCACGCAGAACTGTGATTGTGCAGTCATTTAAACCATTTTACCTTACATATTTTTGTTCAGTTGACATTACTTTCTATAAATCTATATCCGCCTTGAAATGAAAGAGTTTTTATGTTTTTATCAACAAAGCCAAATCACGCATACCATGATTGATTTATAAAATCAGAAAAAGATCAAACATGCAAGGGGGTAAATACTTTTTATCGGCACTGTGTGCTCACTGCATGTTTTAGCTTTTTTTAAATATTTTTTTTGTTCTTATTCAACAGTTTTATTGTTATTCATATTGATTGTGAAGTGTTTGAATGATATTTTGGGTTTATTTTGTAGTGTAATAGTCTCTAGATTAAATTCTAATGCTTAGATTTGTCAGTTGCATTATAAATTGTTCTAGATGTGCTTTTAATTGATTGCCTAAAAGAAGCTGACTTTCTACGGGAAAAACAGATACACAAACGATGATCTCTGTGGTTCCTCTCTGAGCTGGTGGTTGGGATTGAAACGTGTAGGTGAGGAAAGGAAAGGAGAGGAGGATGTGAGAACTTCCTCAAACTGTTTGCAGTTTCGCCCTTTCAGACACGGTGGTCGTCACTGGTAGAAAAAGAGAAGCTCCTGTTCTGCATTTTATATGACTAGAAATGACTCGCTGTTTACCTGAACTGGCACGATAAAGTTAGGTGTAACGGGAATGTGCAGCATCGACTACTGCATTCTGCTCAGGGAGAAATATTACCCTAAATGACCTTTTGCTGCATCACTTCATGTAGGCATGAGACATGATTGCCCTGATGCTCTGTCTGATAACACATCTTCTTCTGCGTAATGACAAATAACTTTACTCCATCTTTATTCCAGCAGTGTATCTGTTTTCAGAGGGACCTCTGCAATGAGGAGAAACAATGCTTCATTCTGAGTCACACAGACATACGAGGCCTTTGTCTGGGACACCCACTGTGTCCGTCACCGTTGTTTGATCACAACCTAAAAGAGAGAAGGGGAGAGGTGTTTTCTCTTCCTCTTCCTCTGCTTTGAAAAAGAAGCAGGAGGAGAAAGGCAAGCTTTTTGAAACTCGAAGCAATCATCCCTGGTATGATAAAAAGCTTGTGTCAGACTCAGAGATTCATTATCAGGGCTTTAATTCTTTAGGGTATGTGTGGGCTGAAGAAACAGGTTTCTTATGAGTTGAACTCTTTATTTTGTTTTTATCCAGTAGTTTATGTTTGACCTGTATTAGGCAGCCATGTGATAAAACTTCAGTAATAACTCCAAAAACTGAGCCAATAAAGGAAGATGCAGACAAAGACTTTCGTGATTGGGATGGCTCAAATGAGGTGCTGACCTATGAGGGGCTGGGGAAGAGTCTGTGAGCACAAACACCGGGATGAACCCCACTTTTTCACCTTTTACACTTAACAGCCACTTCATTAGGTACACCTGTTCAACTGCACATTAACATAAATATCTTATCAGCCAATCATATGGCAGCAAACAAAGCATTTAGGCATGCAGTAATGGTCTGGGTGATCTGTTAAAGTTCAATCCAAGCACTAGAATGGAGAAGACACATGATTTAACTGACTTTGAATGACTGTTCGTATGAGACAGGCTGGTCAGAGCACTGAAGAAACTGCTGATCTATTTAAATTTTTTCACACAGTCATCTTTAGGGTTTACAGAGAATAGTCCAGAGGAAAGAAATAACTCAGGGCCAAATGACTTCTTTATGACAGGGTTAGACCAGATGACCAGACTGGTTTGAGCATTATTAAGGCAACATAAACTCAAATAACCACTCAGACCAAGGTCTGAAAGAGAGCATCTCTGAGCACACGAGACATCTGGGTGCCACTCCTGTAAGCTACGAACCGCAAACTGAGGCTACAATTCACAGAGGCTCACTAAAATTAGACAGCAGAAGAATAATTCTTGCTGCAATATTTGAATCCAAGGGGCAGATTTTAGTGTTAACAACATGAAAATCTGCCAGACCACAAACAGCCATGGTCCTTTCAAAGTCACTTAAACTACATTTTTACCCCATTCTGATACTTGGTTTCAACTATGTCTACATGACATGCATTGGTTACCGCAATGTGATTGGCTGATTAGATATTTTATTTAGTAAGTATGTAAGTGAGCAAGTTAGTAAGTAAATCTGATGTAATATACTGTAGCACCTTTCATGGACCAATGTCACAGATCATTTTTAATGATAATAAAAACAACAAAGCATAAAAAATAAACCACAACACAAAAGAATTGTAAATGTAGAAATTAAACTATGAGCTGTTTAAAAGCCAACTTGAAAAGATGTGTATAAAGCTCCTTTTCAAATGCATTACTGGATGCAGTAGAAGAGAGTTCCAAATTGTCAGAGCCACAAATTCAAAAGCATGATCACCCTACATGTTCAAGCAAATGAAAGGGATGGCAAGGAGACCCTGTTCAGAGGACCTGAGTGGTCTGCTAGGAGTGTACAGCAATGAACAGTAATGCAGCAGGTGAATGGGTATACCTAATAAAGTGGCCAGTAAGCAATTTTGGACATAATGCGTTACAAGGTAATCCATTGGAGTACTCAGATTACTTTTTTTGTAACGAGTACTGTAACATGTTAGTTTAAAAATCACGCATTCTGTTATTAGTTACATTATCATAAAAGTAATCCATTACTGAAAGAAAATGCCCTATTTCCTTTCACTTCTGTAGCCACAAAAGAGAGAAGTACTGTATACCTTCACTAACTGTGTCTAATTTACTAAGATTACTACAACAAAGTATGTAAAATATGTAATATTTCTGTATATTTGTTGATTTTCAAAAGCAACACAACAGAGGGGCAGCTTGTAAATCATCTAAACTTTATTCTTAAAAGTAAAAAAAGAGGATGTATATCCACAGTCACAATAAAAGAGCAAACAAAGGGAAACCTGTCATATTAAGATGCAAAGAAAGCTACAGCCTGTTGCATCACAGACCAGATAGATGTTAGCATACAGTTAGTCCTTTCCCTAACGGGACAATTAACCAGTCATCATTAAGGGTTTTGAGGTGGCAGGTCAGATTTTAAATATGGCCTCGCTGGATCCAACCCTGAATAAAGAAGTAAAACAAAATCTTATTTAAAAATTACACTTAATACATCCAATATTTTACATTTTGCAAATACAGCATTTGACCAAATCCTTACTTCAAGTACAAAACCCCACCAACAAACAAAAAAAGAAAATCATGTTGAAGCCTTTACAGAGGAGCAAGCAAAGACACACTTTTGTTTGTATTGCATTTACACAAAATAGGAAAATATTCACTACATTTGTTTCCAATATCACAAAATTATCTGGAAGGAAAACTGTTAACATTAAAAATGTTTTTATCTATTTTTTTAATCATCATCATTGTTATCTTATTTATAAAAAAGTAACACCCTGGGATACGGAGGCTGTGGTCCTGAAAGCGGGCAGCTTGAGATCAATTCTGACCCTTGGCACTTTGCTTCATGTCTTCACCACTCTCTCATCCCTGTTTCTGACTTCATTAACTGTCTTCCCTGACAATAAAGGACTAAAGAAAAATCTACACCCATTGCATATTGACAGGTCAGTAATTATCAATATTACATCCTTTACATGCAGGATGCTTCACAGCTTTGTATGTCAGTAACATTCATTTTTTGCTTTACTTACAAAATGATATGTTTCTCTTTCATAATACTGTGTAAAGCTAACACAGCACTTCCTTAGTATCAGGTCTATTTAGAAATGAATACTTTCTCTTTCTTATCCTCTGATTTCTCATATTATTTGACTTCTTCCTCTCCATCCTGCCCAAATTTTGCTCCCATGAATTCACCTGTCTCTGATCTTGCTTTATTCCACTCTGCCTCATGTCTCGTCTTGCCACTAATGTTGTGACTCTGCTTTTCACTTTGCTCATCCTGGTCTGACTCTGGCTGATCATTTAGCTCTGAATCAGAGTCAGAATCATACAAGCCTGTCTCATGATCCTCTCCTAACTCTGAATCAGACTCATAATCTGTCTCCTCTTGCTCTAGGAGATGCTCCTGTTCACTTCTTAGCGCGCCAGGCTGCCCTTCTGCCTCTGCCCCCCTCTCATACGTTTCTTCTTCTAACCCATCCTGATACTTTTGTCTCTTTTCCTCTGGTTGTAGCTCAGCTGGAGAACCCCGTCCTCTCTCCTCCAGCTCAGGAGGGTACTGCTCCTCTCCTGCAGGCTCGTGTTGGTCCACTTCAGGGCTGTACGGGCTCCTCCTGTACAGACTCTCCTCATCCTCCTCCTGACACGAGCTTCCGGGGACACTCTCACCATCAGACTGCGAGAGTCGGAGGCCGGGTAGACCCGGGGGCTTCTGGGAAAGATCAAATGGTTCCTCTTGGCTGAAGCGCGTGAGGAGGCCCATTGGAGAGGACAGGCAGTATCGTCCTCTTTGCCTAAACACTGAAGTCAGAGAAGTAACAATGACAACAAGCAACTTTTGCAACAAAAATGCGTGAATATGCATGAGTAATAATGAGTGCAGTCTTACATCTTTCATCCAGCCCTCGGTCCATGACGCCGTGTTTGACCTTCATGTGCCTGGTGAGGTTTCCCTTCAGGGTGAATTTGCTCGGGCAGTAGAGGCATTTGAAGGGTTTGCTGTCTGAGTGGAGATGCATGTGGCCCATCAGGTTGTGCATCCTGTTGAACTCTTTCCCACAAAGCTACAAGACAAGACAGACATTTATACGACAGGTTAGGTTGTCAGGAACCAAATGAGAAACAATTTCAAAACCTCAAACCTGCTGCCTGTTGCATGTGCCATACAGAAGCAGAGATGCTTTTCTGCACTATTTTGTAAAAACCCAAAACCCAAATTCCTAAAAAAAAAAAAAAAAAATTGACAGAAAGTGGAAGCATTTAGGAACAACAGCAACTCAGCCACAAAGTGGAAGACCACATAAAATCCCAGCGCAGGGTTAACAGCTGCTATGAAACATATGCTTACGTCTAGATGTCTTTTTCAGGGACGTCCCTGCTTATTTCAGTAAGACATTGCCAAGCCACATTTAAATTGTCCTTTTTCAGGTTCTGATTCTATGTGTTGTGAATGAAAGCTCAACTTTAAAGGTAAAGAGTGCCTCTGGCTGTCATCTAGTCGAGTGAGTACAAACTGCATTGTTTACTTTGTAAATTCAGTGAAGTTGAGTAAGAAACAGTAGAATTGGTGATTAAGGCTAAACTTCCATGCAAACATTGGGTAAATTTATTTTACTCTCCACTTGGCTGCAGTAAAAACTATTTGAGGAAAGAGAAACAATAGACAGAAACAATACACCTCTATTATTTTTGTTTGACTTCCAGAAACTCCTTTAGTAAATGACTTATTCAGAGAATGCAGTGAAGCTGTAGAGATATGTAATCATGAATGAATGTGCAGGCATTGAGATATACATAGACACACGCCCTTTCTCCCTCCTTCTATCCTTGTTTTCCTCTTTTTCTCTTTGTCCGCCCCCCCCCTTCTCCCTGACACATGCACACACACAAGAAAAACAGAGAGAGAAAGGAAGCAACATGGAGACAGAGCCAGGAGGAGAACAGGGAAGGGCTACTCCTGCGCTGTCCTTCCTCTGCATTCTTTTTTATTAGGGTGGTCCTTTCCTTCAGGAGGAGAGAGGGACTGTAAACTGTCCAAGAGGACCGTGAGAAAACAGGAAGCTCCCTCCAGCAGCAGAGAAAGCGAGATGAAATCTATTTGAGGGCCCTGTTCTCCGGGGAGGCCGGCGGGCCATTGTTAGAGAGGCAGTTTGTGCGGCGATATCCTTCCTATGGATGAGGAGGGTCCTTCTGCCAAAAAGTCACTTTGCTATCTGGTCATCGTCTGAGTCCTCACACCAAACACCAAGGTCAAAACAGACGCTCCAGGAAAATGTGGCTACCATGAATGTGACACCTTTATCCTTTTATGTATATATATATATATACACAGGTAGCACCTGGAGTTTTGGAGTCTTTAACAAAACACCTTACAATTAAAGAAATAGTTTGGCATACATGACAAAATATCTTTTTCCACAGCACTTGTTTGGCTCAACTGGTGGAACCAGGGTCCCAAATACAGAAGCAATCCCATGACAACCTCAGGTTTGATCCAAATACTTTGCAATTTGGTGCAAATATTTCCCTATGTTTCCTGTTATTTTAAGTCAAAAGCAAATAAAGGTAAAGACAAACCAACAAACAAACAAAACTTCACCCAGTTGTACACTCAGCTGCATCTCAAAAAAGTAACCTTGGACCAACAGATGTTTAGATTAGCTTAGCATGTCTAACCAGTTCATTCCTGCATCTTTCTCTGAACTTTTCTAAGCGATACAAAATCACCTGTTGATTGCATGTATTATGTTTGACTTCAAGAACCCCATGATGTTCTCACTATTCCCTCATCCATCTTTTATCTTCTTCCATGGTTATTTCTACATGCAACGCATACATGCATTCAGTGGTGTAGTGGTGCATGCAGAGGTGTGTATATTCTTAATTTATATTGCACACTGGATTCAGCTCACCTGGCACAGTTCAAAGGTAACATAATCAGCCTGATAAGCCTTAGTAATAAAGGACAATGACATTTTCACTTCCTTCCAAAACCATACAGAGTAAGCATTGAAAATACCTCCATTTATAGTTGTGATATGGCGCATGTTATGGTTATGGTTGGATATTTATAGGAACTGATACTACAAGCAACAGTAAGAGAACCTTCTTTGTTTTGGTTAAAATATCTGCCATGTTAAGTTAGGGGATTGTTTTTCTGTTGACCATCTTCCTCCCCTATTTTCTAATTTAATTTTAATGGGACATTCCAGTAAGTTCAATTTGATTTGAAAAAGACTTAAACTGAGGAACCGCTTCTCAACCAATACAAATATAAAGTTATAAAGTACTTTATTTTTTGTTGGTGGTGACTTTGATGCACTGCTCAATAATTTAGTTGTTGTAGTTGTTATATATCTAACTGGAAAACCCTGTTAATGTTTGTGAAAGCATGATGAATCATCTGGCAGATACAGATGTTCCAATAACATCTAGTAGAAATGATAACAAACACTTCACAATAAGGTATACTAATTATGCATCGTTAGTTGGTAACGAAAGAGAAACTACCAGTAAACCATTATGAACCACTATGTAACAAACAAATAAGCTACAAAAATTTGGAAAAGTTAATAAGTACTTACTAGTTATTATTCAAGAATGAGTCACCAAGTACTTGTTAATCATTAAAGAATGTAAAACTTACCATGAGTTAACAATTAGTTAACTACTACTTAACAAACAGATAAGGTACACAAATTGTTTGTAGGTAACTAATGAATAACTAACTAATAGTTAACCACTAACAAATTAATAACTACTAGTTAACTGTTAAGGAATGTGGAACAAACTACTTGTTAACATGAATGAATGAGTAAGTATCTACGAGTTAACTATTAGTTAACCATTACCTACAAACACATAATGGACACAAATTTTGAGTTGCTTTTAGGCATGTATAATTAACTAATAGTTAACCATTAACAAATTAGCAACTAACTACTAGTTAACTATTAAGGGTTGTATCTACTTGGTAACATTAAAGGTCAAATATTGTGCAAAATACACTTTGTCAGGCTTTTCTAGGAAAAATATGTGCCCTTGGCCTGTCCACAATCCCCCCAAGAATCATAAGAATCCATCCCTCCCCACCCCCTCTCTTTGTCCCCCTTTCAGAAAATGTGTGCTGAAACAAGCCGTTCTCAGGTTCTCCCCTCATGATGTCATGTGGGGAGTTGGCACCGCCCCCAGGTTCGGTTCCACCCTCCTGTCCGGACCCTCCTTTCTTCTGCCAGCTGAGAGGAGGCTCACGGGAGCCACATTCATTAAGCTACATCAACTTAATGTTAACTAGTAGTCAGTTGCTCATTTGTTAATGGTTAACTAGTAGTAAGTTAAACATTTGTTATCTACTAACTACTCAAAATTTTTGTACCAAGTCGATTTGTTGAGGTTTGGTTAACTAAAGGTTAACTAGTAGTCAGTAATACATTAGTAATGTTTACAAGTAGTCAGTTATTCAATCATTAATGTTAACCTGTAGTGAGTTATACACTCGGTATGGTCAACATGTAGTTATTTTACATGCCTCTAATGGTAAACTTGTTAGTAACTAATTGGTCAATGCTAACTAGTTAGTTATACCTTCATCACCTGCAAACTATTGAAAATGAGTGTACCATATCCATTCATTGGGCAATGGTCAACTAATGGTTAAGTAGTAGTTAGTAACTTATTTGTTAATGGTTAACTAATGGTTAGTTAAATATCAATAATGGTCAAATACTGGTTAATGGTTAAATGTAATTTAAAATCTTGTCAGTTATAGCAAAGACATCTTTTAGGGGATTTTCAGCCGTGTAGTAACAGACACATTTTAAATATCATTTCTTTGGTGGCTATAGATGCCATAAATGTTGATTTAGTGGTGGCAAATGATGTATTTTAAATGTCCTTTGGATGGTGCACATAGATCCTTTAATCATCTTTTAATTGAAAACATCTGCACTCAGGTTACACACAAACATAAACTAAATGCTCTTTGTCTTTGTTCCTCTGTAAAAACTTCACCTAAATTCGTTTTCTGCAATTTTCCAGAGGACATGGTTGTCCGTCACTTCTTTTTATTCTGCACATTTTATCACAGTTGAACTTTTCTCCAGCCACGAGAGAGTAAAAGCCACATCACAAAGTAAAGTGCCAAATCTCTGACATTATCTTGAACCAACCTTGCATTTATATGGCTTGATGTCTGAGTGGACAATCATGTGAGCCTTGAGAGTCTGTTTTTGGACGAAGCTCTTGAAGCACATGTGGCACTGGTAGGCCCGTATGTTGGTGTGGATGAGGACATGGCGTTTCATGTTGGCCAACAGGGTGAACTCACGCCCACAGATGCGACACTTGTGCTCCTTCACCCCCTGAGGAACGACAGAATGAAGAAGTAGAGGTGTGAAAAATGTGATCAACAGAGGAGTCATTCTTCTGCTTCAAAGTCAGCTTATTCTGCCACTTGTCTTTACCTCACTACCCTTTTTTTGTTTAGTCTAAAATTTTTTCCAGGCAATGTGTGTAAAGACATTTAGAATATAATTAATTGAATGGTGGAGCCACAGAAACACAAACACTTAAGACAATCTAACAGAGGACAGTAATTAAATTACTTTGAGAAATCTGCCAAAACAACCTGTAAGGCTTTTGTCTTGAATCCTTATTCACTTTCCAAAATGTTTCAAATCTCCACAAAACACTATCACAATGCTTTTCAAAAATCTCTCAGGGAACCTACTTTATGCGTGAGCGTGTGCTGTTTCAGGTGGTGCGACTGGATGAACTCCATCCCACACTCGCTGCAGATGTACGGCCTGATGTCTTTATGTTTCATCATGTGGTTCTGAAGCTGGCTCGGGTACTGGAAAGTCTTCTGGCACTCTGTGCACCTGCAGGAACAACAGGTGTACAATAATATAATATCTCAGACAGAGAGGAGACATAGAGTACTGAGATGATAGAAGAGAAATGAGCTTTAATTGAATGAGAATATTGGAAACACCCAAGTCTGTCTGGAAGTGTAATCGACTGGCACCTCTAAGCTGAAAATGTTTAACACTTGAGTGGGGGTCTTTGAAGCATTCTGACATGACTTAATTTGATCAGTGAAGTTTGTTTTAATGTGTTTTACTGAAGTTTTTCTTATACTTCTTCCTGCTCCTTTACGCTCATGTAAACTAAGACATTTAAATGTTTGCAGATGGTTAAATTTCCTTCTTCTCTTCTTCTATTTTATTTTCTTTAACCATTTTAAAGCTATCATTTTGAATGATATAAGAAAGATTATCAAGAAATCAAGCTACAAATGTAAGTATTTCTTTGTTAATAGAGATCTAAAAATTTCGAAAACTACTCCAATATCTTAGTTTAATGTTATTTTAAGGATTATTTGCCTTTTTGTAGCGTAACATTTACTTTTATTTTTCGATCGTAAGCCGGTGACCGTGCCGTCTCGTTTTTCTTCTTCTTGCTCTGAATAGACAGACTATGCGGTTTTGGCACATAACTGCCCTCTGAAATCATAACTGCTATTAAGGGGTGTCCCATTTCTAAGTCATGAGATGGCCCACACTTGGTTTTGAGGGGCAAGTTAAGACTGAGGGTTGAGCTTGAGGGTAAGATTGAGGGTTAAGGGGAGAATTGGGATTCAGCCTAACTCCACTTCAAAAACTAAAATGTGCCATATCTCAGTGTACATTTATGTTTTTTATTCAGTCTATGGTGACTGCAAGCCAGGCTAGCTGTTAGCTAACTAGGTCATCAGGCTTCACATTTAGTGTGCAAGCATGAGAGATAAACCTTGCAAAGCAGATGGATTGGCCAGATCCCGTGTCTGTCATCAGTCTGAACCATTTTGCAAAGCTGAACTGCTTGAGGAGGAGACTGAGCGGTACCTTCAATTGATTTAGTGGAAGCAACTGCAGTCTGTGAACAGATTAGCCTGGATGCAGTTATAGCATCAGTTTTATCAGAACTGGGCAATATTTCTTTATTTAAAGCATGCAAAGAGCTGCACTGAAAGCCTTTCTTGATGGTAATTATGTTTTTAGCTCTTGTCCTGACTGGCTTCGGCTAGAGTTTTATTTACCAACTGGCCCCACTGATAGTAAACAAAGATAACAGTGGCCTGTTGAGTTTTGTTTACTCCAGGGGTGGCACAGGCCTTTTATTTCATATGTCCTGTTGCTCTGATTGGCCCAAAATAAATGTAAAAGACATGATAATGTTGGTTTTGTTTCATTAGGGGTTTTTTAATGGTTCCACCCTTAACCACCACCATCTATGGGGTGTTGCAGATGGATGTGAAATACTGTGTATTCCATGCCACGGATATCTGAAACAGTCTATCTGGTATGTCAGGTCAGTGAGTGGTACCAATCTTCTCGTCCTAGTCTCTACAACAAAAAAATTGAAATGCTTTCCAGTGTGTTAGATTGTTGCTTTGATAAGACAGATAAGCAAAAGAAGAATAATCTTTGAGCTCACCGGTACAGGGTGGGGCCGCGATGGACCGTCAGGTGTCTCTTTAGCTGGGCCAATGTGGGGAAATCCAGACCACACTCCACACAAACGTTCTCCTGACCTTTCTCATGCTTCAGCTCATGGGCCCTGAGCTCACTGGGGTACGCAAAACCTCTGCCGCACACACTGCAGCTGAAAGGGGGGGATAAAATATGTTCAATGTGAGAATAAAAAGGTGAAAATATGAAGCACTTAGAACCCACTCTACCTGTATGGCTTCACATCGCTGTGCTGCATCATGTGTCTCTTTAGGTGGCTGGTCTGGGTGAAAGCCTTGTGGCACACCTGGCATTTGTGCGGCCTCATGCCTTGGTGTGTGAGCAGGTGCGTGTGCAGGTGGCTCAGCTGCTTAAAAAGCTTCCCACATAGGTGGCAACCATGCGGTTTGATGCCGTTGTGTCCCAGGATATGTGTGACCAGGTTGTATTTGGATGTGTAGGACTTCTCACACATGCGACACTTCCACCTCTTCTGGTCTCCGCCCACATCGACGTAGTAGCTGTCATCCACGTGGACATTCAGGCCAAGCTTTTCTGTGCTGGTCATCCCGCTACGAGGAGGCACTTCTCGGCTGCGATGCCTGGCGCGGAGGTCCTCTCTTGGGTAGAAAGAACCAGGAGAGAGGTGCATAACAGGGCCGGGCATGAAGAAAGGGTAGGGAAGGAGGCTGTGGTGGAGGGATGGGAAGTATGGAGGGTGGAGGAGGAGAGGAGAGGGAGGCCAAACTGGAGAGGGGCTAAGAGGTTCTTGTTTCACCTGAACAGGTAGATTCATGCCTGGGGATCTGTGATGGAGCTGCAGTCTGTTCAGCTCGATCATACCAGGGACAAGTTTTGGAGATGAGGAGGAAACGTGAGGAGGTGGGAGGGAGAAAGGACTGTGGGATAACTCCACTGTCTTCCGACTCCGGCTGTCCTCCTCCTCCTCCTCCTCCTCCTCCTCGTCACCCCTCTCTGGGGATTCACCTCCCTGGTCGTCCATTTTGAAAGGAGTTCTTTTACGTTTTTGAGACCCTTCCTTTTGGGTAAAACCGGGGCCAAGCATTGAAAAGAAAGAAGGAGGGCTGAACGCGCTGTACGTGTCTCTGGTGGGTGAGATCCCGGGGTATCTGTGAGGGGAGAATTTCGAGGGTTTGATGTAGAGCGGAGGAGGGCCCAGATAGAAACTGGATGTTTGTCTCAGCTCGTCTCTGAGAGGAGGACTTCTTATTGGGGGGAAACTCATTCTGTCCGTTTCCATCTTCTCTGAAAAAAAGAAAGTGAAAAAGAGAAAGTTGGTTAGATATCTGCAGATGCAGTGGTGGAAGATTTATTCACGTATTTCCTTAAAGGTACAGTGTGTAATGTTTGGTGTCATTTACAAGGACAAACCGAGTAAAAATGAAACAAATATTTAAAAGTATGTTTACATTAGTGTTTGTTGATATTGATATTGATAATTTAGTAGAAGCCTTTATCCGAATAACGGTAGTTCGTCTCTGAGTACTCTGCCATCTTGGACTGCAATGTTTGTATGCTACCACAAAATGACATTTTAACAGTTATGCAGTATTTAAAATGTTGTTACCATCAGAAATTAGTGTTGCAATCTACATCAGTCATCAGTTAGATTCCTCTAATAAATGGTTTGCAGTCACCTGTTCCCATTGGCATAGGAATCTCAGATGGGCAAGAAAAACGTGATGGGACTCAATGGGAATGGAGGAAAGTTAGTATGATAAAGCCCTGGATGGACCTGGATGCCGTAGTTATCATCAGAAATATACATCTGGGATAATCCCTACACTTCTCAGTGATTTTTCCCACAGAGTTGCTGAGTTACATGGCAATCAATGTCACATATTACTGAGCCCTTCAGATCTCCTACACAATGCATATACATGTCAGTTTACCCTTTTATGCAGCATTTTCTCATTGTCTTGGTCCACCAGGCAGCGAGAGAGAACAAAGTCAACTAGAATGTTTTATTTATTTTTTTTATATCTGCTGTTATAGCTCTAAGCTCCCTTTTTATACTTGTGGTTTGCCTGTGTCTGTAACACGTGTGAAAACTACTTGTTGCTCATGAAATAGCACTTTGTAACATTCACTTTAAACCGTCCACTTTATTTACCACAGTTTACACTGATCTTGTTATTGCGTGTTTTTCTTTGAAATAAATAAATGAAGGGAAACAAGAGTCTTGCACTAGGCTAAGGTGCAAACTGTGCCTCTTTAACAGCTTTTCTCCCCATAAACATGCTTTTAATGGAAACCCTGATAAACTAACAAGCAGATAAACATTGGGGTAAGTGACCATATAGTGATGTGTCACTCATTAATATATTGGATGTACAAGCCAGCTCCTCAATGTGAACCACGGCAACTGGCTCTTGTTTGAGAACTAGTTTTATTTCTTACATTTTTGTCTTTTTTAAGCATGTTTAAAAAGCCAAACTAGTACAACAGGGCCATAAAGGGCTCAAAAGATAGCCTCTTTTAACTGAGCTGAGCTAAATGATCTGGATCTTTAATAAAGGCAATGATATCCCATCACAAGTGATGCTGAATGGACATCGGCTGTTGAACCACAAGCATGATCAGCATTTACCATGCTGAACTGTACTGAAACAAACAGGACTACTCTGTGGAAATGAACTATCAAGGCTGTAGATGGAGGTTTTTAATCCATGTCCGCTCCCCTTTCTCCATAAACTTTGAAACCTTCTTGCCACATTTGGGATGCAAAGAGGCTTAAGATTGTTTTGTTGTTGTTGACACTGCTGTAAACTACACAAAAGTTTTTGGTTTCATTTTGATTTTACCTACATTCCTAATTTTACACCTTGTACCTTTAACCACTGTGGGGAACTTTGATTTTTGCCAACTTTGGTTCCCCGTGTGCAAGAGGCAGCGGCTCTTATGTCTTTGTTCCTGAATATGTGATATACTCTTTTAGAATGTAAGAAATCTCATCCTGCTTTCTTTTAACCATCATCACTTAACGACAATCTTGACTTTAGAGGTTGTTTGAAACAGTCTATCTCTGTAGTACACACTTTATCTGACTCCTACCAACTTGGCAGTAGCAACTGTTTCAGGCTTTCAAAATGCCTATAAACAAACAATCAGTGGTTATATCACTGGCCTTTTTGGCCTTTAAAGCCCATGATGAGAGATCAGTGCTAAATTTAGTCTGTTTCATAACCAACTGAAACTCCTCACAGGAGCTTTAAAGGAGATTTCCGCCAATTTTACACATCCAGGTGTGTTTACAGCTAATGACCATTCTTGCTCCAGAGGGAACTTTTCTAAGAGTGTTTGAATACAAAATAACAGAATGACAAACCCACACTTGTGGCTGAAATATTGGTGGTCTGTGGCATTGTGAGTATTGCAGACGGATCTATCTCTGCTTAATTCTTCTTCATGGTAATACAGAGTCCCATCATGGCTCGTGATAACTATATTGACTTCAAAATCTCATGGCACACCATCTTCAAATTGATACAAAACAGCCTCTTCATCAACAGGACACAGCTGTGATCTTGTTGATCCCTGACTCATTGTTCGGCCATCTTTAAAGGGTCATAAGAAAACTCCAGTCAGGGATGAGTTAGGATGATGTGATGAATAATGAGGATGAGTGAAGACTCTCTTTGGGTTTAAAGCTGATATTTGAAATCATTTCTTCATTTTTTTTAAGTGATTTGTGCTTTTACATGTATATTTTCAAGATTGGACAGTGGCCAGTGTCAGAGTTCTGGAAATGATAGTAGTCATAGGATGGATTTGAACCTGGACAACAACCTCTGTACATGGGGTGTATGGATATAACCCCAGGCTACTGGTGCCACTCTGCTTGTTAAAGGGCATAGAGCAATCACTGTTTTAATCTTACTGCAGAAAATAAAAAAGCTTAAAGAAGCTTCAAATTGTAAGAGTCAAGTGAAGCACAAGAACCTCTCATTTACTTGATCTTTTTCTCTGATTTGTTAGACCTGCAAAACCAAATTTCAAGACCTTTCAACCAGAGGAAAACCACTTTCTCTGCGTATATTTTGACCCTTTGTATGATCTGAACCTGCGTCTCTAAAGGTTTGATGTAAAGTAATGTACTACATACGTTATGTGGTTGACACCCAGTTTTTGTTTTTAACCTGAAACTTTTCACTTCTTCCTTTCTCACAGATCTTCTCTCCTGAAATTAGGAAGTTATCTGAAATGTCCACCTCTACCTCCCGCACTCTTTTCGCTTCTCCATGTCTTTTTTTTTCTCTGCTCTGTTCATCTTTTTTTTTTTTTTTAACACTGATAGCCAGGGCGAACTTCTCCTTTTCACCTCCAAAGACAGCACCACCATGTTTTAAACTCTACCTCTGTAAGCATTCTGAGTCTGATTAAAAAAGTGATTATCTGTACTTTTAAATGTCATACACCTGTAGATAACATCTTCACTGCAGTTTGTGTGTATTCTGATGCAGATGAAGGTGATATGTGAAAAGATGGAGGGGAACTGTTTAACTTCTGCATGAAATCTAAATCATGCTTTGCAGTATTGTGAATATTTATTGTCTTCCTGTAAATAGTTCAGTGCTTATCAATGAGAAAACCGCTGACATCCATATCAGTCGAATGCTGTAGCATGACCAAGTTTGTCTTTAACGTTTTTACTCTGCATGCCTCTGCAGCTCAATAAACTGAGGATGCAAATTAGATGCACAATTGAAAAACTGGCTGCAAATTGGTATTATTTACACCCATTAAAATTTTTCTTAGTCTTTTAATTTTTTTGAAACAAATTAGCTCTAAAACAAAAGAACATGGGTGGCAGAGTCAAGCTCCACATGTCGAAATAAGTGTCACTCTGCAGGCCTTTTCACACCTGGTACTACACCAGGCAGTTTCTGAGTCCTTGGGACATCCACAGCATGACAAGGGGCTTTAGTGATCAAGGCTCAAGGCAAATACCAAGAAGAGGCCCTTTCCCATGTAGCTAAAAGCATGATAGCAAGTAAATAATATATTATGAAGCATTTCTTTAAGGTTGCAAAGTGAGAAAACTACGACACATACCCAAATGTGAGATATAAATACCCTAATATCAGCTCTCAGAAGCTCTCACAAATAAAATTATGTGCTCACTTTTGTTGCAATGTCCCTTCTTTCCCCCAAATCATCCATTTTTATCAGTTTTGTGCCATGTAACCACACAATAATCCTTGTTTCAGTATTGTTACAGGGATCTATCAACGTCAGGGCTTTTTGACCTTGCTGTTGGGGTCAGGGGTCCTCCCTAGGGACATTTTTGGATAATCATGGATCAATCTTAGAGCAGTTTTATTCACTCTTAGTCCCTTATTTACATTCAAAACACACATCTATAAAAGTAGTTCTAGTCGTATACCTTGTATTAAATTGATACTTACAATAACTAGCCTATCTTGAGGCCCTTTGGAGCATGCAGCCCCAGGCATTTGCCCACCCTAACCTAAAACTGCCTATGTCTATACCATAATATTAAAGAGGTACGTTTCTGCAGAGGTGAAAAAGCTACACAACTATTGTACTCAAGTAAAAGTACAGTAACTCTGGTTAACATGTACTCGAGTAATAGTAAAATTACTGGCCTATAAATCTACTCAAGGGGAAGTAAAAAGTATTTGATTTAAAGTTCACTTGAAGTACTTTTAAGAACAAAACAGAGAGCCAGCCTCATTGCAAGGCAATGCATACTAATGTGCTGCATCCTTTATGGTCATCTGAAGTCACAGGCTAACTCTAACTCAGTCGACAACTTCACTGATGGTGCAAATGCGTCTTTCACCAAAAAACAAAAACAATCCACCAGAAGAACCCCAGCAGGGATCACTGCACAACAGGGAACATCCACACCCAACTAAACACATACAAAAACATCTCAAAACATATCTCAACACTGCCCAAGAGTATGATAGGGTTCTCATCCTCACAGATTATAAATTGCAGTGGGCAGAGCTTGGATCGTTTGGCTCTGTATAAACACTGTTGGATCAACACTGTCAAATAACTCCAAAACTGAAGATCAGTTCATTCAGAATGGAGTTAAAATTACACTTTGGGTACAAATCAGCTCCCAAAGTATCAACACTACAGTTTTTGAAGGTAAGGAGCATTCAGATGTGCGACAATGTGCAAAATAAGGCATGAAAATACAAAACATGTACAAATTTTAATTATGTCATCCTAACTTTTTATGTAATTTGCACATGTCTTATTCTGTTTGTTTACTCTCTAATTTTCTTGCCTGTTTTGTTTATGTGTTGTAGCAACATCCGTATTTCCACTCTGGAAATCAGTTAACAATGATCTTATATGACAGAATCAACAAAACTATAGAGTGAAACTTTTAAGATGTATTCCTGTAATATCATTAGTAACAATTTGTTTTGCTAAGATATTTTGCAAGCTTAAAATCAGTGCAACACACTCCCTAAAAACAGGGAATATCACATTAAAAATATAGTAATCAATGGAAATAAACAGAAAAAAAAATCATTTGTCATAGATGTGAATTTATGTTTGTGACATACAGAAACATAAACATAATGCAGAATACAAAAGATTATAATTCAACATTTTCACAGGATTTTAAGCTGCATGCTGAAGTGATCAATATCTATGTCTCCTTCAGTTTAAAAGTCTCTCCTGCACATGTCCCTAATCTCTAAACGTCTCCCTCTGAAGGTGCTCTGCAGAGACCCCAGCCCATACTTTGCCCCATTCATGCATTCCAAACAATCCATTAAAGCGTAGCCCCTCCTCACATGCCAGTCAGTGCCATGTAAGTGTGTGTTAGTGTGAGGCTGCAGCCAAAGCAGAGTATGTGTTAGTGTGAGAGGAACTTACCAGCTGAGTGTGGCAGTAGAGTGAGTTTTCTGTGATGCTGTGGTTGAAGTGCTACTGCTCTTATTGCTGCTGCTGCTGCTGCTGGTGTTGTACCTGCGTTCTCTCCCTCCTGCTCGTGCTGCAACTCTCCTGACAATGAGCCGCCCGTCCGCGGATAGCATTTGAAGTGACTTAAGAAAGCGAACAGGAACAATCACTTTGTTCTCATTTTTCAGATGAGTACCTTCGGAGAGAAGGAAGGAAGGGAGGGGAGAGGAAGTCAACAAGCCTAGTGCCTTCCTGCAGAAAAATAAGGAAACACTAGATAGACATCTCCATTTCTCTATGAAATAGGGATTTGAAAAGCTTTTAGAGGAACACAGGAGTGCAAAGATGTGATGTTGCACATGAAAACAATGCACTTTGAATGTTTAGCAGCTGTGAAGGCTCCTGTAGGAGTGGAAGATGATCACATTCTGTTAGAACCACATCTGTTCCTCCGAATCCTCCCAAACAAAAGACATGCAAAGAAAAACACACTCTACCTTTATAACGAATGAATTTGTTACTGCCTATACATGAAAATAAGAGATTTCCAGACTGTGTGGAAGGAAAAGTTTTCCTTCTAGGATTGAGCAGATAATATGTTTGTGTAAATCATGCAAGCATGTGCACAACAACATAAAGAAGTTTGGAACAAATCATGCAAGGCTGCAGTAAAACCCAGCAACAAAATGTACCCCTGCAGAGTATCTGAGGTAAAATGTTCAATTCTTGTGAGAAATCAATAAAGAAACCGTTTCATTGAGTTTTAAATCATTTTTGAGTGTTTTGTCATTATTTTTTGTTTGCATACCAAGTTATCTTGCTATTTTGCCTTCTACTAAGCATGCACTGCAAAAATCTTATCATAGCAAGTGTTTTCTTTTTATTTCTAGTCAAACAAATCATGTGGAATCTAGTTAAAGCCAAACCCACTTGAGAAGAACAGATCAACATCCTGCTCATGATGTTAAAAGCAAAAATAGGGCCTCAGTTTCTTTTACTTAGCAGCAATATCTGTGCATGAGGCAAGCCCATTTCTGCTCCTTAAGCTTTTTGAAGAGTGATGTCTTTAAATACCATCATCGGTGCCCCGTCAGTGAACAGAACATGGTATATTGCCATGGATTAGATAAAGTGCCCTCTTGACTGCCCTCTCAGTGGACAATATGTGATACATACAGTGTGTTCAGAAACCATTCAGACCCCCTTCACTTTTTTCAGTTTTGTTATATTGCAGCCTGATGCTACAATCATTGAAATTCTTTTTTCCCTCATTAGTTTACACCCAGTAGCCCACAATGACAAAGTATAAACAGATTTTTTGCATTTTTTTAAAGAAAAAAACGTTAATATCACATTGACATAAGTATTAAGATCACTTACTCAGTTCAAGCACCTTTAACGGCAAATATTACCACCTCAAGTCTTTTTGATTATGATGCAACAAGCTTTGCACACCTGGATGCACCCTAAGCTACTTCTGTGTTGTCTTGGCTGTGTGCTTAGGTTCATCGTCTTATTGGAAGATGAACCTTCGACCCTGTCTGAGGTTCTGAGCACTGCAGAACAGGTTTTCCTTGAAGGTATCTCTGTAATTTGTTCCATTAAGCTTCACCCCCAACCCTGACCAGTCTCCCAGTCCCTGCTGCTGAAAAACACCCCCACAGCATGATGCTGCCGATCTCGTGCTGGGATGGTGTTGGGCAGGAAGCGAGTGATGCCTGGTTTCCTCCAGACATAATGTTTAGAATTGAGGCCAAACAGTTCAATCATGTTTCATCACATAGAGAGTCTCTTTCCTCACAGTTCAAGAGTCCTTCAGGTGCTTTATTTGCAAACCCCAAGCAAGCTTTTGTGTGCACCGAGGAGAGCCACAGCCCAGGTTTTACACATTTTTGTTTGATGAAAGAAACATCATCTAGATGTTTGTGGGACTGCTTGTTTGTGGGGCAGGGGTGAAAATGATCTTTTAAAAGGGCATCTGCTGTATGCAGTAGGGCACCAGAACTAAAAAACATGGTCCTACATTTAAAGTGAAATAACTGAACACTCCCAGTGACTCTTCAAAGAGCTGGTAGCCTGAGCAATCAGGGGAGAAGGACCTTAGTACAGTAAGAGAGGTGACCAGGAACCTGATGGTCACTCTGGCTGAGCTCCAGATCCTGTGTGGAGGTGAGACAAAAGCACGACATTGCAGCCTAGTGGATTATTTATTCTTTCAAAAAACAAATGAACCCCCCCCCCCCCCACACACACACACACACACCCCCACACACACACACACACACACCCTTAACACTCCCAAGAAGCACCACCTGAAATTGCATGTGCAAAGTTTATTTTCACTCTACAAAAAAAAGACCAATGTATGCTCCCTGAAAAAGACTTTTAAATCAAATCAGCTCAAATAAGTCTTCTTCAAGATAAGTGTTCAGAACCGTTACTTAAAATAAGATTTCATTTACATTCCTTCAGAAAATTTCAAGAATTTCAGACCTTGTTTTATTGCTTTTAATATCTTGAAATATGTTTTGATCTGGTTTTGTTGGTTGAATATGTATTGAAATAAGGGTCATGAATCATTTTGATGAGATATATAACATCTTTTACATGTTGAGGTTTGAATTTGTGATAGATGGATGGAAACAGTAATTGGCAGTCAAGAATACCATACTTAAATGTATCAACATAGCCACTAGGAGGCAACAGTGTCCTTTATTGTCCTGTCAGTGGAGTTTCCACCACACAGAGAGCTGCATGCCTTCATTATTGGTAGAAATTTCAACTCTTTCAAGGGATCTGAATTTGGCTCAGCTCATTAAACACTGAATTCCATTTTATCTTTTATTATGTCAGCCAGATTTAGCATTGTTTTAACCTACGATTGATGTGTGCATATATTTGACTTAAATTATTTGCTGTTTTTATGCCAAATTGTACAATTCCTGGAATAACATTGTTGAAAAGCCCCACATTCTGTGTCAGCCTCTTTCTTTTTGGACTGTTTGCTTATCTCTTCTGTTGAAGCAGCAGCAGCACTGCTGTACGCAGTAACTCACATTTTTAGGCCACTCCATGCTGCTAAAGATCATTCAGAGTGCCACACCCATTCATTCTCTTATTGTTATGTTCCTACATCTAATTTTATTTATAAAGGACATTTCATGTAATCAATGAACATTTATCTTAAGGAAAACTCACGAGTGTATCCAAGGGTTGCCAGGGGTGGCCATCGCCACTATAGAACTCTGATTGGCCACCTGAAAATGTTAAACTTTAATTGGTTATATGCTTTATTACAGGGGAGACATGTAATTTAATCGATGTTTTGAGCTTTGTTGCACCAGATTGTTACTGTCTTTGCATTGCACATTTGCTTTTGTTAGCACTAAAAGTTGTGAATTCTGACATCCTCTTTTGAAGTCCATAAAAATGAAGCTAAGTCTTAAAGTAACAGCACAGTGCATGTCCAATGCATTATGATATACTGTATATACAGAACTGTGCAGAACTTTCAGGCATGTTTGGGCCAAAAATTGAGGCTGAATTAAGGCGAGTAAGCCTTCTGACAGCACCATCAGACTGGAAGGAGAATTGACACAACCACAGTCGTGCTCTGGATGTCCTTGCATATCACCAGGGGCATAGGAAAATAATCTGTTGAAAAAAAAATCCTCACCTTTAGGGCAGACTAAGGCTACGTTCACACTGCAGTTAAAAGTGACCTGAATCTGATTTTTTTGCTCACATGTGACTGGTATCAGATTTTTTTTCTGACATTGTGAACAGCGCAAGTCACATTGAATCTGACCTTTTAAAATCAGATTCAGACCACTTTTGTATGTGGTTCTGAAACAGATTTGTATCTGATCTTTTGGAAGTTGACTGCAGTGTGAACAGGCAAACAAAAAATCTGATCTGAGAAAAGATCAGAATTGAGCATTAAGGCATGCAGTGAAAGTAGCCTAAGGGGTGGATGTGGCCGGAAAACATAGCCCATGGCAGTAGTTCCCAAAGTGGGAGTCGCGAGATGCTTTCCATAAAACAAAGAGATTTTTCATGTGGTTGAAAATCATCAATTTTATCTATTATTTTCTAGAATATTGTAAAATAGTTCAAATTAAAATCAAAATGTAGTTATTAAGTGATATCTGTGCTTTAATGCAAGTAAATTTACAAAAACTACTTAAAATTCAAGTTTTGTACATAATGCTTTGTGCAATATTGTGCGATTCATCCTCCTCAAGGGATGATGAGGGTCCTCAATCACGGGCTGAAAAGTTTGGGAAGCCCTGGCCCATGGTACTGTCCGGACAGGATTGCCATGAGCTCCTGGTCATGTTGTGGTTGTTCCAAGGGCCTGAAAGCCACCGACGGTTGTATTCCCAGGATGAAAAGGCCTGGACAAAAGAGATGCCATTGAGCTTGGCCTTGACTGCAGAGTGACACACGTGTGTCAACATGTGTCCAACTCGACTCTGGTCACCCAACCCAACTCTCAAGCCCTGGGTTGTGGCTAATCAGGCTCTGTGATGAATCCTTAGCGCCCTTCATACCCAAAACTTATGCACATGACTGTATGTACACAGGGATAAAACATCTGTAGGATACTGTAGTGTTAATTGTTTAATTAGATATGTTAAGTGATAATAGTCAGGGTAATAATGATATTCTATGTTGGATCTGAGTGCACATACTCCAGATCATACTCCTGCATAAATTAAAGCCACAGTAGGGCCTCCCTAATAAAAAAGAAAGTTCATCAGTTTGAGAGAGTGTGGGCTTTACCTGCCCTCTTTGTAGTGTGTTGAGATAAGCTTTGTTACACATTGCTGCTATAAATAAAGATTTATTAATTCATTGATATCAGGAATTTAAGTTTTATGATGTAGGCTAAATAAAGCAGGCCACGTTTCAATGTCCAACTCCTTTCTTTTGTGGCAGACAAGTTTCACCGTGATCAGCGTGTTTTTAATTGAGATGAGGTGGCAGTTAGTGCGTCAGGGGCTGCAGTAATTGAGCTCATATCATTGAAACAGTGAGACCCTCTTTCATGGGTTGTGGAGGATCATTAACCGAGTTAATTAGCTCATAACACCAATCAACCTACGACCTTGACAATGTGTGTGTCAGTTCCTGCCAGAAATTAACAACTTAATGATGAGAAAAGGAACATTCGTAGGTGTGTGCATATTTTTGGCATCAGTGTTTTTGTGTACAAGCATCCACCTGTCAACAAACTGAGCAACATTTCCAAGCCATGATGGCGGCTTTGAAGGCCCAGGTTTAGCAATGGACTTGCTCTTGTGCCATTTACAAGCTTCTTTTTACTTTGACCTGCCTTTATGCCCTGGAAAAAAAAAACTTTAAATGAGAATATCTACCACCCATTTTTCCTTTTGTTGTTATTAGTTTTGATGTAATTTTTGATGTTTTCTGAATTTTAAAATAAGGAGAAATCCTAAACAGCCTATCCCATGTTTTATGACTGCTTCCTCAATGAAAAGAGTCTTTAGTAAAATCCCAGATGTACTACACTCACGTACCCTCTTTTATAAAATGTAATTTAATCTCCTGATTCACTTCTTGACCTCTTTGACTTTTCTGTCGACTCGTACATGCACGGTCACGCAGCAAAATCCCATCTTTAATGAATCGCAACAGTAAGAAGCAGAGCAGGCCGCAGAACCGCCGCGCCATTTTGACCCCGAGCCTGCCCAGTGGTCATCTTCATCTCTGAAGGTGACAGGAACTAAAACAGGCTCATTAAGGATCTCTAAGTGGCTTTTTAGTTTCTGTGTCACTCTCTAGAGAAGCTCTGGAGGTATATAAGTCATGTTAGAGGCACTAAGGACAGAAGAAAAACCAGACGAGCCTGAAACAATCACCAAACCTTCTGGTCATAAAGCAACCAAGAAAAGAGTGAGTTTTGGACATCTGAATGGCTAACTCTGATCAACGGGCTTCTAATGTTGTAATTTTGGATGCTAACTAGTTTGTTTTTCAATCTTTCTTTCAATCTCTCTGCAGAAATGACTGGAGCCGCTGTGTCCGTGTGCCTATTTTTCCTCCTGTCCATCTGTTCAGCGTGTTACATCTCCAATTGTCCAATCGGAGGGAAGAGGTCCATCATGGATGCACCACAGCGCAAGGTAAGCTGCTTTGGTCACCATTAAACCTCGGACTCTTTTATGAAGTCACAGAGCCAAAATTAGGAAACGCACTATTGTTCACTTAAACTTAAAGAGTGAACCTAACTAAGGAAAAAGGAACTTGTTATGGATTGGAGGTTGGCAATAACACAGGCCATCCTAGATTAAAGCAATGGTAGCTGTAAATACTCTCCATCTCAACCACCTCTTCTATTAAAAGTATGGGGTTGTTATTTTTTCAGAGATGATCTGAGCCTGGCCTCAGCTAAGAGGCTTGTGCAACTTTTGCTGATCCATGTATTAGTTTTGTTGATCACATTTGTGAAGGGCTGTTTAACTGGGCCTATGAGGGGTCCAGTAATTTCTGTGGGCAGGTCTGTCTCAGTGACTAGACAACACAAAAACAAGTTTGGATCAGAGTGAAACTGAAAAAAGGAAAGATGATTCAAAATGCTAAAGGTAAATGCCTATTACATTGACAATAACAATAATAATATCCTCCTGTAGTGCATGGCGTGTGGCCCTGGAGACAGGGGTCGCTGCTTCGGACCCAGTATCTGCTGCGGGGAGGGTCTCGGCTGCTTGCTGGGCTCCCCAGAAACTGCTCACTGTGTGGAGGAGAACTACCTGCTCACCCCCTGCCAGGCAGGAGGGAGACCTTGTGGGTCAGAGGGAGGACGCTGCGCTGCCTCAGGAGTCTGCTGTGATGCAGGTAAGAAATGGAGCAGAGGATGATTAAACAGTCACGTCTTTAACTGTAGATAGATGTGGATAAAGTAGCAATGCTTTAATTAATAGACTTAAGCTTGTGAAGCGCTTTTCTAGCCATCTGACCATTCAAAGCGGGTTTACAGCTCAGGTCACACCACATTTAAACACTGGTGGCAAAGACTGCTATGGGAATTATCCATCAGTATTAGCTTATCCCATTCAAACATATCTATACCCACATCAACCAACAAAGCAGTGAGAGCAAATTGGGGTTGTGTCTTGCACAGGGGCACTTGGCATTTAACTGCAGGCGCTGGGGACAACCGACTCCACCTACTGAGTTAGAATAGCAATGGATAACAAATACCTTCAAAGTAAAAGTCCTGCTCCAAAACTTACTGAAATCCCTTGAGAGGGTTTTTAGCTGGTTTTAATCAAATTCACGCTGATTCCTCTACGACCTCAATAATCAATTTATTATTATGAGTTCACAGGTGAGTTAACACAATCATTAACTTTCTGCTGAAGAGTTTTGTTATCATGCTACTTCCATGTGTCTCGTGTTTAAAGACAGTACAATGTTTTGATAACCACTTATGTACACGACAAGATCAGCAAGAGAATAGAGGTCACGTTTTCTTCAGGGAGAAAACTGAGATTCAGTTCATCCCACTGGCATTTAAAAATCCCTGACTTTTATTCACCTGCCCCAGTGGCTGGTAGGCTGAGCAAATTCACTGTTCATGCATTTGGCGGGTGGCAGGTGCTAATTCCAACCCTGGCTGTAAGGTCTGACCTTAATCATGCTGAAAACACGTAGTCTGATCTCAGCTTTACCATACTGGTACAGGTATGTGTGAGACCTCTTACCCTGTAAGTAGTTCTCCAAACAGCCTGTTTTTAAGCCTTCAACTCTTTGTATATTTTATTTGACTCAGAGCCTGTACTTTCTTGAATTCAAAGGATTCTGATCACCTTAAAAGTGAATGCTGGAAAGTATCACAGTTTTGTGCTTCACTAAATTTTCTAAGTCAGGAGTGTCCGAACTATGGCCCGGGGGCCAAATGCAGCCTGCTGTCCTTTTTTTTTTTTTTTTTTTTTTGTCTCGGGGCAAATTCTAGAAATAAAATGAAATATGGCCCACATGAGATGATGAAGCTTGTGTTCAACTGTAGTGTACTTTTTAGTTTCAACACCGGGCAGAGCTACCATGCTGATTCTGTAAACAAACATTTTGACAAGAAGATATATTGATTAATAATGTCTTGATAGATTATTGCAGCAAATAGCAGCACCAATAGCATTTCAGAGGCGGAGCCAGTGGTAGACAGAGCCAAACAGGGCTACCTTAAATCCGATTGGCTGCCCCAAATCCTGAAAATAACTATTTGCCTTGCAAGCCATTAACAAGCCATTTAGGTGTATTCACTCGCTAAGCGAGTATTGTATTAACTTACTCTGGATTCATTACACCCTCAAGGCCAGGAGTATGAAAGTGGCCCCACCATTCTTATATATTTTTGTATGTGGCCCTAAGTGGAAAAAGCTTGGACACCCCTGTTCTTAGTAACTACCCCTTACTGAATGCATGATCTATTTGTGTGATTCACTTTTATTATACTACATTTACAATAAAAAAAAAACATAATTTACTTAGTTTACTGGATTCCTTGAAGCTCTACGTATTTTGAACAGGATCTCTCACTAGTATGAAGCCTATTTTAAAGCTCATCCTGGGAAGTTTGTTTCAATTTGGTGCCACTGGTGGACAAAGCAGTGGCTAATCGTTCTAGTAATTGGTTAAGAAGAGCTATAAAGGGCTTGCACTGCCATGAAAATTGGTTGAAAAAATCACAGTGAAAAATTGAAAAGTTACATATGGGTTTTGTTGGTGGGCGTGGCTCAACGGCTCAGTGGGAAGATCTATAGAAAAAAACAGATCAGCCACCTCACCACATGCAACCTAGGAATTTGGAATTTGATATGCAGCGAGAGGATTTGCTGCTGCTTTGTTTGTGCAGGAAACGACCCCAGCCGTTCTACAAAGCATGGCTGCAAATTGACTCAGTGCTGTCATTACTGGAAATACAGTACATGCCAATGAGCCATCTTTATATAGACAAAGCAATATTTTTACAACATGCTTTACATTGTGTACTTTCATTTCATGTTGGCTGTAATGAAAATGACAGGTCAGGGTATTTTGAGTTTTCTGTGGTTGATAGATGTCTCAATAACAATATATTTAGCAGCTCTGCCATATGGCCAGTGTACACCAAATACTGATGTGCCAGGTGCCGAAGGTGTTCAGTGATGCTTGCAGCCCTAGTTTCCACTAATTTTGTCTTGTAGTGGGGTTTATTTTCACTTTTTCCAAAAAACTCTCCTTCTGCAATCTTTTAACAAATATCAGTCACAGTTAATGATGGGGGAGGGCGATATTAATGATACAGAAATAATCAATCTTCCCTCTGATGGTTTGTTTGCTTTTGCGCATCATAAAGAGCAGTAGTTTCTAATTTCCGTTTGTTTTATAACCAGCCATAAAATTCTCTCAGCAGCTTAAATTAGCAGTATTTATTTCTACATTTGAGTTGTGCACCATTTGTCACCTTGACCTTTGTATTCCCCATTCATGGTCCTCAGACACTAGACCTAAAACAACACATCATAAAGTGTTTAGATTAAGTATCAATCAGTCATTTTTGAACTCCTCCTCCTCCTCCTTCCTGACACAGAAAGCTGCACTACAGACCAATCCTGCCTCATGGACGAAGAAGGAGACGACCAGGTCAGCCAGTTTGACGGCGGCGACCCTGGTGACATCATCCTCAAGCTGCTGCATCTGGCTGGTCACACTTCTCATCGAGTCCACCAATGAGCTGCTTCAGACACCACGGCCTCTTTGGAAACAAGAACCGGGACCTGTAGTTGTAGTTAATGTAGTAATAGTTCTCTGTTTGTCTTCATCTCTCTGTAGAGTGCCTTTGTTGATCTATTTTTATGTATGAAAAAGGGATGAATATGGACAGTGGTCATCCAGATATATGCATGCAGAAATAAAGTTTGGGAGAGTACATAGTGTTGTTT
Source organism: Cheilinus undulatus (assembly GCF_018320785.1). Taxonomy (NCBI): domain Eukaryota; kingdom Metazoa; phylum Chordata; class Actinopteri; order Labriformes; family Labridae; genus Cheilinus; species Cheilinus undulatus. The sequence continues at coordinate 38,834,281 of NC_054869.1, read as the reverse complement.
TTTGCCCTGTGACTTTGCTGTAAACCTTCCATACACTAAGGGCAAGTCAGCATAAAGCTTATCAGGTTGCAGCATTATTCTACTCTATACGAAGTCTGCTATCACTAATGTACAAAGCACACAGCCGACTTTATCTCACATCTTTGCATAATCTTGCAACAGAACTCTAAAGAATCCTCACATGATGCATGATGTATGTGTGTGTGTTTTGTCTTGGCAGCTCTCACTGACACAGTATGGCTGTTGCAACACTGTTAACACTTATCTTGCACAGTAGTCACCTTTGAACCATTCTGCATTAACTTCATAGTTAAGACCTTTGGTTTTAACCTGTAGTTTAGTTCTTCTGTTCACCTGAAAAAAAAAGTCAGATTTCACACTAATCTTAAATCTTAAGACATAGATGAGAAATTATTGATTTTGTGCTTGATTTAATTATTTCATTATCTTTTGTCTGCTCTGTAGGAGCTCAGGGAGCTTATCTTACATGGAGGGTGACATCACCTGTGTAAAGTACCTGTAAGGAAATGTGGAGTAGGGTTCACACTGTGGTGCTGACAGTCAACACCAGTAAGGTTTTGACTAGGTGCAGGGACTTTTAAAAAATAAAGAAAATATAGATACAATTTTCCTAAATAAAAATGTAGAACTACAAAAAGGAATTTCTATGACAGGAGCAAAGTCAAAATTTAAAAACTGTGGTGCAAAATCTCATTCTCAAAGCTTCTGATTTTTTAAACTGGTCACAAAACAGACTAAAACTACAACCACCACTAGGTGGTTTCATCAATCTGAAAGGTTTACAATTAAATTGTACTGGAGGGTCAAGAAAGTAGGCTAGGAATAGGGTTTGTGCAGCAGTGTGATTCGTAAAAATCTTAATTTGTGGAGTACAGTGCCTATAAAAAGTGTGCATCACCTTTACCAGTCGAAGCTTCATGGGTGAGTGGCAAAGAGAAAGCAACTGTTGAAAAAAACTCATATTAAATCTCAACTAGAACTCACCAAAGGCCACCAGGAAGACTCCAAAGGCACCAACCCTACTGTGGAGCACACTGACGGCAGCATCATGCTGTGGGATGCTTCTTGTCAGCCAGCCCTGGAAGACTTGTAAAGTAGAGAGATGACCAAAAACAGCCAATCAGGCATGAGTAGGATCAGGTAGAACAGAACAAAACAATAGCCACTAAGGAAGCAAGCTGACCAAATGGAGGAAGCACAACAAACACAGCCATGGCAACAGTAATGGAGCTCCAACTTGTTGATTTGTGGCAACAACATGAGTGATTATACAGTGTCTTTTAGAACATACATACATGCAATCAAACTGAGAAGGAGAGGAGCTAGACCAAAACCACTACCACAGTGGATATAGCAGATAGCTAACGGCTAGCCACATTAGCTTGTTCACTCTTAAGTCATGTTTGAGTGTGTGAGACTTGGAGTTTTGAACGTGGAGACTCTGGTTGCTGATGAATGAATCTGTTTGTAGTGTGCTGTGTTGGTCATTTCTTTGCACACTACACCACAAGAACAAAACTGCTAAATCTGCCATTCTATTTTGTCATTTAAAAAATCAGTTTAGATTTTAAAAATCTTATATTGTGTACCAGGCTTTGAGGCTACATTGCAACATTGTGTTCACAGTAATGGCCTGAGCAGATGTTCGTATGAATATGAATGAATGGTCAGACAACCCAAAGCATTCAGAAGTGCAAGAGCAAATGAGGCCATCAGAGAGAGGATTGTTTATTTTCGTGTTGTTCTTTTTATCGTCTGAAACTTGTGCTACACAGAAGGTGCCAGATGAAATTCATCTGCAGACACAGCCTTTTCTTTTCCCACACATTCACAGCAAAGATATAAGGTAAGTAATGCTAAGCCTAGAAGTAATGTTTTATCTCTAGGGGGCACTAAAATCAAGTCTTTGACAGTAAAATGTACTTTGTCCCATTAGATACAGCATAAGGTGAAATACTATCTTAGTATGCCTTGATTCTTTAAGGACAAATTATAATACGGATACATTTTACAAAATACATTTTAATGAGAAGTTTCTAAAACTCTCCACTCTGTAAAACTTAATGTAACCCATTTTAAAAAACAAATAAGAAAAATCTAGTGCCAAAAACAATGCAAGGAAAGTACACCGGGATGGGAGTTTGCTGAAAACAAAAGGGTAAAAGCAAGTGAGGAAATGTGATGAAAAAAGGAACTGAAATTGAAAATGAGAGAAGAAGGGAGGAAAAAAGGAAATGAGAAAGCAGCAAACAGGAGCCTGACTGCAACTTTTGTCCAATCAGCTGTTCTTCTGGTGTGTGATTCATGCAATGTCATCAGTCTCACTTTACACAACAGAAGACTTGCAGGATCTTGGTCATTTCTCTGTTATGAACAACAACGGACTGATTTTAAATTCAGTCACACGAAAGATTACTTCTGGAGTCTGGTCACTGTGAACCTCTTTTATCTCTGTGTGTGGTTTATCTTTAGTGCTGAAGTGGGCTGGATCTCCTGTAATTGGAGACACCTGGGGGTTAATGATTGCACGGCTGCAGTTAGAGTATAAAACAGGCAGGATACCACTTCTAGCTTACCTTCACCGTCTGTCACCATGTCTTTCTCTGGAAAATACCAGCTGGAGTCTCAGGAGGGCTTTGAGCCTTTCATGAAGGCCATCGGTAAGAATCATGCTTACATTTGTCTACTTCTTTTCAATGGCTGATTTTTTTGCGTAGTTTTTGTTACACTGATCTGATTCTAAGCTGCCTGTATTTTGTTTTATTGATAAAAGTTAATGCCAGCTGGTTTGTCCAACAGTGTCGCTCTAAGATACTAAATGAAGCCTTCAAGTCAAATAAATACAAACTTATTGCAATGTCCTCTTAACCTGCTGCCTTTTATCTTCAGGTCTCCCTGATGAGCTCATCCAGAAAGGCAAAGACATAAAGAGCGTCTCTGAAATTGAGGAGAGCGGTGACAACTTCAAAGTGACGGTCACAACCGGCACAAAGGTCCTCACTAACTCCTTTGTCATCGGTCAGGAGGCCGACATTGAGACAATCACTGGGGAGAGGATCAAGGTAAGCCAGGACCTTTTTTGTACCTTTTGAACCTACATCGTTTTGGCTTTGACATTTTGTACTCTTTATTTAACTTGGGGATTTTGAATTTGCAAGGCCTAGATGGAACCCGGCAAAATTTTTACTGACTCATCCTCACAGAACCTAAAAATGACACTCTGCCTTGCACAAATCGGCTACAAACCTGTTTCTGTTAATCTTCAGGCTGTTGTAAGGCGTGAAGATGGCAAGCTGAAGGTCTCCCTCAAGGGAATTGAGTCAGTCACAGAACTGGTGGATGGGAACACGATTGTCAATGTGAGTAAAGGGGAAGCTGTCACTTTACAGGATCTCTGATGATGACTCTTCAGAATTTTCTAATGTAATTTCTTTTCTTCCTCCCTAGACAATGACTCTTGGTAATATTGTATACAAGAGGATCAGCAAACGCGTCTAAATGTCTGCACTTGGGATAATAAAAAGTTTAAAAATGCACCACTGTCTTCTCTTTGAACTAAATTTAAACTACATGCCTGAAGGAAGCTGCTATTTGTTGAAGTCTCTTAATGCTAATAGTTAGTGACACTTTTGAAAGACTGTAGCCTTATCTCAAGTGTTGCATTAACAGGCTAAGGGTCTTTTCATGACTGCACGGAGTCGAATTAGGACTGTTAACCACACTTTATCACTAACGGTTGCAATACTGGGGGAGCGTTTCAACCCTTGACAAATGGCTTGCAGAAAATTCACTTGGTAGAAAAGCTTTTACCTTGCGAAATGCAACTACTGCTCATCAACTTGCACCTGGTTTGTGGGACTTCCTGCTTTCCGAGCTGTTAAAGGCTCAACTTAAATGGGCAAATGGTTCACATTTAACAAATGACACTAGCTGTGACTGAGGTCAGTCCTGAATCCTTGCTCTTTATGAAACATCCAACTGGGAGTCAGTGGAAGTTAACCACTGACTGTAATGCATATTAAAATTGTCTAGTCCTGCACAAGTATTGACTATTAATATGCACTGGCTCTTTCAAATATTACTACAAAGATTCAACACAGCTACTCACTGAGCAGCAGGGGGAAGTCTAATAACCCAGAACCACAGGGGATTGGGGCTGCATTTACTCTAACCTATTAAAAACATGTTTAATCTAAAGTGGTTCTGGGCCTTAACCCACTTGGCTCTAAGAAGAGCTGAAACACTCATGAAACTGAAACACTGTCAAATATCCATTTTCCTTTGTAATAAGTGAAAATCTAAATTTAGAATCAAAACGTTTCACTAAGCTTAGTGGATGGTTTCTACATGATGGAAATGGCATCTTTGGTGTTTAAACTTTAACAAGATTAAGACGGCAAAATATCACTTAAGATTACAAACATTTTCAGTACTTTGATACTTCCCTCTGCTGTGTTTTAAAAGATTACTGCTTGATTATCAGTAGTATAGTGGGTCCCAGAGCTGCTTTTCAGTGGGTTATAAGGATGTGACCTGGGAAAAAAGGTCTGATGTAAGAAAGCTCCAAGTGAACAGCAAACATTTGACATGACATTTTGCCATAAATACACTTTGGTATTTTTTAACTTATGTCATTATCTTGGGATAATAAAGGTGGCGTGTTCATGTGATCATTGTGCAAGATCTCTAAAAACAAGCAAAATTCATATGTCACAGTAATTGTGTCTTCCCAGGGCTTATATCATGGTGTGCTGATGAAAATGGCATCATTTAATTAAATAAAGTGGTCAAATATTTTTTGGAAATTAAGGTCACAATTTCTCATAAGGTGATGGTGGACTCTGAGGCTGGTCCAGATGAAGAAAAAACTTTTGTGCAGTTTAGACAGTGCTATGCAAGAGTGCTTGCAAGTTTTGATGAAAGTAAACAAATTTCCCATTATTCGCTGCTTTCTGTTAGTTGCAAAACAGGCATCATTTTCTGACTTGTTTCATATTGAAGTTTAAAGTTCTAGTATCAGCATTACTGGCAATGTATTACATTATCTTGTGCACAAATGATCAAGAAACATTGGACTGAGGGGTAACTTGACTTGAATATTGATGGTATAGTTAGCAAAAGCTGCATAAAATGTCTGCATTCAAATTTGAAAAGAATCTTGTTAACAGTATCAAAAACAAAAGGAACATAATAAGTTGAATGTGAAATGTTTTTAATGAAAAGTAAAGCTACAAAAGTGACTGAGACAGAAAATGATTGTGACTAAATGTGCCGACCTAGACAATACTCAGAAATCTGTTAGCAGTAAACAATTGGAGGGTTTTCTGTGGTTTATTGAATGGAGTCCTGTTTACTTCTTCCGGTGGAACATATTCTTGATTCCCTCCTCCACGGACTTTGGTTCGTGCAACATGGTCATCGGTTTGTTCTTCAGAGCCGCCTCTCTCATACTGTGGTAAACGTACTCATTCTGTTTGAACATCCTCAGCTCCATCTCTGTCTGCATACGCATTGCCTGATAAAATATCACAAAGAAGACACCATCAGTGTCCTCATATCAAATAGCAGCAAAACACAAGGTAATGCAGGCATGTAACTTGAGTTTTGTGCTTAACTTGAGAGATACATAAAATTATAATCTGCAGGTGCCTGAAAGGGCAATAACCATCTAAAAGATGTGACTTCTTCTAATCATATCTTACAAATAGGTTTCAAACAGAGACAACCAAGTGAGATATTAGGAAGATTTTGTCATTTTAAACCTGCAACAACACAATTTTCTAAGCACTTAAATGAAATATTAACACAACAGTTTATAGAAGAAGTTAACTGCAAGCAATAAATCTATTCAGCAATCAACATCTGCAATTATTTACAGCTCTGTTTCTGGCTACACGGTCAGTGTCAGCCCACAGTGTAGTGTCTGTTATCTGATACTTTATTGGCTTATTTACACCTGGAGAAAATGTTTGACTCTGTAGCTGTTAAATATTTTTGGCTCACTGATGCTAACCTACTTTTGGAGTTGATAAGGTCAGGGATATGTTTTTAAACTGTTGCATTTTTTCATATAAATGGCAAATTGAGCAAAACTTAAGCAAACAGAAGCAGCAAAGCTACATATCAGACAGCTATTCAACAGGATATAGCTTCATGTAAAGCTCTTTGAAACAAAGATTTACTATTTTTTGTTTTACCTTTAAATTTCAATTATTGAGAAGGGGATGGGTGTGTACCACAGATCCGAGATGCCCCCTCTTTTGGACCACTACTGTGAGACGACGTCTCTGTCAGAACGGAGGTGACCTAAATTGCTGGTACAGCATTTCAGAGGTTTTTTTCTTTAATTAAACTTCATTCATAAATGTCTGCCGATTACATTCATGAAATATCAAATTGGCAAACATTACAGACTAAACAACATTTCAAAAATAAACCTGAAAAAAGATCAGAGGTCTAATCCACCATTAAATTATGCATAGCCCATTTCAGAAGTAGTCATGCAAACAGTGGCTCACTTTAGCTTTGTTTGAGTTACACTGGCTACATAGTTAATGCTGCTACATCAGCCAATGTAGCAACCTTAGCTTTAGCACTAGTATCTTGAGCATTAGCAAACATAGTTAACGCTGAAGAATCTAAAGCAAATGCAGCATCAGCTAACGCCGCATCAGCTGACGTGGCATCGACTAACGTAGTTAACATACAGTTGAAACCAGAAGTTTACATACACTATATAAAAAGGCACATAAACTTTTTTTTCTCACCGTCTAACATTAAATCAGATTAAACTTTTCCTGTTTTTGGTCAATTAGGATTACCAAAATTATTTCTATTTGCTAAATGCCAGAATAATGAGAGAGATAATTTTTTAGACATTTTTTTATTATTTTCTTGAGAGTCAGAAGTTTACATACACTAAGATTACTATGCCTTTAAACAATTTGGGAAAGCCCAGATGATGATGTCATGTCTTTGGAAGCCTCTGATAGGTTTATTGACAACATCTGAGTTAATTAGAGGCACACCTGTGGATGTATTTTAAGGCACACCTGAAACACACTGCTTCTTTGTGTAACATCATGGGAAAATCAAAAGAAATCAGCCAAGATATCAGGAAGAGAACTGTGGACTTCCACAAGTCTGGTTCATCCTTGGGTGCAATTTCCAGATGCCTGAAGGTGCCACGTTCATCTGTTCAAACAATTATATGCAAGTATAAACACCATGGGAATGTCCAGCCATCATACCGCTCAGGAAGGAGACAGGTTCTGTGTCCCAGAGATGAACATGCTTTGGTCCGAAAAGTGCATCTCAACCCAAGAACAAAAGCAAAAGACCTTGTGAAGATGCTGGCTGAAGCTGGTAAGAGTGTGTAATTATCAACAGTCAAACGAGTCCTGTACCAACATGGGCTGAAAGGCCACTCTCCGAGGAAGAAGCCATTACTCCAAAAGAAACATAAAAAAGCCAGATTACAGTTTGCAAATGCACACAGGGACAAAGACCTTAATTTTTGGAAACATGTTCTGTGGTCTGACAAAACTAAAACTGAACTTTTTGGCCATAATGACCATCATTACATTTGGAGAAAAAAGGGGGAAGCTTGCAAGCCTGAGAACACCATCCCAACTGTGAAACGTGGGGGTGGCAGCATCATGTTGTGGGGTTGTTTTGCTGCAGGAGGGACTGGTGCACTTCACAAAATAGATGGCATCATGAGGAAAGAACATTATGTGGAAATACTGAAGCAACATCTCAAGACATAAGCCAGGAAGTTCAAGCTTGGGCGCAAATGGGTTTTCCAAATGGACAATGACCCTAAGCATACCGCCAAACTGGTTACAAAGTGGCTTAAGGATAACAAAGTCAATGTTTTGGAGTGGCCATCACAAAGCCCTGATCTCAATCCCACTGAAAATTTATAGGCAGAGCTGAAAAGGCATGTGTGTGCAAGGCGGCCTAAAAACTTGGCTCAGTTACACCAGTTCGGCCAGGAGGAAGGGGCCAAAATTCCTGCAAACTATAGTGAGAAGCCTGTGGAAACATATCCAAAACATTTGCCCCAAGTCATACAGTTTAAAGGCAATGCTACCAAATACTAATGAAATGTACGTAAACTTCTGACTCTCAAGAAAATAATAAAAAAATGTCTAAAAAATTATCTCTCTCATTATTCTGCCATTTAGCAAATAGAAATAATTTTGGTAATCCTAATTGACCAAAAACAGGAAAAGTTTAATCTGATTTAATGTTAGACGGTGAGAAAAAAAAGTTTATGTGCCTTTTTATATAGTGTATGTAAACTTCTGGTTTCAACTGTAGGTTTGTTAGCTTTAGATTTAGCTACATAAGCTTCATAGCTATGTTATCTTTGCAGCTTAAATAGCTTACATAGCTTTGTTAGCTATTTAGCTAAAAAGCATCTAATGTAGGTTGTTTAGCTTTAGCCTTATCTACATTACGTGTGTTAGAGGGTTTTCATGGAGGACAAGGTTTTTTCCTGTAAGCAGACTGTTTAGTCTGACTTATTAAAAGTTCTGTAATCAGGTTTTGCAGGTCAGAGTTTTAAATTTAAGCTTTTGGTATCCTAACCCTTACTTTAACCCTTACCCTAACACAAACCCAATGTTTAATCCAAAATCAAAATTTTGTCAATTGGGGCCCCAGTGGCCTAGTGTGTATGCCCATGTTCCCATTCAGAGTTCACAACAGATTCTCAAAACTCCAACTTTTAAAGTCCCCAAAGCAGTATTTTAGCTTTTTGATTGAAAACTGTAACCTCTTCTAATTGCTGTTTTAAATACTTATTTCAAGATTACAAGGCATTTACCTCCAGGTCCTTGGTGATTGGATGTGTAGGCCCGTGAGTGATCATGAGAATGGCGTAGGCCTTACAGATCATCCCGTGGCCGACCTCGATCTCCCCAGCCTGCCAGTGAGTCACTCCTGCACGCATTGCAGCCATACCCAGAGCAGCGTTGTTTGGGTGGTACAGTTTCCTGTGAGGGGCAAAGTTGGATTTATTCCAGTGATTATTATTTAAGTATTCCCACTGTACTGTTGAAACTGACCACTGAGTATCTTTTTACTCACATGTAACCCTCCACCATTTTGCGGGCGTAGTCTGCGGCATCCTCAAAGTACTGCAGGTAAGCTTGAACCTCACTCAGTGTGCTCCAGATCCTCAGCAGGTAGATGTGAGTGTCTGCCAAAATGGGCTCTGTCTTTTTCACACACTCCTTGCAGTATTTCACCACCTGAGAACAAGAACATTCAAAAGCAGATCTTGGAAGTTAAACACAGCTTTGATGGAAGGAAGGAAAACAACTCTGCTGGAATAATAAGAAAATATTTTATTCTGGAGCTGAGGTACATCCCAATAAAACTGGCTGTAGATAGATCTAGAGTTTAATCATCCATTTTGATCTTCAAACTAAAAGCTCCTGGTACTTTTAGTCAAAAAGCATGCATCTAATAGGACGCAATAGGTCATTTGAGACATTACCTCATGATAGTCACCATTTAACCGAGCCTTGTCCATCTTGTCCAGTATATCAAAGCAGTAATCTGTCGCCTCTTTCACCTGCTCCTGTGTGGGCTGAAACAACAAAGATGGGAGACAATGATTAAGTATGAATCAACAAATCACAGCACTGTATCACTTCTTGATGATGAGCATATAAAGTACATAGTAAATACAGGGAAAGCCATCTAACACATGTGAATGTACAAATCAGTATAAGAGCAAAACATTATATTATAATGTAGATTTAAGCAACCTTTGCCCTCCTTGCCATGGCACTGTCGTCTCAGCAAGGCTTATTACGTTATTTCAGTATTTAATGTTTGTAGATAGGGAGCACAGAAAATCAAAGTCAGAGTTCTTGTATGTGTAACACACCTGGCCAATAAGCCTGATTCTGACCAGTGTTTAAGATTTGATGGCATCTAGTGGTAAAGCTGGAAATTACAGACAAATGCTTCCCTCAAATAACGCTTTTATTCAACTGATAATTGACTAAAAAAAACATATTTTTAATATTATTAAAGCCAAAAGGCACTACCGAATCTGACACAAAGTTCATATGAGAAGACATAAAGCCTGCTGTGAAAGCTCCTGTCCCAGCCTTGAATGTTTTGTTTGTTTCTTGGTCAAATATTGAGAGTCAACATATGAAATAAATATATCCATTTGTACAAAAAGACCCAGAAACTCTCAGCTTACTAATCCATAAATTTTAGCCATCTTTAATCTTTATTTGACAATATTTATTGTTTGTTTGTTTTTTTTTTTGCTCCAAATTTTTACACCTAATATGGGATGCCTGATACTATATAGTTAATTTTGGTGGTTTTGTATTACCTTTTTTGGATGCGTTTTTTTAATTTAAGACCATTAACAGATTTCTATCAAACCCATACACTATGAAAGGGCAATATATAAAGAGGATTTAAGATACATTGATATATTTCTATAAAAATAAAAGGTAAGACAATATTGTTTTTATTGAGTGTATGGTGAAGTTGATTTGAAAAAATGCCAGGTCTAATGCCTAGTAAAGAAATTGTTCACAGTTTACTGACAGAGCAAAAGAGGATGGGGTGCAGATGGCCTGGCCGTTAGGTCACGGCCCATGTACGCAGGTGGCTGGGGTTCAAGTCCAACCTGCAACTCCTTCCCTGCATGTTTCTCCCCAACTCTCTCATCCTTGTTTCCAAATCTGTGTCAAAACTACGCAGACAGCAAGCCCGATGTTTGGTCCCCTGGTTAGCACAGGTAACTGTCAGTCTCTGAGTTGTCTACACCATAATGTGTGTTGTCTTGTGAAAAATAAATAGCAGAGACAGCAATATAACTTGTCAACTCAAATTATTTTGCATGTCCACATTCATGTCTTTTGTTGGCCAAATGAGTGCAAAACATTCCCCAACCTCTGCCTCAATTGATTCAGTATCCAAACATTCCTCTCCTCTCTTTCTTCTTTGCAACAGCTGCAGTGTAATCAACTGCTGCTCAACATTTTTCAGCTCAAACTCCAGCATCAGGTGTTCAGTTTCAGAGCTGGCACAAAACTGGCTCTGCCGAGTTGCATCAGGGCAGAGTATTGCAGAGTGACGCGGACTACTCAGCGCACAAGTTTTAATTTATGTGGATGCATAAACCAGACTTAGAAGCACCAACAATGATACATTTATTGACTACAGGATATGTCTTAATGAGCCATTCAGCTTAAAAAAAAAAAAACAAAGATATGATTTATGATCATCTAGCACAGCCTAATTATTCCTATCCTTACAGTTTTGGTTAATAAATCAAATTTAAATGGTTGAAAGAACTGAGTGATAGACTCCCTTGAGTGTTTATTGCTAATAGTCCCTCACAGTTGTTATTTATAACCTCTGACACACAAAGCAGACTGGTAACCTTTGCCTTGGAATAGTGAAGTGCCTCGTGTTACACAGATTATGATAATGTCAAGCTGTTTCATTCAAGGCCATCAGTTTTCCTGCTCTGCTTTACACCACATACAAAACTAAATGTAATATAGGCTATAATATAACTAAGTATAAAACTGTGAATATTAAACAGGTTGGTGTAGTTGTTGATCATTATAGAAATAAAATAGAAATTATATAATTTCGGGTAAATCAAAGAGAAATTATTTTTAATAAATTATTCAGTAAATAAAGTTTCTTGAAGTGAATTTTCTCTCTTTTTTTCCGATTTTTAAATGAATGTTTGTATGGTGGCACACACACTTGTGTAGCTGAATGCATTGGGCGCTATCTTTTGCTTAAAATAGTCCCTGCTGCTCTGCTTCTCATGTTTCCCGCCTGTCCTTATCACACATGAAGTCAGGAGCTGAAGCAGGGACAGAGTTCAGTCTTTGTTACTTTGTGCAGACTAAAAGCGTCCTCTGCAAGTAAAAGTGGGTTAAAAAGTTAAAAAACAACTATACAAACCTTGACTCCGTCCACTTCCCTTCCTCCCATCTTCAGGTCGTCTTTGGTTCGGTTCTTGCAGTGCTCACACGTGCAATCAAAGAAGTACTGTGTTTTCAGCAGTCTCTGTCTCTCCTCTGACAAATTCAAATAGTCCACATATGCAACTGTCAGCTCCTCTCCCTCTGAGATTTTACCGAGAGAACGCAGCTCGATCCTGAGGAGGAGAAACATGGTTAAGAACAGGCAGAGATGAACCGGTGTTCTTCATTCACAGTTTCTGAGTGATGGTGAAACCTGTTCCATCGTCAGTTCAGTCAATCCAGAGGAAGGATTGAAGGAGTGAATTTCACTTTATTGTTAAGATAATATTCATCTAACTTACATCTTAAATTTAACAACATATGCATGTGTTAAATACAGACTTTATGTTTTTCAGTAAATTTTACCAAAAGATAAACTTTACTTTCTTTCAGCATCCTGCAAAAACATGCCAATTTTTAGACAAGTTTTGGATTTCCTTTATATTTAAAGCTCTTGTGAGGAAATTTTTACTGCGTATTAAATGATGAAATAGTCATATATATAGTAATAAAATAATTACTGATGCCTCTATATCAGTGGCTCTCAACTGGTGGGTCAGGACCCAAAAGTAGAAAGCAGAGATGTCTTCAGTGGGTCATGGATGTGTGCCGAGGAAGAAAAAGTCTACGACATACAAATTTGCACAGCAACTGCTTCCCAGAACACTTCCTTGAACTAAAAGTTCCTGGTACTTTTGGTCAAACAACACCTAAGGTAGACAACATGTTCACAGAGCGATGCTAAAGTAGCATTTTTTTTTTTACATTTTTCACGACAACGATCCCAAACAGGTGACAATTTGGACGGGAAGAGAAGACAGGATGAAAATTCTTGCAAAAAAAAATAATAATAATACTCACTTATTTACAGGACAAAATCAGCAAAAAGAACAGAGAGGTTAATGTTTGCGGCACCAACGTCAACACTAATCCAAAGTTCCTCACAGAAGCTTTAACAAATCTTTCACAATTTTTAATTCAGCTTAGAGTAGAAGCCTTAAATATGAAATATTATGAATTGAAAATAATTTAGAAAACAAAAGAGAAATTGTGTTTTTCATGTTTTTGCATAGCCTTAAGTGTGGTTAGAGGTGGACAAAATTGTGTGACCACGGCACTCTGTTTTTACATGACGGACAGACACACTATGTGATAACACACAAAGTGACAAAACCAGCAGCACGTGACAACACTTTGTGTGAACATGAAAAAGTTAGAAAGTGTGTAACGTTGATCAGTAGGTGGAGAAATAGAGAAAGGAGACATAGCAGCCTTTAGTTACTCTAAAAGCTGGATAAAAGTTAGAGCGACGGTGTTGACTTTTTGATGTGAAAATGGAGTCACATCCAGCCGGTGGGGAAAACTACACAGCACTACTGGCAGAGATGTTTACGGTCTAGAAGATGGAGTCGGATGAAGGTTATTTGAAGATGTAGTGATTTAATGTTACAGTCTCAATGTTTCTCTTAAGAAGAGTTAAAAAGGCTCAGGTTGAGGTAACGCACCTCGGTTGAGAATGAAACATAGTATTCACAGCCGACTGACTGAAAGACAAACAGGAAGCAGTTTTACACCAAATTATACCTTGATGGACGCTCACCCACACACAACAACATGTATACACTTATTTTGAACTTTGTGCTTTGAGTTAGAGTCTATTTTCTTTAGCTGTGACATTTTGAAGGCAATAATATGATATTGAGTACTTTCTATGAACTAAAGTTGGACTTTTTGATTGGACTTACTTGCCATGGTTGAGGATCACAGTGCAGTTTGGCCAGCAGTCGTGATTCACCAGACATAAATTTGGGAAAAGGCCTACACCGACCGCCTGTAGGCCTCTCTGGTCACTCACAGTGAAACCGTTACAGTTAACCTGGAAGGAAGAGAAGACAAGAATTCACATTAGAAATGTATAATTAGAAATGTCACTGATATATCAAATTAAACATTTGTAACTAAACCCCCAGATCATTTTTTCAAGCTCAAAACGTATATACATGGGTATTTGGTAGCATTGCTGATTAGTTGGGGATCTTGAGATCTGAGTTCAGTGTTTCACTTCTAGAAGTGTCAGTAGTGACCTTTCACCCCACCCTACCCATTCTTGCACAAATGTGCTAAGAGCTCATCATTTGTGCAGCACACCTGCTTCAGCTCTTTGTGATGTATACAAACCAGCTGTTGTGTTTCTGTCCTCTGAGTCTGACATAGCTAGCGGAGTGGAAAAACTTTTTACAGTGGCAACAGGCATGCATGTTGTTTGCATTATTTTTAGGGATGGGTTTAGCTGAGTGATTTGAAGTAGCAGAGAAGAAGTAAGGTTTTGACAAAAAAGTAACAGGAAGTTTGTAGAAGTTCATTGTATTCAAAATTTATTTTGCTTTATTTTAAATGCATTTAATTTAATAAGACAGTTGATTGATTGGGGACAAAAATACATGAAAGAGTACAGTCTAGACCAAGGTCATAATAGTTTTGAATTTTTCATTCCCTTTTATTTGTTAATGAGTTTTAACATTTTTAAATTTCAGTTTAGTTTTTTTATTAGTTTTTACTTCTGGTTTGTTAGTTTAGGTTCATTTTGTAAATATGCTTCGTTTAAGTTTATTTTTATTCATTTTTTAGTGTTACTTCTAGTTTTTTCAATAATATGGGATACTAAACTTAAAAGGGTCAGAAAATGTAACCATCATACAATTTGTAAAACACATTCAAATAGGGTACTCTTCCATTTTCCCTTTGTTTGTTTAATACTGATATTTAAATGCAACTGAAGACCTACAGTGCTTAACAAATTTATAAGACCACCTGTCATATTTGTCTCAGAGACCATCCAGCATCATGAAGTGCTTTAATGCAGACTCTTTCATTTTCAGTGAGCTCTCCACGTTTTACCATTTTGAACAGGAATGAGGAATTTCAAAAGAAAGTTTTATATATAGAATTAAATATTTTACATTATAGTTTAAATTATTTAGTTAGTTTTAGATAACTATAATAAACTAGGTCAAGACCTGCATGCTTTAACAGAGTCTTGAGATAACTTTAGTTATGAATTAGCACTATACAAATACAAATTGATTGATTTGAACCCAGGCTGAAAACCCC
This sequence comes from Cheilinus undulatus, assembly GCF_018320785.1. Taxonomy (NCBI): domain Eukaryota; kingdom Metazoa; phylum Chordata; class Actinopteri; order Labriformes; family Labridae; genus Cheilinus; species Cheilinus undulatus. The sequence goes on along the minus strand of NC_054869.1, from coordinate 38,819,120 downwards.
GTAGGCAATAGCCTCTGTACAAGGGTCCAAGTTATTTTGCTGAAGTGTCTCCCTTTAATTCTTTTGAGGATCAAAGAACAGGATTAAGGCAAAAAGTGACTTAATGCAGCTTTACCTTTATCAAACCAGCTTGTTTTCTGCCAAATCAACAGAATCAGAAAATAGCTAAAGAAAGTTCAACAAAGTCTATTTCTCAAATTTGCTCTTTTCTTGTTTTATATATATATATATATATATATATATATAGTCATTGTTTTTCTTTTGTGGGATATTTATTTATTATGGCTCTCAAATCTAAAGAAGCCCTTTGTGAACATCATTTTAAAACTCCTTTAATTCATGTAGTAAAGAATTTCTGAATGATTTCTGAAGATCTTGTCTTAATTGCAAAAGAGCAAGGTAAAGAAATCATCTTAAATACTTACAGTAGTTTAAGCAAGGCAGTATTGCATGTCATAGTCTGACCTATCACTGTGACCTGCCTTTTTGCTTTCTATGTTAACTAAAAAAACATATTTTGTCTTCACAAAAAAACATGCTGTTTTTTTATATTGAAATAAATTCATCCATTGTACTGGTTAGAAACTTATGAATACATGTCAGCGCCTCAACACCTTAGCTCAAGCTAAGAAGTAAGAAAAAGACTTAGCCCTTTGTTTAGCTATTAAACAAAGAAGGCCTGTCAAAAACCTTGACCTTGTCAAATGACAAACGTTAAAACCATCCAATAAAGCATCATAACGCACCACTCCAAAAATATGTGAGATATCATCGATTGTGTGCTGCTTGCTGGTACGGGGCCAGTAGTCCAGGAAGTTGTGTATGTCCACTTTCAGTTCCTTTAGTTCATCCTCCTGCATGTCAGCGATGTGGTCCTCCAGCTCGTCAAGGGTGGTCAGCTGCATGTCAGACACCGTGCTCCCGTCTTTGTCCAAACGCCACATGATGCGAGCCACCAATCTGAGCACACATAAAAAGAAGAATGAAGAAGAAAATAAGGGGCTGTAGTATCAAAAAGTCAGTTGTACATGTTGTTTCAACACTACGCTAAGGGGTTTGTTGATACGCAAACTGATTTAATCAAAATTGGCATTCATATTTTTGGGGACACATGAACTTGAATTGACAACCAGAATGGATTAGCGAATTTGGACTACACCAAAACCACAAGAATGTGGAATTTAGGTTTTTTCAAAATAAAAGCCCTGATCATCCACAGTTCCTCGCCCTTCAACTTACCGGATGTTCTCGTTGGGTACTTTGCCGTAAGTTTTGATGGAAGAACATTCAATCTTGTGTTCAGCCCAGCCGGCACGCTGGCAGGTTCGATCGCAATAATGAGCAAACTTGCACTGTCCGCACCTCTGAAGCTTCTCTCCTCTGCGGAAACAGCTGTGACAGATACGCTCTGCTAGGCTGCAACACAAAAACGTTAAGCTGTTATGATCTGTAACTTAAATGGTAAAAGTAAGAGTTTAATTCATTTGCTTCAATTAGCTTTTTCAAGAGGCTTTTCTTGGGGTCAAATGTGAAGGCCAAATAAAGGTTCAAAAGCCAAAAAAACACAATGAATATCTAATAAACTGCTGACACTACAGTAGTAATAGGGAAACATTCACCCAGCTGTTTCAGGTATACCTGCTCAGTTTCTCACAAAAATCATAATTTCATAAACACAGATAACTACTCATTGAATAATATAGTAGCAACAAATCAATTTAGGCATGTAGATATGGTGAACATGATCTGTCAAAGTTCACATCGAGCATTAGAATGTGGAAGAAAGGTGAGTCAAGGGAACGTGCCATGGCCAAACTTTAGATCTACTGAGATTTTCACACATAATCATCTCCAGGGTTTACAGGGAATGAGCTGCAGGCCTCTGAGCCAAAATGCAGAGGTCAGAGAAGAATGATTACACTGATTACAACCGAGGTACGCAGAGGAAAATCTCTGAATCTTCAGCAGCAGCAGAAGACTGCTGAGTGTCACTCCTGTCAGCTGAGAGTAGAAAACTGAGGCTACAGTTTCCACAGGCTAAATTTCAGCTGCAACATTTAAATGGTAGGGTCAGAATTTGGTGTTAACAACATGAAAACCTGACAGGTCACTAACAACCATATCACGTTCAAAGTCCCTTGAATTACATTTCTGCCCCAGTTTGATGCTCAGTTTCTACCACTACTGTTTGGCTCTGATAAAGACACAAGCACATTAAATGTTAGTCCTCTGCACAAGATTGAACTGCGTGAAAGTGACTTGTGTGCTCATGTTTTTTCTTTCTTTGCTTGTGAGAAAGTATCCATTTAAACAGCCTTTGTAAGTAAAATGAGGGCCTGACTCTGCAAGTCTGATCTCCTCTGGTAGGCTGTTCCAAAGTCAGGGGCTCTGACAGCAAAAGCTATCAACCTTGGTTTTTTTAGGCTCAAACTTGGAACAGCCACCAGAGCTGGATCTCAAACTGCGACCTTGTTTGTAGGAGGATAAAAGCTCAGAAGTATAGGGAGTGGCCAGCCCACTTTTTGCCTAAAAGTTAGTAAAAGAACTTTAAAATCAATCCTAGAAGCAACTGGCAGTTTAGTGAAGCTGAAGTTAGGGTAATATGAGCAGATTTGTTGGTTCACGTTTATGTTAAGCTGCCGTATTTTGCACTGTCTGAAGGCTAGGCTATATTTCTGAGCTGGTATTTTTTATAACATGCAGCTCAAAAGAAAAGTCCTGATCGACAATCACCCAGATTTCTGGCAGAGGGCTTCACATAATGACACAGGTTGCCTAGATGTGAGGGAATTTCTTTTTTGCTGAGGGACCAATGACAGTTACTTCAGTTTTTGTTTTTAGTTGTAGAAAGTTGTCTGACATCCAGGCTTTGATTTCTGATAATCAATTGCTTAATTCATTTATGTTTGACCAGTCACACGGTGTGGTAGGGACGTAAAGTTGGCATAGCAGTAAATGGATGTTAAATTTTTGAATAATATTCCCAGGAGTAGACATAGAGATGGAAAATTAAGTTGGAGCTTAGACTGAACCCTGGGGGACCCCATTGGATTGTTGAGCAAACAGACCTGGCCATGGACACAGCAAAGCATCTGTTATGACGGTAAGAGCTGAGCCAGTCTTGGGCCATATTACTGATATCTGCCCACTCCTCTAATCTGATAACAATTTTATGATCAGTGGTATCAAAGTATCTACTATTGTTCCACTGTATCATAAAAGTAAAACAATGGTCTGGTCATTGTGATAGCCATTGTCATTTGCAACACGAATGATGTTAGTTAAGCCTACTTTTACATCTGCCAGTACTTTAGAAACACAAGATAAAGAATCCAAGATCTTGAAAATACGGCCATGGATACTCATTATCACAAGAAAACCAGGGAATTTCATCAACAGAGCATGCCTCCAGAACACTGAAACCTCATTTACTGCACAAGGACTGTAAACATCAGAAATCAATTAGCACCATGACCATTCTCACAATGAACATTTCCTCAACACTGAGTCACAACAATAACAGTTTACATCATCACCATACCTGTCGAACACAACCGATGAGATACTGGGCTCAGAAAAGATGACATCTCCGGCCCAAAACTCCTTGGTCGCCTTCAGACCTCTCCCCTTTCCAGGTGAGTCAAATATCGCCACGTTCTCCATGGTTCAGAGGCTGCTCTGGTTCCTGAGAGGCAAGCAATGAGAGATACGAGAGAGGAGCGTTTCAGCGGTAGAGGGAGGCTAAATGCAGAGTAATGGTAGTTGAGGAACTTGTAGACCAATCTGTGTCCTTTGTGTTCTTCAATGACAACTGCACATTCCTGCCCCAAGGTACTAAAATAGCCCTCCACCTCTTGAACTGTACCAAGGGACACAAAAAAAAGGGGTTGGTGTTGATTCGTCCTGTATTCTTCTAAGAAATAAAGTTTCTTGCACTAAGATACTCATCAATAAAACCTACATTATTGTTTAAAACAGAAGCAAATAAACTGGTTGATTCTCCTCAATGATATTGGGGTTTGTTTAACTCTTTGGAAGCACTTGCTTTATGATCTTTCAACTGGTGGAAGACCCCCCACCCCCACCCATGAATTGGTAGGGACCTGGTCCCTGTGGGTTATTTTTGGCTCTCAGTTGCTCCCGTCTATCATGAGCCTGTGGTGACGTAGGACAGCTGTGAGACATTTGACAGATCTTCCTGCCAATCTCCACACTCTTCTGGGGCTTTCTGTTACCTACTCGCTCTTCCAGCAGAAGTTATGACATAACAGCACACCTCTGCTTTTACACTCACACAACACAGGCACATGGCCAGGGGGTCTTCTACGGTGTCCCCAAAAAGTAGGCCACAAAACATGAGCGGACCACCAAAAGTGAGTAGAGAACAGAAACTCTAACATTCATTAGCCATTCATTGCCTGGGTTCCAACTTGGTTCTATTGTTTTTATGATACTTGATGTCTGTGTCCTGCCTGCATCCCGATGAGGTCCACGTCTTAGTTGTGTAGTATCGCATGATGCCTGCACTCTGATTGTTGTCCAACATGCCTTACGGTTGCATGGCATCACATGACATCTGGGTTTGATGTATTTTGATGTTGATGAATTATCATCTCGGTCATATTTTTGGTTAGATTCTTTGTTTGTTACTGTTTCACCAGTAAATCACAGGACTGAGACAAAGAGCCAAGCACACTCACAGTTACTACAGAAAAGTTAGAGCCACAAATCAACCTAGCAGGCATGTTTTTGGACTGTGGGAGGAGGCCAAAGGGCTTATGGAGAACCCACGTGTAAACTCCACACAGAAAGAACCTGTCAGACCAGGATCCAAACCAGGAACATTACTGCTGTGAGCGGAAACCACATGCAGTCCAAAAATCCATATCTTGATAAAGAAAATTAAGGATAATCCTTAAAATACAAGTTTTGTTGGATTGTGTTGCCATATGCAGGTGTTAACAAGTGTCTAGAAATCAAAGTTTTCTAATGCCTAGTTTTAGTTATGTTCTCTGCGACGCGCTTGTACACATTTTATATTAAAAAGCTCTTTTTCAGGCCCTGAGTCAACTTGGATAGTAAAGCAGGCAACCATATACTCCTCAATACACTAGTCTTAGGATCGATTCTCAATCAATGTTTGGTCTATGTCTTCCCCGACTCTCTCTTTCCATATTTGCTCTATCTGTTCAGCTGTCCTATCAAATAATGGCAAAAAAGTCCAAAACATAAACATGAAAAAAAGCTTTTAGAAAAAAGGCAACTTTTGAAAGTTCAGAATTAATTATTGTTTTTACTATGTAATTTGTCAAAAACATAACTAATTTATGAATTATTATATACTCACATATTTAAAGAAGTAGTGAACACTTTAACTTTTTTTCATCACTAAAGTATCTGGCTGAATAAAGACAAAACACATCAATGTTGTTGTTTTTTTCTGACATTTGCACTAAACTGATAAAAAATCTGCCTTTTAAGGCTTTTAATTAGCTCAAACAGACATCTGATTTGAAGAATCTTTTCTGAAAAGGCGGGCATTATTGACAGAATCCTACCACCGGTAGGTTTCTTCATCACAAACTCTACAAAAAAGGTAGAATGTTACTGCCTCTAACTGACTTTACATTCAGAGACCACTCCCATCCTCTCCTGCCTGCACTGCCTCAGCTCCGAGAGCTCCAGCTATAGTAACGCCGGGGCTGGAGCAAATGGCCCAAACAAGTGCTCAGAACCACCACACTCCACCACCACACTACAGCCTGCTTCAGGGGACTCTGGAGGGGAATAATCTCTCTGAGGCAGCAGTGCTGCGGGACTCTGTGTCACTTTCTGGCAAGTGGACGTCACTGTCACTCCCGCCTCACCTGGAAACCCCGTCCTTTACCCCTCCTTCCTCTCAGAACCAAACTGCTCACTTTCTGTGCAATTTTTTGAATTACTAAAGTGAGCGGAGTTAGCTTTGAGCTGGGGGTTCACTTACACTTTAATATGTGTAAAACTGCATTATTTACACTAAAGCTCATTAAGTTTTTTATCTTTTTGACACCACCAATTAGTAGAATAATGGATATTTTATCATTTCAAAACATACGGTAACTAAAAGTACAGCAAATTTAGATAACATAAATGTATGGAAATGCTGCCAATTTTTTTGTGTAGTTAAGATGGGTGAAAACATAGGCTCTATCCAATATTGAGTGTCTTTTTGGGGTGAAAGGGTTAACAGAGGTCACAGCTCAGTACTGTTACTTTAATTTTTTGTTCATAGCTCATTACGGGTTTTGTTCATCAGGAAGAAAGCCACCATAAGTCCCAGATTTATAATTCTCAGTTTCCCCGTCATTACTTTTAACTATCTGACGGTTTGTTATTGTCATGTTATGATCTAAATATTATATAGATCTACTTGTGATAGTTGGTACAGTGGTGGTTTATTAAACATGAGACAAGATAGAGGAAGACAAAACAAAAAGATTCAAATAAAAAGCAAAAAAGAAAAGAGTCACTTAACTTCCTGAGCAGAGCACTGAAATACACATTTGTAGCCGGTTTTCTCCCCTTCTGTTCATCAGCTTAAAGCCTTTAAAATGTAATAGCACTGGTATGTCTTTGACTCTCTCTGCTTTCATATCCAGAGCCGCTCTTACAAGTCAACTGTGCCTGCTTCTTTTAAATAGCAGTTTGCAAACAGATATGAGCATTACCTCTTTGATAGGACATATACAAATACAGGCACATCCTTAGTGTTAGTACTCCCATTCATGTTACCACAGCAATTTCAATATTGTTTGTTTTTACTAAAATTCTATTTCCAAAAAAGTTGGGGCACTGTGTAAAATGCAAATAAAAACAGAATGCAATGATTTGTAAATCGCATTAACCCATATCTTATTCACAATAGACAGAAAAAAACATGTTAAATGTTGAAACTGAGACATTTTACCGTTTCATTAAAACAATATTAGCTCATTTTGAATCTAATTGCAGCAACACATGTAAAAAGGAAAGTAGGGACAGGGCCATATCTGCCATTATGCAGCATCCCCTCCTCATTCAACAAAAGTCTGTAAACATCTAGGAGTACAGTTGCTGGAGTTTTGGGAATGTTGTCCCATTCTTGTCTGATGTTGGATTCTAGCTGATCAATGGTCCTGGATCTTCTCTGCCGGATTTTTCATTTTATTTCTATTGGTAAAAGGTCTGACCAGCAGGCAGGCCAGATCAGCACCTGAACTCTTCTACTGGAAAGCCATGTTGTTGTGATGGATGTGGTATGTGATCTAGTAACTATGCAAGGCCTTCCCTGAAAGAGACGTCTGGATGGGTGCATATGTTGCTCTACTGCGAACAGCAGCACTAATGCAACCTCTTAGAGATGCAGGCTTTTGAGCTGTGCACTGCTAGCTAGCTGGATGGCTCCTCTCCTCATTAGTCAGCAAAAAAAAATTAAAGTCTTGACTTATCTGACCACAGAATGGTTTTCCATTTTGCCTCAGTCCATTTTAAATAAGCTTTGGCCTAGAGAAGACAGCAGTGTTTCTAGATCATGTTAACACATGGCTTCTTCTTTCCATGTTACAGCTTTAACTTGCATTTGTGGTTGGCATGTCAAACTGTGTTTACAGATAATGGTCTCTGAAAGTGCTCCTGAGCCCATGCAGTGATTTCCAGTGCAGAATCATGCCTGTTTTAGATGCAGTGCCAACTGTGGGCCTGAAGATCACAAGCATCCAATATTGCCCTCCAGGCCTGTCCCTTGCATGTAAAGATTTCTCCAGATTCTCTGAATCTTTTTATCATATTAAATACTGTAGGTGTTGGGATATTCAAAGTCCCTGCAATTTAACATATAGAACAAAAATCTGAACTCAATCCACAATTTTTAGATGCAGTTTTTCACATATTGGTGAACCTCTGCCCATCTTCACTTCTTAGAGACTTTGCCTTTTTACAGTGCTCCTTTTATACCCAGTCATCCTGTTGCCAATTAACCTAAATAGCTGCAAGATGCCCCTGCAGCTGTTTCTTAGTAGTACCACTTACTTTTCCAGCCATTTGTTGCCCTGTCCCTACTTTTTGAGATGTGTTGCTATTAATAAGCTATTTTCCATGAAATGGTGAAATGTTTCATTTTCAACATCTGTTATGTTGTTTGTGTTCTATTGTGCATAAAATACGGGTTCATGAGATTGTAAATCATTAACTTCTGTATATGTTTGGTGTACCAACTTTTTTGGAATTGGGGGTGTAGAATCATATCAAGTTTATGCTTCAGGTATCCTGATAGGACAACATGTGATTTCTTTACATATGGTGCATCGCCATTCAGCCAAAAAGTACAGAGTTTTGGTCCATATTCCCCAGCCCTAGTGCTAGTACAGTTTCAGCACCCACCTCCATCCATCTATCTACCCGTCCATTCGGAGGACCGTATATGACTCTATAGGCTTTTCCCAGGGGAGAGCACTGGATGCAAGCCAAAAGGGGGCGTTAGTATCATGCAGCCGGAGGGGCGGGGCCAGAGGTGGGTGTGTGTCTCTCAGCTGATGCGCGTATCAACCGACCGACTCCATCATCAGCATCCGACGCTGACAGCGGTCGAAGGCAGCATCCCTGATATCACGGAGCCTCGGTAACATCGCAGAATAACTGAGATCTGGGGGCCGAGCGGGACTGACGCCGCTGTCTGCTGACATTATTGTTTACAGAGGCTGCCATCTTACACACCGCCGAGCTGCAAAATAGTGAGTAGCCTTTGATGATGGACCGCCAGGATGCTACAATCGGTAAATCAAAGCTACTGTCGTCAATGTCAATGACGCTGTGCGTTTGAATGTAGATGTATATTTGTGATTCGGCGGGGCTCGTGCGCTCGTTTCTTGTCTCAGGCCTAGCGAGGAGGTAATTGTTTGGGAGCGCAGTCGATTCAGGGCTTGATGCGGATGCTGCTAAAGCCGCCCTTGCCGCCCAGGGATGCAGAGAAAAAGGGAGAGAGAGAGGGAGAGAGAGAGCGGGGGGAGTCGTGAGGGGAGGGGATTGAGGCAGAGCAGCACATAGATAGGCAGTGTATTTTACTACTACTACTATTCACCCAAGTGGAAGTAAACCTCGAGTAAATGGGCTGAGGAGGGGAGGTGCAGAGGCATGACTGCGTCTCTATCTATCTATCTATCTATCTATCTATCTATCTATCTAGCTATCTGTCTAGCTATCTATGTAAACCAGGCTAATATGCTACTGTATGGTTTGGTGATGTGAATGTTCATTTGCGAGCAGGCTAGCATATATGCTGGTTATAGCCACAGAAATAATACATAAGTATGCATTTTCCAGCTACACAGTTCCCCCACCCTCCTTTTCTATGTATTTATATGTAGGTGTGTGTATTCACAGAGTTGCCAGTATATTAGGTACACCTACAGTGTCTAAAACTAACTCCACCAGTCCTGCAATAGATCCTACCTACATGAAGGTTATAGTCATCTTGTAGGCAGCAGTTTGTGGATGTACTGAATTGTATTGCGTAACAGTGAGAGGTGTTTATTGCTGTATTTTTGAACATTTTTGGCTTTACTATCTAGGAGGCAGTGCAGGCGGGAGTTTTAGATGACAGCATGGTTATATATGCATTTTTAAACCTCACAGAAAAGAGTTTCTAAATAATCAGAACTATTTTCCTTGTGTGAATTGGACACTTGGGTAAATTCTACAAACACCTCTCAGTATAAAATACTCACTTTTGAGTTTTCTAGGTGTTAAAAGTTCAAAATAAGTCTGTTCATTAAACCAGCACTCAAATAAATTGGTGGTTAAAACAGTTTCAGAGAGATTCAGTCTTTGTTCAGAGAAGTTTGGTATGCATTATTTGTGTTTCCACAGTCAAAAGTAAAAAAAGAAAAAAAGTGCTTTAATTACTGATCTGTACCATCCTACTTTTTGGCACCCTTCTGTTAGTGAGCCTATCTGACCCAAAAGGGCAAGATAAACACACCACTGATTGTTCAAAAGAGTCACCACTTCCTGTGTGACTTTGGTAGTACTGGCCAAAAACACAAATACCCCATTTTCAAACATCCTGTGGATTTCAAGAGGGTAATTTGATGGCTGTATTTGTTTTTGGTAAATAAAATCAGCATGTGGCCAAAGAAAGACCAAAAATCCCAGACTTTCTTTATTGTTGTCCTTTGTTTACTGTGTTGAGTTCTTCCTCTTCATTAGCAAACTACTGATGCAGCTATCACCATTCTGCTTACACCATGACCTACCAAGTACTGTTACTGTTCACTGTGGAAACAAAAGCAAAATTAGGGGTTTCTGTATTAAAATGGACCAAACTTTACTGAACCACACTAGACTACTTGCTGGGGAGGCACCATATATGGCCTGCACTGCTGTTAGTCCTGGAAAAGGTTGTCAAAATGTTTGATCCTTCAATCTTTTTCAATTTCGAGTTAAATAAATTGATATAATCTTTAGGATTTTGGTGGTAAACAGCATCAGAAAGTACCAGAGTTGTTTTTTTTAACCTATATTTCATAAGACATGTCTATAGGAGAGGAGTGTGTAAAAATCCCAAGTGAAAACTCCACCAAACTGTCTAAACTGTATATTTTGTGCAATTTAGACAGTTTGCAAGGGTTTTCCTGCAATTTTGTCAATTAAATTGTCAGAAATTACCCAATATTAATAATAATAATCATAATTTTATTTATAGCACCTTTCGAAACACTGTTACAAAGTGATTTACAGCATGAAATAAAATTCACACCAATTAAAACGTTATAATAAAATAAAATAACTAAAAAATATTTAAAGACAAGCACAAGAGCATAGTTTTAACAGAATGGGATTAAAACTGTCAGGTTATACAAACAAAATGAAAACAAACAGACAACTTTAAATTGGTGACAGGGTCGAAACAGGTAATAAAACAATGAAACGATACGCATAAAACACAGAGGTGAGATAAAACCATTAAGACAGATTTACTATGAAAAAGCCTTTCTGTCAAAGTAGGTTTTAAGGAGTGATTTAAAAGGGGGCGCAGAATTAGCCAACCTCAGTTCCTCAGGTAGTTATGGAGCTCTAACAGAAAAGGTGCTTTCACCCATAGTTGCGAGGCGAATGTGAAGCGGGCTGCTACCTGAGGAACGTAGACAGCTGCTAGGCTCATAGGGTGTTAGTAAATCTGTGATTAATGTTGGGGCGACTTCGTGCAATGCTTTAAAAGCAAAAAGTTTAAAATCAGTCCTATACCTGACCAATAGCTAGTGGAGAGAAGCGAGAATGGGGGTGATATTGGGTGTCTGTGCCTTCCTTTTGTGTTGCCATGGTATCAAAACAGGTTTCAGTATGGTTCCATTAATTTATTTTAAAATCTCTATGTACTGTAGATATCTATATGTCCATGCATGATGACAACCCTAGGCCTGAGCAGGGTTTCTGATATCATGTCCAGCCTGAATGCCTAGACAAAAGATACGCCACTGAGCTCCCCACTCACATTTTCTGTGACATACAGCCCAAGAAATATATAAATCCCAACTTTAAATTAGCTTGACCATCATCTTATTGTATAGCTGACAGTAAAGGGCAATAGTACTCGATTTTAGCAAATGTGCTATATTACCAAACATACTGAAGATGATAAAAAGAATATAATGCAACCAGACAAATTCATAATGCCTCATCCAGCCAATAAATCATAACATAACATTTGGCCTTAGGGTTGAATCAACTTGTTATGATATGCGATATAATACCAATGACAATGATAACATAACAATGCAGCAATTTTGCAAAAATTCATGCAGTATATTGTAAGATGATTATATTGTAAATTATAGCAATATCTAGTTACCTAAAGGAAAACTTCCCATATAAAGAAAAAAGCAGGATTAATGTATTTTTTACTGCAAGTTTCATCTCTACTCACTCAGCTTCTATTCACTGCTGTCCAACATCATTCTGCTCCTTTTTTGACCACTCAAAGGTGCACTGTGTAAAATTTAGCCTAGTAGCATTTAGCAGAAAATCTTTGTAAAAATGAAATATAATATTCATATTCAGACCCATCTAAATTAGTGTTTTATCACCATAGTATATAAAATTGTTTTATTTTATTTTGCAAACCTTTATTCATATATAGAGAGGGTACCCTCCAGGGACTCCACCATGTTGGACTTTTGCATCTTGCATCCTTCTACAGAACCACAGAAGACACCAAATAACAGATACACATTTTTTGAGATCCACTGGTTGCAACACTTCTCACCAGAGGAGTGAGCACTGCAGTCTAGACTCTGACTGCTAAATGTTGCTTATATTCCCAATTTTATGCACTGCACCTTTAACCTCTGTTCATGTTGCCCTCATTTATGCCATAACTGCACCATGAGAAGTCTTAAAGAAGGGATGCAGTGAGTCTATCAGGGTGATGATATGTCGTATTGATATTTTATCCCATCTCTTATTAAAATTATCACAAAGTAGAATTTACTGCAGGAATACTGTAACATGTTGTAGCATCGTTTAACTGTACCTAATAAACTGGCAAATAAGTGCAAACTCAGAGGTTGGACGTATAATGACAAACACCTGCATTTGCAGTGTCATGCAAATGTCTTTTTTGTGCTGTGTAAAATGTCCACATAGTTTGTTGTGGGTTGTATTAGATTTTTATGTGACGTGTTATAATTATTTTTAGGGATGATATCTAATATGCAAATATTCCCGTACTCACCAAGTGTCTTGTGTGCAAGAGAGCAGAGTTCAGAGAGGAGGGGGGAAGCAGACAGTCTTCTAGTTTTTTATGTTTAGGGATTCAATTTATCCAGCCCCCCCCCATGTAGCACCCTATACCAGATGACACACTTTAAATGTAAGGCTGCTTTAAAATGTCTGCCAGTGTTAAAATGCCGATAATACCGTGCATCCCTTACTATATTTGTAAAGAAATCCAACACACCACTGATTACAACAGTTTACAAACTTACTGCTGACAGGTTAACTTGAATGCTCTGTTCTTCCCTCTGGAGACTCCAAGCTGTCTCATAATAGCTTTAAAACATATTATACATCGCTTATTCACCATCATGCCTCATGACTTTTTCTCTATTTATGAAATCTGTGTAGAAAACAGGTTATCTTTTCATATATGGGGTCAATTTTGATAGTATTATCAGTTCACAAGCTTTTAGCTGACCTTCATAGGAAAGAGCATGTTTGATTCTTTCTATTTTTGTGAGCAAAACTATAAAATGTATTAGTTACAGGGCCTGTATGACATAAAAACAGTTGTTTTGTGTGGTGCATAAGCAGTGTTTATGTCTACATAAATCATTCAGTTATCAGTGATTTGACACATGTAGCTGTTGGATAATTGGCACTCTTAGTGATTTTTTGCAGTTTAAGTAACGTATATCCAAAACAGAATTAACAAAAATAGACCACTAAGAGCTTCAAGACGTAAAAAATGATCAGCCATAACATTATGACCACCTGTGCAATGTTAAGCAATCCAGTGCAATGATCTTTTGCCTGCTTTCTTTAAGGAGTCGGCAAATCATTAGGAATACCTTGTGTGTACAACCATTATTTCAAATATAAAGCAGAATTATAACCTTTCTTACCATTTAAACTAAAAATGAGGTTGTTGAAGCCTTGCAAAAGTAGAGTTTGTAGATGAGCTGCTGTACTGGATTGCATTCGACTGCATAAATGGTCATGATGCCACAGCTGATTGGCATATTCATTGCATGGCTGTTGTTAGACTTGCTTATTGCTGGCCACAAAAATGCGTAACACTCTCCTTAATTCAAAGTCTTTGAAATTGTGTGATTGGCCCTTTTAAGCATCATCCATTAACTTTCCTTTTACCCTGGCTGTATACTGTACATGACTGTCCAGCCGTATCTGTTTGACCCTTTTCATTTTTAACATGGTGGGAGGACCCCGCTGCCCCTGTATGTGGGCTGAATCTATTCTGCTTTATCTATTATTGTATAACTAGTCATTATGCAATTACAAAATTGTATAACTCCTCTCGTTTTTCTGTGTTCCTCTAGTGTGTATGCCCCCACTACCTGCATTAGGTTGTGATGACCCACACTGCTTCCAAATGTTTCTGTGACCCTACCCAATCCTGACTCCTAACCTCTAATCCCTCACCTTTAAACCCCCACTATGGGCAGTGTTGGCAGTGGGGTGGCAGGAGAGCAGGAGTTTGCCATGAAGTCAGTGGGCACGAGGACCACCCTGCCCCGGGCCCCTCCTCTCTCTCGCCGTTGCCCTGCCGACCGTAGCTGCAGCGCCGAGCGGCTGCCCCGCCCCCCGGCGACTATATCAGACGGGACGGCATCTAGCGATGAACGAGGGAGTGTTAGTATCGGGACTGGGACCTGTACTGGGACTGACCGGCCCACCGAAACAGCCTCCTCCACCAACACTGAATGTACCATGACCGCCCCATCCAACAACAACCAGTTGGAGTGTGGCAATGGAGCGGGCAGGCGGGAGAGGGAGTGGGAGAGGGAAAGGGAGAGGCAGCGTGAGAGGGGGAGAGACAGGGATCGGGACCGAGACTGGGACAGAGAGAGGCTAGAGCGGGAGCGAGAGAGGGAGAGGAACCGGGAAAGAGAGCGGGAACGGGTGGAGAGGGAGAGGCTGGAGCGGGAGAGGGAGCGGGAGAGAGAAAGAGCCAGAGAGAGGGAGAGAGAGAGGATAGAGAGAGAGAAGATAGAGAGGGAGAGGGAGCGAGAGAGAGAAAGAGAGAGGGAGAGGGAAAGAGAGAGGCTGGAGAATGAGAGGATGGAGAGGGAGAGAGAGAGGGAAATGCAGGCTGCAGGTTTGGACATTTGTGGGAACATCGTGGGCCGAGGAGGAAATGAGAAGAATGTCGTTGGCATGAACCAACACCAGCATAGAGAGATGCCGGCTGCCAGAGTTGACAACGAGAACAATCCAGGTGGTCACAACCCTCCAAACCACAACCCACCCAAGATCATGCCTGTGTCAGGAAAACTGGAGCAGGTACTTCAAGATGCAGCGCACTGGATCCTTACTTTGGGATCAAAGAGGGGTTATAATACGAATCTATGGGGTCAAAGCAAGACATCAGGTAGAAAAGTTTATGATAAAAGTTTATTTTTCAAAACTCTTTGTGAGTTGTCCTCACCTGGTTCAGCCTCAGGACCACCACTCCCTTTTTAATGAGAGCTGTGACCCATGTTTTTGAAAAGGTTTAGACCATTCAAATTTGTTTTAGGAAAAAAAGACCTCTGATAGAGGACGACTGAGGAGTTTTTATTGCCAACAGTAACACTACATAGTATCAAATGTGTAACAGGATATATAGACATGCAGTGTGTCTCATACATGCGCTAAATTTTGTTAGTATGTGTCCTGCATCATAATGCTAAGTTGAATTTTGAACTGTAAAAGCAGCGATTTAACCAATAGTAATGCATGCTTTCTATTCTTTCTTCCCCCCTTCTTTTCTCTTTCCTCATCACCTTCCTTGATCCCTTTCCCAGGCCATGCAGAACAACTCCGGCCTTGTTCGTCCCTCTGCCTTCAAGCCGGTTGTTCCCAAGAGCTTCCACTCCATGCAGAACCTCGTGGGCCAGGCAGGAGGGGCTGGAAGTGAGGGCAAGACTGAGGCGAGGAGTGAGGGATTCAGTGAGAGCAGAGGAGGCAGGAGAGGGAGGGACGGAGCAGGAGGAGAGGCAGGAGAGGTCCCAGAGGCCCTGCTCCTCGACCAGGACAGTCCAGTGAGGGTGAGCAGGAGTGAGGGAGGGGGAAATGGTAATGAAGTGGTTCAGGGAGGTATGTCAGACTCAGGGAGAAACTCCCTGACCAGCCTGCCCACATATACCGGCTCGGGGTCCGGTTGTGGGCCCCCAGCGGTCTTGGGGCCTCTCAGTGCTTCCACTAGTCATATCAACAGGTTGGGCATGGCTGGGGCAGCTGCAGGGCTGGACAAGCTGGAAAAGCCGGGGTATCAGGTGAGACCATTACCGTTTTCACACATGCACTCCTGAAAATTTCAGAACAGGCTCTTATAATTTCCCTGAGTTGCCTGTTCACATATGACTATCACAGTGGGAGGTCTTCCCTGTTGGATGGGAGGGAGTGTAGGGAAGTAGGACATGACATAAAATAGTGCAGAAATCTGACACTACATGAGTGGAAAAAGAACATAGTTGCACAAAGAAAAAATAAAAAGCATCTTCATCACATGGGTTACTCATGGTAAATCTTACAGATTAT
Source organism: Cheilinus undulatus (assembly GCF_018320785.1). Taxonomy (NCBI): domain Eukaryota; kingdom Metazoa; phylum Chordata; class Actinopteri; order Labriformes; family Labridae; genus Cheilinus; species Cheilinus undulatus. Next base: position 38,802,848 of record NC_054869.1, on the reverse strand, counting down.
TTCCTGCGCTCTCACATCAGCTCACCCTGAAAATTTTCAGGAGTGTTAAGGAGTCTTGTGCACGTGTGAAAACTTTGTATTATCTTTACAGACTCAGTTTGTTGGCTAATTTATTCAGGTAACTTTGCACTCCTCCTTTATAACTGATGTAATCTGATGTGGTTCTCACCTCCAGAACGGGCTCAGCGCCTCAGACAGCGGTCGGTCCTCGTCGGGGAAGAGCTCCTCGTCATATCAGAGACTAAGCCACCTGAGTGATGCTCCAGCACCTCTTCGCCCCTCCCCCTCATCTGATGACATCATCCAGGACCTCGAAGACCGTTTGTGGGAGAAAGAGCAAGAGGTCAGTGGTTGCTCAGAAAAGTCACATTTGTGTTTTTTGCCAATATTTAACATTTCAAGGGACAGTTTCAAGTCACACTTATCTGCTGATTTTCTAAAATGATATGAGTGTTTAAGATACTGTAAACACAGTTTTTTTATTTTTCATAATCCTTTGTGTCAGCTTTTTAAATGAGCTAAGAGATTTTATGAAATGTAATTCTTTAAAGTAGTCCTTTCTCTTAAAATGCCACTGAAACCTTGTCACAAATGACCTAAAACCTGGTCACTCTCAGCAATGTAATGCATCCACACCATCCATGAGACCTAGCTGGTACAAATGTAAAAAAAAAAAAAAAAAGCCTTCTTTAAAGCAGCTAGCTTGCTGTCAGTGGCCAGCAGCACTGCATGGAAGAATCCCATCATCCTGAGGGCAAGCAGCATTTCAAAATCAAGGCTTCCTGGGCAGAGATGAGTGTTTGACACACTGTTCAATAAGCTCTCCAAAGTACAGGAGGTTGTTTACTCTTGCTTAGCTTAACCGTGATCCCGAAAATTTTGGTGACGCTAATAATTCAGATTGACATATGCGCAGCTCTGCTGAGACATGTCTGACGAACTTTACACCACCGATCTTTCTCAGAGATGGGGTAATACTTTCACACTGCCAACAATTTTTTTCATGTCTTCCATGAAAATAAATCAGAGTCTAACAGGTAACTTCTTCTGAATCAGCATTTAGATAGAAACTACATTTTTCACAAAAAACAACCAGGGATAAACTTGTCAACCCTCCACAATGCTAATAGTCAGTTGTGTTTCCTTTTGCTGGATAACAGCCTGCAGTTGTTTGTTTTAGTTTTCAACAAGTCTCAGACTCATCTCCTGAGGAATCCCAGCCCATTCCTCTTTGGCTAATCTCTCAAGCTCCTCCAGATTTGATGGTCCCACAGATTTTTAATGGGATTCAAGTCAGGGCTTTGTGCAGAACAGCCAATAACATTCACTTTGTTCTTCTGGAGGTAGTTCTTCACCAGGAGCCACGTTTGGTTTGGGTCATCGTCGTGTTGAAGACAAAGGGATGACCCAGACCCAGTTTTGCTGCTGACTACTTCAGGTTTTCTTTCAATATCTTCACATATCTTTCTTTCTTCATGATTCCTTCTACTTTTTAGAGATTCCTAGTTCCATCTGACAAAGGACACACATAATCTTTCTCCAGATTGTCCTTAGCAGACTTCAGTCTGGCTTGAAAGTGTCTCTTCTGCAGAAGTGGACTTTTTGTTGATCTGTAACCTGTGTCCTGTGCAGGGCTCTAGTGATGGTCTTCTTTGAGACAACAATTCCTGACTTGGCTAAGTCCTTCACCAGTGTCTTGGCAGTTGTTTTGGGGTCTTTAGACACATCTCTCACTAGTTTTCTTTCCAGAGTCTTTGAAATCTTGCTCTTCCTACCTCTGTCAGGCTTGTTCTGGACTGTGGGGCTCTCTAAATTTCTTGATGATCCTTCTCACTCCAGTTCTCAACACTTGGAAACTCTGTGATAACTTTGTATATTCTTCTCCTGCTCTGTGAGCTTCACGGTTCTTTTTCTCAAGATTTCTTTTTTTGCCATGATGCTTTCTCCAGTGAAGTTTTTTATACTGTGTGTAAATTAGAAGAATACTTTACAAACTTTGAGTATTACAACGATAAATTACATCATTGCACAACAGTGGTTTGTGCTTTGGCTCAACAAAAATATCAGTTCTGAAGGGGGGTAACAATTTAGGCCCTGGTAGTTTTTGTTTTTTGTTAAATATTTTCTGTGTGCAAAGTAAAATAATGTAAGCATCCACAATAAACCTAGGATGTTTGGAAAAGCTGTGTTTAAGAACAATTTTTTGTGGGTAAACTGGCCATTTAACACAACAAAATGTGTTGTTCAACTTTTGATGTTAAATTCAATCCAAGCGTTCAACCTACAAATAATGTGCATCAGCCAGACAGATTTGATGAGCTTCAAGTTACGATTTTTTTTTCATGTTGTCATTTATGATAAACAAAGCAGTGGTACTGTGAAAAATAGGACATCTCAGTCTTGGATTAGTTGAACCTCCTCCTAACCTAACCCTGTTCCCACTTTTCGTTGCAGGTGCAGCACATGCGCAGAAACCTGGACCAAAGTGAGGCAGCAATCATTCAGGTGTTTGAGGAGAAGCAGCGTGTCTGGGAGCGCCAGATGGACGAGCTGAGACAGAACTACGCTTCGCGCCTGCAGCAGGTGACCTCACTGAATATTCTGATCCAGCTCAACACGTGTAAACTTGTTGAAATCTCTGATACACTGCAAACCAGGGCTCATTGTCCAAACTCAGAGCAGTTATTAGGCAGTACATGGATAACAGATAGTTGGAACAAAAACACTAAAAAACATCATCTATCAGCTTATCCAGCTTGGGATCAGTAGGCTTGGAGTCGATCCCAGCTGTTATTGGGCAAGAGGCAGAGTACACCCTGACCTAGTCACCAGTCAATCACAGGGCTGACATACTCAGAGAAATTAACCTAACAGGCATATCTTTGGTTTGTGGGAGGAAACCTAAGTACCCAGAGAGAAACCACACATGCCATCAGGACGATATACAAACACCACACAGGAATGACCCTGTCTTTAAACCAGGAGCCTTCAAACTGTGAGGCAATGTCAGTATCAACTGCATAACCCATGCAGCCCTATTTTGCATTTTTCTTATTGAACTGTGGTATGATCTGCTCCATGGTTCACTCCTCTTGACATTTACAGCTTTTTTTTTTTTTTTTGCAAATTATGGACAAAAATTCTAGGCAGCAACACTGCCCTGTCTAAGGCCCTATAAGTGCCTATATAATTTTGAGAGTAAGATAAAAATATTCTTACATATCCAAATCCAATACCCCCACATAGTATCAGGCTTTTATCTCACTGAAAGCCTCAAAAACAGGACGTCCTTTATGAAGAAGTGCAGGTTGGCATCATATAGTGTAGATATCCTGCAGATTGAGACTTTGCTCTGGTGAAAAACTTAAAATGTGGGAAACATTTTACTGTTATTATTTTTTTCGTTTATTCCAGGAGGCTCAGTTGTAACATGATAGACAGGAATTCAGATGCAGATAATTCTGATCAAAAAGACTCTTAAATCAAGTATTTTGCAGGTTGACAACAAAGGGTTAATAGACGTTCATATCTTGAAGTATCAGAGTACAAGATTTGTTTACTTTCAACATATAAGAAATGCTGTAATCTGCAGGTTACTCGTCGTGCCCAACGCTCTCAGACTGCCCTCCAGGCCCAGATCACCCGTCTGTCCCAGGACAAGAGGAGGCTGCAGGAGGAGATGGCAGCTCTCTTGGCCCAGAGAGAGGAGCTGGAGAGGAAGTGTCTGGACTACAGGAAGGAGCAGGCGGACATCTTGCCTCGTCTGGAGGAAACCAAGTGGGAGGTGAGATATGAGTGTTAGAGGTGGTGTAGTAAAATGTTATCAAGGCTACATTGTGGTAGACTCAGTAATGAGTATCAGGGTGTTTGAGAAGCTGTCCAAGTAAATACACAAAACAACAACAGTAATAAAACACCATAAACCTACCATTCAGTCATTATGGTTACATGCAGTCAGGCAGAGTTGAATCATTGTGTAATGCCCTATTCATATAAGAATGACCTGTAGACCTCTGGTAGTTTGTGAATCACCCCCTGATGTCAGTGTTTTGTGTGGCGCATTTGCATGGGGAAAGCACTTTTTAGCACTTTTTATAAAAAGGCATGGGAAAAGCTGCATGGACCTTAAAAAAACAATTACCATCCTAAATTACATGCCGATTCGCATGAGCAAATTACCAGGGGTCCCTACGGGGTAATACGTATCCCGTGCAAATATGGCATAAGTCTGAAAAATAAATGCTTTTAAAATGCATGTAAACAAGTTAGTCCAACAGAAACTGCCCTTAATAATAATACATAAATAACAATAAATAATACATTTTCTCTTCCATTTATTTGCCTCAATCAGCCCTAAACTGGACTAAATGTTGTGCACATGCTCCACAGTTTCTATGTCAGACACCTAAAAGTTAATAAAGTACTTCAAAAATACTATGCTTAGTCATTGTATGCCTTAAACCTTATGCATAGCATTTGTACCAATATTAAAGCTTACAGAATGAATGAAAGGTACAGAGCTGTAAGGTTGTTTGTGTTTTCACTTTTCAACGTGCAGCAATTTCACTGCTTACTTACTTATTGTTAACATCAACTAGAAAAGTCCTTGTAATCACAAGCTGCAAGGGGGTATCTCCCCATCTACTCTATTAGAGACAGACAAGCATCTGTCTATAAACAGATTTTTTCCATAGTGTTTGTATACTGGGACAAGTACATAGCTCCAGTTGAATATCCTCATTAAGCAACTAAACTTAACAGTGCATGTGAATGTACTTACTTGCTCTCTCTCTGTGTTGCAGGTGTGTCAGAAAGCAGGAGAGATCTCCTTGCTGAAGCAGCAGCTGAGGGAGAGTCAGGCTGAAGTGACCCAGCGAGCCGGAGAGATGGTGGCCCTGAGGGGTCAGCTGAAGGAGCTCAACGCCCAGCTGAGGGAGCGTGAGGAGGCCATGCTGGGCCTGAAGGACTCCTACAGCACCAAGAGTCTGGAGCTGGAGAAATGTGAAGGAGAGCTGCGGAGGACTCTGTCAGAGGTACATTTACGTTTAAATTAACACTAATAACAGAAAATGAATTAGAAATAACAGAAAAACACACATGGACAGATAAAAAACAGATGTAAACAAGTCAAAAACACAGAAAACTGACAAAATAAAAATTAAAAAAACCAAGCTATTAGTCAAATGCTTGATATATTTTCTGAACGGACAATGCCACCAAAATATGGGCTCCACTGTATCTAACATATCAATACCCCTACAGCACTCAACAGCATATTTTTGGAAGTAAAAGTTTCATTCAATAGTTTGTAAGTTAGCACACCATTTTTAAGGACAAACTAGTTTATTTACAATCACAGCCAAAATGACTGCAGTACCCACAATCCTCGAGTGTCACAGCAGCATCTCAGACTGGTGGGGTCTTCTGTAATCATGGAAATGTCTACTGCGCCCGTGGACAACAACTGGCAGTTGTTGAGGACAACAATATATGCCACTGTAGTATGAAGCAGTTTGCAAACTATGGTGTATTACAATGTTATCATTCAAATTAAAGAACTACAGTAAAGAAAAACTTAAAAATAAAGTACATGTATGGCTTAGAAGTATGAAAAACTATCATTAGCAATGAATAAAATCAATAGCGATAGATTGTGGGATAGGTAGTTCCTTCTTCCTCGTAAAAAACATGTATACAGTCTTGTACCTTTGTCCTTTCTCTGTTTTCGAATGCCGTTTTTGCACAGAATCAAATGTGTAATAGCTATGTGTATTCAGGTAGCTGACTGGCTTGGCTCCTGGCCTTCAATGTTGATATGAGGACTCTGAGAGATGTCAATTAAGGATTGAAATGGTGAATTTACTTCTGGAACCAGAGCCGGTGAAAAAGTGGACAGGCACTGTTGAGCTCTGTAAGAGTTTGATAAAACTAAAATACTTGAATGTATTTTCAGATGCCATGCATCTGAATACATGAGTTACAGTTTGTTTGCTTACTGTACAATTCTTGTGTGTGTATGTGCAAACGTGCACGCTCACATAATGTGTGTACAACATAAGGTTTTGTGACTTATTTGTATTTCTTTAATTTAAAAAGGGATTTTTTGTGTTTGCATACAAGTCATGTGAGGAACTTTCTGTTTATTGATTTTGGCACCTGATTGTAAAGTCAGTTAGTGTTTTTAGATCATATATCCCATCCTGCTGTGAGAAGAAATGTCTGTTTCTGCAGTATGCTGTAGATCTCTTTGTCAATGCCTACCCCATGGCAGTGGTTTCAGGCAAAACAAATAACTATTTAAAATTATCAGTCTTTTCAATGATGATCTTTTGCTTTTGGAAGTTTTAAAGAGGAAGCATTAATTTCAATGATTTTACATATTCCCTTTAAAAATCCTGCAGGATTTGACTTGACATGTATTAAGATAAAGATTTTAAAGTCAAATACTACACTGATTGCTTTATAATGTTTTCCTTATGATATTTTCTTTCTCCAGGTGTCTGTACTCAGAGAGAAGCTGGGAGTTTTTGAAGCAGAGGTGCTCAGTTTAAAGCGAGCTCTAAATGAAGTGAGCAGAGGGGCAGAGGTAGTCGTGAGCCCTAACTTAGCTGCTGTAGGGCTGTTGCCACCCTGGGGAGCAGTCCACTGCCCACGAAACCCTACTGAACCCTCAACCAACTCCCTCACCCCCACAGCTGACACCCTGCTGAGTCTTCAGAGTGATGAAGCCAAAGCCCAAAGGCAGGAAGCTCAGAGACAAGAGAGGCAACGTGAAGAAGCTCAATGGCGGGATGCACATCAACGGCAAGACGCTCACATGCAGCCAGACATAAGGATGCGTCAGGATGCTCAAATCAGACCAGAAGCCCAACTGCGCCAGGAGGCCCAGCATCGTCAGGAGGCCCATCTCCGCCACGAAGCCCAAATACGTCAAGACACCCAACTACGCCAAGAAGCACAGCTGCGTCAAGAGGCCCAACTGCGCCAGGAGGCCCATCTCCGTCAAGAGGCCCAGCTCTGCCATGAGGCCCAAATGCGCCAAGAGGCCCAGCTACGTCATGAGGCACAACTCTGCCAGGAGGCCCAACTGCGTCAGGATGGCCACCAACCGCAGAGAAGCCAGGAGGGTCACTGGGACGAGGCGGGGGAGCTGCGCAGGCAGCTAGAGCAGCTGCAGGCTGCACTGCGCCTGGAGCGGCAGCAACGGGAACGTCAGGCGCTCAACTTTGATCAGGAGCGGCACACCTGGCAGGACGAGAAAGAGCGGGTTTTAAAATACCAGGCACAGCTGCAGCTCAGCTATGTGGAGACACTGCAGAAGAACCAAGCTTTAGAAAAACGAATGAGCCAGCTGGGAGCCAAACCAACCACAACAGCAACCACCACCACTGTTACAACCACAACTACCACCTCCCCTACTTCCTCCAATTCTCCACCTCCACCTCCAGCCCTCTCACCTCTGTCTCCACAGCCCCCGCCCTCCCTATCTGGCCCCATTGCCCTCACCATTTCCCCGCCTTGTGAGGACCAGAAGGGTCCTCCTTCTCTCCACCAGCTTGCACCTCCATGGGCGGGACCATCACGCCTGGAGAGGATAGAGTCCACTGAGATATAGACACGGACTTCTCAGCTTAATCCACTCCCAGTGAACAGGCCTCTCATACAAAACCACTACAGCATACAGGTGAAAAACAAACAATAGAATAAATCAGCACAGTCTGACATACTTTTCTAAGCAACTACAGACACTGAACATCAACAGAGGCCGACTGTAAAATCCAGCATTATAAGTACCAGAAAGCTTAAACACATTGAATCTACCAATGATTGTTTAACCTCCTAAGCAGCCTTTCTCTCACTAGTTGCACACTACAACATCCTACATTATCAGTGTTTATGAAAAGTGTGCCACACTGATGGATGATAGAAAAACAAAATGTTAAATGACAATGTTTAGATCACAGCACTAATACCGGGTCATTTTATTGCCCATGCTAGAAAAAGGACCAAGACAATCAGGGATATTGTCAGAAATGATCAACCAGAATATTATGCGGTATTTATTCATTGTAAGTCTTTGTCACTGGTAATGTAAAAGTAGAATTAGTGGTCAGAGTGTGTGATGTTATCCTGCATTTTTGGCCAGAGAGCGCCTTACTCCATCTTTTCCAGCATGTATAAGAGAATAACAAAAGCTGGGAATAGATGAAGGGAAAAGAGTGTGATTATCATTTTCAGTGCTTTAATTATAATATCAGCAAACCAGTTACAAAGACGTATCACTCATGGCTGGACTGATTTAATTTAAAACCCAGCAGATATCGATGTAAAGGTCACACAGAAGCTGATTTTTGATTTCAAGTCATTTCATGCACAGGGTCCAAACATGCACGCATCATTTACACAAGTCACTATGAGCAACAGAGTTTATATTTTCTACAAATTGAATTAAATAGATATGTTTAGCTGATAATCAACCCCAAATTAATATAGTTTTAAGTTGATAGGCGAACCTGGTTCGCCTTCACCGCAGGTTGTCTGCAGTGACTAAAAATAACCACTAGAGTTCAGTAGAGAGCTGCAACTTTCCTCTCATTGAGCTGCAAGGAGAATGTGAATGAAAGCACACAATTTGAATTTCAGTATTATGACAATTGTGTCATTCACTTGGTGCATTTACAGCAAAGAAATCGAATAAATCAGTCGATATTTCCAAAGTTTAAAAAAATGTAGAATGTATGATATAATAGAAAGAAATACTTATAATAGTTATAGATTGTAAATGTGTGTTTGGGTGTGTGCGTGAGAGACAGAGCAAGTGTGTGCATGTGTGTATTCATATGAAGAGCTTCAGCTAATGAGATTGAGAATAGAGGGACTAGTGGCAATACAGCAAGTGAAGATATATTAAGTGCAAAAGGATTTTCTTTGTGGCTTTGGGGGTAAGTTAGACATTCATCAAAGCTTGACACAAGAATATCGAGACAAAAAAGTCAAACTGAAGGAGTCTGTATATCTTTAAAAACTCTTAATTTCTTCTGTATAGTTCATTTAGACGAAGCAGGGGGAGAAGGAAGTTTAAAAAAAAATCAAAATAGTGGGAGAGTCTGCTCTTTAAAGAAAGCATTCAGGCTAACTGCACTATGTAGTGTTACACACGAGTTACGATGTACAGTAGACTCAGATGTGAATATCATGGCTTTTATATGTGTTGTTTATGCCAGCATACAAAGATGTTGCTCAAGAATATTAACTTATCTCTAAGGTATTACATAGTATTATCATCTTTATTACTGTTATTATATTATGGTGAACTGACAGAGAAAATATGTGCCATTTGAGCTTTCCTTTATGTGTTATTTTTTAATACTGTGTAGATAGCCAATTGGCCTACCATAATGGTGCAATCATAGCAACCCTGTCCAAAAAATGCTGTTCCTTTTGATGTAGGTGATAAATGTAGTTACAGTATTGCATTATTTGAAGAACAAAATGCTACGGATTTTATACGTTTTAACATTATTGTTTGCATTTATGTTACTAGTACTGTTCTAGCTTGATTAAAACCACTCCTTTGTTCAAATTCAGCAAAACTAATAAAGATATGTGAATACTTCAGCCTTTTCCTTGTGTCAATAGCATGTCTTATGGTGAACATTCAACTGGAGTAAAGTTTTTGACTTTGTTCACCAGCTTTAGACCTGTAAGAGGGAAATCAGATGTCATCTTGATACTACAAAACAGAATTTTTTTGTCTGTTTTTCAGGTTTTTTTAAGGGGAAGTATCTTATAGCACAGTAATTTGGGTCTATGTGTTCAGAAACAAATAACGTGGACCGTTAAATGATTAGTTTAATAGAAAAGAGTTATTTCCTCTGCCTTTTTTATATTAAGCTTATACTAGAGCTCCACTCCAGTTTTAGATGGTATAGTCAGACATTTTATTGAAATTGAAGTATTGATACTTGCCCCCAGTAAACATCCAACACAATCGAATCTTAAGTTAAAGCCAGAAGTGGAAAGTAAATAACTACATTTAGGCAAAGTATTGTTTTTTTCTTGGTTTTTTTTTTGGGGGGGGGGGACTCCACATCACAAAACAGCTGTTGTATTTTCTGTTATTATAGAGGTGTGACTTTACCTGAAAAGCCTGGATGGAGATCCATATTCTCTTGTTGTTACTGTCAGTAAGGAACGATCATATTTAACTGTAAAACCCCTCAGTAAATACTAGGGCTGGGCAGTTACTCTAAATTAAGATTAAATTGCAATAGGTCCTACTGCAGTTCCCAAATTGCGATATTCCTTTGACCTGAAATTTGTTTCAAAATAACATTTTGTTGCAGCAGAGATGTAATGCTCAAAACATCACGCAAACATTGAAGCATCAATATTTTCTAGAAGAGTTAGCGAAATTCTTCATCTTTTATATTTTCCTTTTTTCTAAGAAGGCCTAAAAATGCTCATTCCCTTCAATACAAGAATTCACATTGCATCTGCAATACAAGTCAAAATAATCACAGATATTTTTTGAAAATAGCTCATAGTTTTCATGATGATTGCTACAAGACTTTTAGTTAAACAAATCAGTAAATTTACTACTGTGATCAAAGTAGATGGATAGATATGTAAGTCTAATTCATGCATTATATTATGTCATCCTGACATATCAGCCTGACTTAGAGAAAAGAACAGTTTATGTTTAATCTATCTAACATTGTTTTGTTTAAATTATAGAATGATTTATTGTTTGTTTGTTGAAAAACACAGAATTTGGGAATCTGAAAAATAATTGCATGTCACATTTCAAATACAATACTACAAATATAAAACCTCAGAACAGATCATTTTCCCAAATCATGCAGCCTTAGTAGCTACTCAGTACTTAAAGTAAACTTTGAAATAAAAACCTTTTTACTATTACTTGTGTAGATTTGAAGACCAGTACTTTTACTTTTACTTCAGTTAAGCTGAACCAAAGTAACATGCACTATGTTTTATCATCTTTTTATAATACTACTAATGCATTACCATTTGCACAACTGATACATGAATGTTGTGCAGGCTTTCTTGTTTGCATCTTCAAGACTCCTCTGGACTGCGTGATAAATGGCAACTTTTTTATTATTACTAAAAAAACACACCATAAAGTCTGAAGTCATCTTCCAAAAGAAGACATACAGTCATGGACGAAAATATTGGCACCCCTGGAATTTTTCCAGAAAATACATCATTTCTCCCAGAAATTGTTGCAATCAACAAATGTTTTTGGTATATATATGTTTATTGCCTTTATGTGTAACCTGACACGCCAGATGGGAAAGCTTCAAAAGGAAACGTTTGAGAAAAGGCAGAGGATTTGAAAAACACTCGGAGTGTGATGAACATTCTATCGCATCTCTATGGGCCAATCAGAGCAACAAAACGTGACGTAGCCGTTATCGAGCTGCGCGTGCGCAGCTACTGGGAATAACACAAAACATGGCAACTATAGACATATAAGTACTTGACTTTTGTCGTTTTTGAAAAGAAAACAACTCACTGCTGTTCTTTGTTCTTCTTTTAAAGGAGAAATGTCATCAAGTTCTGATAAAACTGGCGCTTTAGCAGCATCCACACTAATCTCTTCCTCCAAAACTGCACCAGCTCTTGCTGCTGCTTGTTTACGTCACGACTCTGCTGCGTCTGAAAGTACTGCCCCTCGTTGCTGATTGGTCCTGTCACTTTCTAACCGGGCCCAAACCGTTCAGATGGGAGCTTTGCAAGATGGATTCGCCAGTGACAAAACAAAACAAAAACAAGGAAACTGGCGTATCCATCTGCTTTGCAAGGTTACTTTATGTGCATTGGAAAAAAAATTTTTTGATAGTCTCAGATTTCATGATTCCTTGCACACAGTCAAGGCACCCAGTGCCAGAGGCAGCAAAATAACCCCAAAATATCCTTGAACCTTCACCATGTTTGATTGTAGGTACTGTGTTCTTTTCTTTGTAGGCCTCATTCTGTTTTCTGTAAACAGTAGAATGACCTGCTCTTCTAAAAAGCTCTACCTTAGCCACAACTGTCCACAAAATGTTCTCCCAGAAGGATTAAGGGCTTACTCACGTACATTTTTGCAAACTCCAGTCTGGCTTTTTTATGTCTCTTTGTCAGCAGTGGGGTTCTCCTCGGTCTCCTGCCATAGCGCTTCATCTCATTCAGATTACGACGTATGGTCTGAGCTGACACCTTTGCACCCTGAGCCTGCAGGACAGCCTGAATTTGTGTAGAAGTTGACTGAGGATGTTCATCCACCATTCCAACTATCCTGCGTTGCATTCATTTATCAATTTTTCTCTTCCATCCACGTCCAGGGAGATTAGCCACAGTGCCATGGGTTATAAACTTCTTGATTATATTACGCACAGTGGACAAAGGAATTTCAAGATCTCTGGAAATGGTCTTGAAACCTTGAGACTGTTCACATTTTTCCACAATTTAAAATAAAGTGATTTACCCACAGTTTTAAAAGGGTGCCAATAATTTTTTCCGGCCCATTTTTTGACTTTTGTGTAAAATTATGTCCATTTTTTTCTTTTTTCTTTGGATTTTTTGTGTTGTTCCAATGCACATAAAGGGAATAAACGTGTATACCAAAAACATTTGTAATTGCAACAATTTCTGGGAGAAATGGTGTCAGGCGAAAAAGTGTCTGGAAAAATTCCAGGGGTGCCAATATTTTTGTCCATGACTGTATAAATGATGCAAAAAAGAATGCTTTTTCACTCACCATGTGAATGTCTTACATGCCAGTATGCAGTAAGATGGAACTCAAGTGAGCTATCAGCTACCCTCGAGGTAACTGTTGCAAAAATGAAATTGATTACGCCTTCACAGGAAATTTGTTACAAAAAGCTAGAGAGAAATTACAGACTTTTCAGTGTTACATTTATTCATCCCAGTTCATATAATTCACTACCCCCCCCCCCCCAAAAAAAAAACTAAAACACATCTTGTGTTTTCTCTTGTAGTGTAGGTCACAGATAAAAACAGACCTTAAGTCCAAAACAATCCAATTATGAGTTTAAGATTCAAAAGTAATTTGCCCTATCCATAACACTTATTCAAAATAACTCTGTGTATATTTTCATATGGCAAAACAATGTCAAAAAAGAAATGATATTACAATGTCACTTTTTCATCATTCTCCCATACTCCTAAGAGTGTCATGTGTAAAAGCTTAATGTGTCAGGAACTTTACAAATGTTGAATGAATGTTGAATTTCTCCTCTTCAATGTAGGAAAGCAAAAATCGTTCAACGGCATGACATGTAACATTGAGTCAGAGGGTGACGAACCAACAAGGTCACAACACATTAATCCATCATACATGTAAAGGATGCTTTTCTTACAGTCTTTCTACTATGTTGACTAAATGTCCCATGTACTGATACAATAGAGAAAAGGACACTGCAGTGAATGGCAGTTGTTAAAAGGTGTCAGAATGAGTGAACGCCATAGGGTTCTTCCTTGGGAAAAGCATACCTCTCTCAGAAGTGTCCTTGAAATGTTGTAAGCAGTAGCATCTTGTAAAGACGGGCAACCTTATCAACCTTTACGTAGAAGAAATACATTAGTAAACGACAAGATAGCATAGCATGAATGTAGGAGGGTATAAAAAGTGGTCGAGTAAAATATATCAACGGTTAAACGAGAAGGAAGGCTTAAATATTAGCTGTAAACAATAAAATTAAGCGTACTCCTCTTTTTCGCCTGACACCAGTTGAATCACATGGGTGGCTGCGGAGTACAGCAATCGCTTTGTGAAGTGTGTCCCATCTCGGCTTCTGCAGTTGTTGCTGTGTCGGCTAGAAATGGGCTAGTAGTTATTAGCAACTAGCGGTCTTTATTAGTTGGTTAGGAGGAAAATAAAGACTCCAGTTCCACAACGACCGAGCAAAGTAAGCCGTGTCTCCCGTTGTTCACTGGGGTGTTGTTGCCGGTGTTTTTTCCTTAGCATTTACAATGTTAACCAACATCCTACTGCTAGCCATAGAGCGATTAGCAAGCTACACCTGTAATGCTAAAGTGATGCGTTAGCTAGGAACGAAACGTTAACTTGTGAGTGCAGTACGCAAATTAACGTTTTTATCTGTAACATTTTGTTGTGGTATCCGGAGTCAAGTTGTTTAAGCCAAGAGACAAGGTTTAAATGAAATGGCAGTGAGAGATGGTTGTAAATGAGGGCCGTTTTCATCAAATGCACGAGACAGTAAAACGCTCCAGTTTAACGGTGTAAAAAGTCGCCGTTTTAACTGGTGGCTTTATTTTGAATGCGTTTATGGTTGACGTTTCATGAGCTGTTAAAACGAAGTTAGTCCTCGTGAATGCTTCCTTTATTTTTTTTATTTTTTTCCCCCAATAAAATCACGTGAACACACATAATAATCATAATAAAACTTATGTCTGTAATGAAAAACAGATAATACAGACATCAGCTTAGATTTTTTGTTTTTACTTTGGCCAACTCGATTTTACAAAGTGAGAAAACATTGTTCGGCAGCCCAGACCACACACATACTGCTTGGATCTCATCCCTACCAATTAAAATTGATTTAATTGTTTTACCCCATAAAACCACATTTTATGAAGAGTAGTCTTGATCTAACAGTAAATGCCAACTGGACGAAGGGCCCTGTCTGTTCTAATGTTGTCAAAACTAGATGTACATATTATTTTTTAATCATGATTGGAAACTTATTATTCAACAGGGTATGAGGGTGACAATTAAGTACAAGAAAATAAAGAGAATCCATTATTATTATTATTATTGAAAATCTTTTCATTTGGGATACAATCAGAGCAAAATACAATGATCCAAATTCAAAATATACAACTCCCTTTTTTTATATAACAAAACAATGAACATTGTCTCTATATTAAAATAAAATGATAATGAATCAATTTCCCTTTATAAAACAATCAGATATATTGTTCTAAATAAAGTAGTCACCAAATAGATAAATGACAATGGAACAAATGTAATAAGCAAACAAACAATAAGTTAATCAAATTTCAAAATGTAAAGACAGAAAAAATAAATAAAAATAAAAAGGGGTGGTTGGGGGGGTCTAGTTTAGAGGAAGGACTGGCAATGAATGAAAGTAATTAATAAAACAATTCCATTTTTTGAAAAATTTGTTAGAATTGCCTTTCACTGTTAAACTTATCTTCTCTAATTTGAGATATGACATCACATCATTAAGCCACAATGATAAAGAAGGGGGTTTGGAAGACTTCCAGAGTAGTAGGACTCGACGCCTCGCCAAAAGAGAAGTAAAGGCTAATACCTGTGATTGTAAGGAATTAAGTTGAACTTGATTAAGTGAGATTCCAAATATAGCAATAAAGGGGTCCATCTTAACCTGAATTCCTAGAACTTCACTCCAAAATTTATGTAGTCTAGGACAGAAAAAAAAACATGTGACTCAAGTTACACGAGGAAGCATGACATCTATCACACTGATCTGGAACATAAGGATATGTTTCAGATAATCTAGATTTGGTTAGATGGACTCTATGCAAGACCTTGAACTGTATTAGCTGCAGCCTGGCACAAGGCGTTATTGAACTTATGTTATACACAGCTTTGTCCCACCATTGATCAGTCAAATTTACCCCTAACTCATGTTCCCAAGCGTTTTTGGTTTTAATAAACAGGTTTTCTTCAAAGCCCATAAGCTTGCCATAAATATTAGATATCAGAGATTTCTGATGGGGTTTCAAAACCAAAAAGTCATCCCATGGTTGGATAAAGATTTTAAAGTCTTACATTTATGACATTGTAAGGTCAAACATTTACAGACAACCAAACAGAAAACAGAGGCTGGATAAACCCAGAAATGTCTCTTCTAAGTCCAGATGCTGGACTTGATGATTCTGGGCTAAAATCAAACATATTTTCTAATTGCTCAGTCCAGTAAGAATTATCATTTAATTAGGCTTCCAACTGCAGGACTTGTGCAAGGAAAACATCTTCATTGACTATTATCAATTTTATTTTCTCAGAAATACCAAGTTTGGTTCACTTCAATTTATGTTTTGTAAAGGAAAAAGAATCAAATTTTTTTCTCATAAATTTATGACATTTTGCACTTGAAAATGTTAAGTTTTTCCAATAAAAATTAATGCATCCTCTTTATTTTTTTAATTTATTTTTTTTTCAGGGGGGAAAATACAGCATAATTATACATAGATCATTTGGATCTATTAAATAAGTAGACCTATAATGATGAGATTTAGGGGTTCATTCTTCCTAGTGGGTCCTGGGGGGGCTTAGCTTTTCTCAGATATGAGTAGGAGAATCCTTTTGGACAAAACGGTTGGGAACAACCACTGCCCTACAACTAATTAAATATGCTGCTGCAAGTGTTCTTATCAGAACAAAAAAAAAAAATGTGAACACATCACTCCTGTCCTCAAAAACCTCCATTGGCTCCTGGTTCAGACTAGGATTGATTTTAATTTTCTGTTGCTTGTGTACAAAGCAGTCAATGGCCCATCAGTACATTAAAGATATGCATATACAGTAAGTTATACACCAGCTAGAACTTTAAGGTCTGCAGGCAGTGGCCCTTTTGACCATTCCAAGTAAAAATTCCAAAGCAGGGGAGGCAACTTTCAGTTTTTATGCCAGAGTAAATGGAACACCCTGCATGCAGACATGGGCTCTAACATTAAATACTTTAAAACGCACATAAAGACTTTTGCATGAGTTTATGGTTAGTTCTCACTGCATGCTTTTAATGTGTGTGTTCGTGTGCTCATTTGTGGGGGTAATGTGTGGTGTTCATGTTGCATATATACTGTATTTTTATACTTTGCTTTTAATTCTGCCTTGTGTATGAATTATGCTATGTATAACAAGCTTGACTTGATTTTTGTTAACTGACATTGTAGACCATGAGAATCATAAATGCATTCATCTTAGTGTTAGTGCAAATCCCCTTTGATTATTCTTGAAAATTGTTTAGTTAATTTATAGTTTCTATCTTGATTGGCCAGTTACATTTTATGATAATCCAAACATACTGATTGCTGTTGTAACAAAACTGGAAAATGAACCAATTCTTCATTGAACAGTTAGTTGTCTTTGTCTAACAACAACAGAGTTAGTCGTTTTATTGGATTTTCTTAACCAACTGGCAAAACACAATTGGAAGTCATTGTCTTCCTTTTCTACACTTTAATATTCAACACAATTACACTGCTGAGGTCCTTGAAATAACTGAATTGAATTCAGTTTCTTGGAGATTAATTAGTCTTTCACTCTCTGAGGGTAGTTTTGTTAGGAGGTGAAAGGTCTGGTGATACAATAGGTGTAATAGGTGTAAACATCGTAGTACTGTGAGTCAGTTTTGTATGCAGTGAATGCTTCTCTTTGCCTTGACCTAGGAGCTGACCATAAATGATGTAAGGAAAGATGTACTGCTTTGACACATGTCTGTTTTTTTCCACAGGTCGGACGGTATGGTTTTGAATCTTTGTTTGCCACACTTCCATACGTCAGTTCATTGCAACAAGGTGCGTGGGACTATCACGTAACTGTACTTTTAATGTTCAATGATTTCCTGTCATTTCTCAGTATATGCAAGAAAAAACCCAGCCGCAAAGCCCACATGACACGTTAAGAAGGTTTGCAACAGTAACCTAGAGCATAACAAAACCCTAATTTCTTCATCAGCGTAGCGGCTTAGTAGAGACCATGTCAACCTTTTCTACAGCAGTACATGGTCTGCTAAGTGTTGAGATGAACAGGGCGAATAACCTTACGTGGACACAAGATAACACAAGGTTGAGATGGAGGACAGTGATGTAAAAATAAAAAAGCAGAGGTACAAAGTGGTGTGGGGAAAAGTGAATCACAGACTGACCTTGTTGTGTTCTCTTTATAAATATCTTGTAATGTGATCTTGAATGTATTTTCTTCACAGTGAGGGCATGGGTGATGTTCTCTCCACCCTTAAAAAGTTTCTCATTTCTTCCCCATAGTCCTCGTCCATCACTCTTTCGCAGTCCTTCATTTACTGAAACATGTACTGAATATTTTGCTTTGGGAAATTTATATCCAGGCATTTCAATCACTGGTTTTCTAGTTTTGGCATGTTCAGGGAAGAATAAAATGCCTGAAATTAACCCTTACATGTTGTTGCAGTAAACCAAGTAACAGGCTGACAAAATTCCCATCTTATGTTTTTGAGCTATGTTGATCTTCCTGACATTTTTTTGTATTCTTTCCATTTTAAGGCAGAAATGTTCCATTTAAAATGTCATACTGTAACTTCTCTATTCACTCCCTTAATGCCTTCTGTAGAGAATTTAAGAATCTGCCTGTACTATTTGTCATCGTAGCTGTGTGCAGATGGCTATGAAGTTACAAACCTCTTGTCAGGCGACCCTGAACTCCGAAGGCGAGGCTTCAAGCTGGAATACTTCCTACGTCCACCTGTACAGGTAAGATGATGCCGTGGTTGTTCTATTTCACTTGCATGGATTACACCATTCATGTTGCTCTTGACATGATGCAGTTTAACAGTTATTTATCTTTCATTTTTGAATGATGATCCTGTACTTCTTAATGTTAAAATTGCTCTCATGATTTGATGCTTTTGAAACCCCCTACTACCCTATGGATAGTAGGAGTGAAAGAAGGAGATTAGCAGCTGGGAGAAAGGGGTGCAGAAGGCTAGAACATAAAAGGAGGTTGAGTATATGTAAATGTGGGCTGGCACAAGGTTGTGGTGTGGTCCTGCTTCTGAAACTGACAATTGACAATAGCATCGCTCACAAGATCCAAGATTCAATTTATGTTTTTTATATAATACACAAAGCATACAATTGAGCAAAATGCCATTCTTCTCAAGCACACTTAAAAATTGATTCTGGGGTGAGACAGGGGTGCATCTTAGCCCCTACACTCTTCATTGTCTGTATGGACTGGATAACGGGGCGGGTAACAGGGGCAGCAAACTGTGGAGTGTCATCTGGTGATATGCAGATCCCCGATCTGGACTTTGCTGATGATGCTTGGTTCCTTGTTGAGACCGTAGATGTCCTTGTGGGGGCTCTTAATGCATGGACTGCACGTCCCCTTGGCCAAAACAAAGAACCAGGCATTTGGGGATGCTTTAGATGCGGCCATTGAATCTGTGTCCATGAATGGTGAGAGCGTGGAAGTTGTGGAGCAGTTCACCTGACTTGGCATGATAATCCATTGACCTGATGAGAGGCTAAGATCAGCCGTAGACTTGGACTCGAGAATGGGGCAATAGGTTCTCTGAGTAAGACAGTGTGGTGTTCCCAGTGTCTGAGCATGTGGAAGTCAGAGTGTTTTGGTCCTTGGTCCTGTTGGTCTTGGTCCTTTCGGTCTTACTATACTCTTGTGTTCTGGTCAGAGTTTGAGTCATATAACTTCACAGCTCAGAACAATGGAGGAGAGAAAAATGTGAATGCACATAGGTGTATTTCATTTTACCAGTGATACCAGTTATGAATTCGTCATTTGCAAATACACTGACCACTTCATTAGACACATCTGTGCAATGTTATGCACACTAGTAATAACATCTCTTTTTTCCGGAGGTTACTGCTTTTTTTGACAGTATTTTGTTCATGATGGCTATTTTGATAATAATAAAATGTTCTGCCTTGAACTATATTTAAGGGATCAGAAGCAGTTATTTTATTTTATCTATTAACTAATAAAAAATAATAATAATGTAAAAATTTAATCGGCAGATATCACTAATTGGAATTTTTCATTCCCTAATATCCTATCTGCGTCAACCCAAAAAAAATCCATATCTTTCTGCGAACTTGTAATTTTGAATTGAGTCGTCATTTCAATGTAACCCGTATACCACAAGATTTATTTGTTAAATGGCATATCGCTTTGACCTTTAAAAGCATGTTTATGACAAAATGTGGGGGAAAAGCTGTTAAAGAGGCATCGCTAGCCTCTTAGCTTGTAGCTAATCTGCCACTCAGCCTCACTGAACACAGCATTTAGGGATATCAAGCCATGGTAAGGTAACTTAACATTCTTGACTTAGCAGTTCTCCAATCTTTAACTATCTTCAAACTGCATTTTTCATATCTGAATAACTGTAAAACATTTGAAACAGGTTTAGATCTGTGGCAAAATGATTAATACATTTATCCCTATCCCTAAAGTGAATAAATGAATGCTATTTTGTCCTCTGTAATTCTCAGGTGACATTGAAGTTTGGCTTCCAGGTGGACCTGTGCAGGGTGGATGTGGAGCTGTGGCCCTGGGGGATGGACCGTGGACAAGCCTGCAAGAAACTGGAGATCAGCACCTGCTCGGATCAACCACCCTGCCAGAACACTGACCACAGACATGTTCAGCAAAAGAAGCAAATGCAATTGAAGGACCAGACTGAACAGAAAAGAGGAAAACACAATGATATTAAATCTCTGCAGTGTAATGGGTACCAGTGGAGT
Source organism: Cheilinus undulatus (assembly GCF_018320785.1). Lineage (NCBI taxonomy): Eukaryota > Metazoa > Chordata > Actinopteri > Labriformes > Labridae > Cheilinus > Cheilinus undulatus. Next base: position 38,782,346 of record NC_054869.1, on the reverse strand, counting down.
CTTCAGGCTCAACAGTGGGGTGAACAGTCTGTAGATGAGTCTCAACAAAGAGGCCATGCCTTCAAGCCTCATCAAAACACTGAATCCAGTGACACTGAACCAGAGTTTAAACTGGTGGGTCGTTGTGAGCTTAGGGAGGAAACGCACATATGTTTCAATCGTAAAAATTACTATCACAGACCCCCATTCCTCTCCCGGCCTCCTACACAACCTGCAAACTGTCGGCAAGAGGAGCTGTGGAGCCGGGGTCTGCTCTCACTGGGTGCTGTGACACAACTTCGGGTCACTCTGCCCTATGGCGGTTCAGCTTCCGCTTTAGGGCTTAAGGCTTTAGTTGTTTGGGGACAACCTGCCCGCTGCTGTCCCACAGAAGAAGTGGAGAGGATTAAAACCATCCATGAGGCCAATCAGAGACAACTGCCAAAACCTGGGTTATTTACCCCCTCTGTCAGCCAGAAAAAAACACGATCACAAGCTGCCACATCTCCCAGGTATGTATGTGGTAATGAAGATGATAGATCTGTTAGGTCTCATAGGCCCAGTTGTGTCTGTGTAATCTAGTCAAAGACATTGGATTGGATCTCATTTTGAAAACAGGTTGTTAACAAAAGGACGACAACACTGATTGGGATGAGATAAATCTTACAAAACTGATTTCTGTTTCAATATAATGGTGCACTTGACATCCAGGCAACTTCTCATTCTAACTGTCTGTAACTGTTAGTAACCTGCTACAGTACTGGTGCTACAGTAAAACAAAACAATATGTTCAAATTAATCTACACTCAGTACCCCTGATATGTATTGTCAGCTGTGAGGCCTTCTATGGATGTGTGTGCCTTTCCAAGCCATGTCCAACCAATTTAGTTTACCACAGGTGGACTCCAGTCAATGTGTAGAAACATCTCAGCAAGGATGGGAGGAACCTGAGCTAAATGTCAAGTGTTATTTTCCGAAAGGGGTCTTGATACTTATTTAAATATGATGTTTCAGTTTTTTGTTTTTAATAAATTTGCAAGAATGTCTAAAATTCTGTTTTCACGTCATCATGATATGGTACTGAGTGGAGATCAGTGACAGTAAAAACAGTTTTTTACTGTAGCATCAGGCTGAAACATACCAAAAACTGAAAAATGGGAAGGGGGTCTTAATACTTCCTGAATGCACTGTGTGTAATCAAATCCTTGTTTAACAAGGTAGTTGATTTTTGAAGATGTTTTAAATAATTTGCATAACAATGCTGTTTGTTCCCTGACCGAGGAGATAAGGTAGACATTGAGGTTGTAAGAGTTGAGAAAATATCTTAATATCAAACAAAATATGGTATTGGGGCACCAGTAGCAGAGTGGTTTTGTCCTTGTGCCCTGTGTACAGAGATGACCTGGGTTCAAGCCTGGTCTGTGTCATTTCCCACTCTCTCTGTCTCCCACACAAGTTTCCAACTCTATCTTCTGTCCCCATCATCAAATGAAAAGGGGGAAAAAACAGAAAAACACTCAAGCAACTGTCAGGATCTTTCTGTAAATGTGGATTTGGCCTCTATGTTTTGAACAATGAAGGCAGTGTGTAGTCTGATTTAGGGTCCTAGTATTCCAGATTTGGTCATCTTAAAAAGTCTTTCTCCTGACAGGTTGAGAATGAAACAAAAAAAAAGATTTCCTAATCTAGGTCATTATTAGCCAAATAAAACCTTCAAAGCAACGAGGCCCCTCTTGTAGCTATAATAACGCTTTACACATTTTAGTAGTATTTCTAACCATCTGCTGACTTTGTGTCTGACTTCAGCAATCTTTCCATCCCAGAGGAGTTCCTTGACCCGATAACCCAGGAGGTAATGAAGCTGCCGATGCTGCTGCCCAGTGGTATGTCAGTGGACAACAGCACACTAGAGGAACACCAGAAGAGAGAAGCTACATGGGGTAGACCCCCAAATGACCCTTTCACTGGTGTCCCATTTACCTCAACCTCCCAGCCTCTTCCTAACCCCCAGCTGAAGAGCCGAATTGACCTCTTCCTCCTGCAGAAAGGGATCATGGGAAAGGACGGGATGTTAGGGAGACAAAGTGAGGGAGAGAATCCCCAGGTGTCCAGACTATTAGCCTCCAGGGTGGATGGAGAGTCTCAAAAATCTCTGCATCATGAAAAAAACTCCACAGGCAGTACTGTTGTTAACTGTAATGCTGGAAACAGGAACTCGAATGGATCAGGGCATTTGTCAGAGAACGCAGCTTTCATATCTAGCTCCCGGTGTGTGACTACAGAAATCAATTCAGAGTTTGAGGGGAGAAAAAAACGAGATTGGAACGAAATAACTAAAGAACCCACAAGCGAGCTGACCACAGAGGACCAACCAGTACCTCAAATGAAACGACCAAGAACTGCCGTTGTTTCAGGTGAGTTCTGCAAAAGTCAGATCATCAAACCAAAATATTCTGTTTTTTCTTGGAGTGTTGTGTTGATAGTTTCTTCCTCAACAAACTTCCACAGTCTCCAGCTGCAGCTCTCATGAGCAGCGTCTGTCAGCCAGCCTGGACGAGGCCCTCTTTTCTGCCCTGCAGGGGCGTCCCTCCTTTACCAAAAACTTGTCTCAGCAGAAACTGGTAACTCCTGACTCTGAACCACTGAGAAGCATGCTGCATGGCCAGACTGCAGGCATTCAAAGCATGACAACAGGTAAGATTTAGAAAAATCTGATTTTTCTTTAAGGAGGCCTCAAACCTCAAAATGTTGAGTGTCAAAACATGATATTCTGTAAACTAGGCTATGGCCTTGATGGATTGAGGTACTGACAGAGCAAATAAAATGAAAAATTGTGTTATAAATCCTGCAGCACAATCCAAATCTCTTGTGTTAGCCCATAATCTCACCATGTTTCAGTAACTTACAGTTTTAGCAAAGCAAGGCTAAGAATAATGCCTCCATTCTGGCTTTTCACAACTTTACAGCAGTGTTGATTTGAGGAAATGTTAACAAAAAGTATTCATTGACATCCTTTTTCACGACTAAATTATGATAACGTAAATGTACATACTGACAAAGGAAAGCATGGAAAAATCTCTGTTCTTATAGATGGCCAAAGTATCTAACACAGTAAGAAAGTAAGAAATCCAAATATTGCACAAGTTAAAGGGTTGAGTGAATTAGACAATTGTAATTAGGCTACTGTTTTTTAATCAGTATTTGTTACACCTGCATTTATATTGTAGCAGCAATTTGCTGTTTTTCAAATTAAAAAAACAAACACAAATCTCAAAATCAAACCAACCACTGTGGCATGTGGACAGTGAATCTCACACAGGCTCTAAAATGTCCAAATAAAAATTTGTGTTTAATTTGTGTTTATGAAATACATTTTTTTCTTGCAAACAAAGTGGTGTTCTTAAAGCATACTCCTGGCTCATACCTACCAGTTTATTATATAAATAATTTGTCCCCTGGTACCAAAGCTACAGATTGTGTCTAAATAAAAGCAGTAATAGATACCAGATACTTTTAACAACAACACTAAGGATATCCAACAGATCTGTTGGAATTCAGTTATTTAGTAATTCTTAATATAAATTCAAAGTGGACCTTGCAATCATTGCTACTTGTAGTCAATCAAATAAGCTAACTTTGGGTGGCATGATTGTTCATAAATAGAATATGTAAAAGACATAAAGGGAAACTGCAGTGGATGAGAAACATGTAAATTATATATTTTAACTTGAGTCATACTCAAAAAAATGTATTTCCACTGCTTAAAAACATTCACCTAATCAGTTACAACAAATATTTTGAGTATTTTCAACTGGTGTGATTTTACAGTGTAGAGCAGGGGCCCATATACAGAGTCCTCAGTGGACTGGTGTTGTATTGGTAACTCATGCTGAAATCTTCCATGCACATTTGTCTTGTTTTCTACATGTGTACAGTTTATCTGTATTTAAACTGACTTGTGGGCCACAATGAGTGAGAAAAAGGGGCTGCATGTGGCCCACAGCCCACCAGTTGTCCACCCTGGTATACATACTGTTAATGTAAGTGTAAAGCCTCTTGAACTCTTTCTGGCTGCCTTCCCATCCTGAGCCAAAAATGATTTTAGCTGTATGTTATATGATTCCATAGAAAACATAGTACATTACAATGTATTTAATTCAATTAAGAATGAGAGCTCATGAGCTTCACTGAAAATTTGCCTTTCTCTATAATTAATCGACATACTAAGTTTTCCCTCATATTATCTTGCCAGGTGAAAAGATGTGCTCCTTGTGTTCCTGTTCGATCTCCGTTTACTCTAAATCTGCATCATGCATCTATCGTCTCACCTGTGGTCATCTGCTGTGTGGTTCCTGCCTACGGAGGAAATCAGAACAACTGAATTCCGTCACAGGATCGTCATCCAAGCATGTCTCATGTCCCTCTTGCCAAAGCCCTTCCTCACGTAGTGACATAACAAGAGTGCATCACTGACAAATGCTCAAAAGAGCACATCTACACCCTCAGAGGGATTGTTGTAAAGGTGAGGACACAATAGTAGCCACATGTTTTTTGGTGTCTAACAGCAATCAGCTGGAAATATTTAAAGCAAAATTAACATCCCAGCTAAAGTTTACATAAAGATGTTTGCTCTGATCAGATACTCTCCATCCTTTAGAATATGAGGGTCTGTGTGTGATGTCGGGACAGGTGGAAGTCACTGCAGCTACTCCCACTAGTGTCAAAAAAACACACATGCTAATAAGATGTAGCATTGGCCTTCAGCCTCAATCCTGCAAAAACTGGCAACGAGATGAGGAGTGTAAGAACCAGGTTTAGCAGAAGGTCCTAGCTAGATTACCATGCTAACTTACTTTTTACAGCTAACCTGGGCAGGAACAAGTTTAGTTCTGAGTTTCTGCTTTTATCTAAACAGATCCAGTTTTTCTTATAGTGCATATTAAAAACACAGTGTTTACCAGAGTGCTGCAGCGTGACCAAAAACAAATAAAAACATAGTTAAAAAACTAATTTAATCAAAAAAGCAAAAAGAAACTAGTATTAAGAAATTAAAAGACACGCAGAGTTAGATATCATGCAACTGTCATGATTAAAGCCAAACAATAAAAATAAGTTTTAAGATGTGATTTAAAAGTTTGTAACAGGGGGATATTCTTATTTCAAGGGGTAACACATTACACAGTTTAGGAGCCACCACAGAAAACACTCAGTCTCTGGGTTTTTAATTTGGTCTCGTGGACATGGGTCTGTTAAAGGGGGCAATGCTGTTTGGGCTGTGATGGTCATGTGGTGGGGTAGGTAAGATAAAGACTGTCTCTGTGTTGGTTTGGTGGGCGGTGAGGAGAGCTAGCATGGTGGGGGGACGCTGGAGTTCACCATTTAGTCCTCTGGGGGAGTGGGATTAACTGAATGAAACACCAGCAAAGGGAGGATCCCACTTGACAACCTGAAATGATGGCTTCTTGTTGCCCATCAGTCCGGCAGCTGCTTTTTAAACTAGCTGTAAACATGTAAGGGAGGCCCAGTTAAAGTCCCTGTAAAGTTGAATCCAAACTTTGTGTTTTAACACACTAGATATGTTGAATGAGGTTGCTGTGAACATGTGAAAACACTGAGAGCTATGTGTGACTGTATTTTTGATTTGGACCATTAGAAAATTGTTCAACTCTTTCCTTGGCTAAGTTTTATTTGAGCAGGGCAAATATATATGAGCCCGGGACATCACCAGTCTTGGTGAGGAATCACCCCACCCCCTAACGCTTTGATATAAAATCACGTAGCAGTTCATACATTTCTCCAATCAGCCAGCCACGATGGACTACGGGTCATTAAAAGTATTATAACAGAAAGATTTGTGCCAGAAAACAGAAAATTTAATCCCTAACTTCTGTGTCTCTGGTCTGGCACAGAGCCAGGCAGATACACCCTGCTCAGGAACTTTTTTTTTTTTTTTTTTTTTTGAGAGGATTGTTCATCCAACCAACACACCCACACCATCCTGGGGCAAATATTACTGCCTCATTCATCATTTAGAAGCTTAATTGTGTAAAATTAGAGATGTTTTCATGACTGAAATTTGACCTGGTGGGTCATAAGACTGTTGCCTGCCATACAACAAACCTAAAATAAGGATTTTTTTTTTTTTTTTTCATTTTACAGGGACTTGAACTATAGAAAGTGCATTGCAGTAGTCCAAACATATTGAAATTAAAGTATTAATCCCTTGCTTAAAAGATAAAACTGATTTAATCTTGGATAAAAGCATCAGATTACAGAAATATATTTTATTGACCATATATACAGTACTTCTTTGCCTTCTTGGTGATAATTATTTCAAGTCTAGCAATATATCACACGTCTAATAATTTGCCTGATGCTACAAAATAGGATCCAAAAAAGGTCTCTACCTTTACTGCCCACTGTTGTACAAAGAACATCAATGAAGGCAAAGACCTTGAAAATAAGTAGTACAAAAAATATAAAATCAAACCCTTCTTCTCCTCTTTCCACCCCCTCTCCCTTCCTTAGCCTTTTCACCATGCGGTGGAGTGTAGCTGCAGCCTTGGTTCTGCAGCTTTTGTACAGACTGTGGATGGGTAGAAGATGCACAAAGAAAAAGAAGGTTGGGGGACGGGAGTGCGGATGGTGAGAGGCCAGAAACATTCCTACGGAAATGGAGTCGACTCAAGGCTGTGTGGTTATTGTGCAGAAACAGACGGGGTCATGCTCAACCTTCAGCTCTCTCCTTCACTAGATTTACCAGTTTACATTTGATACAGTTTTATATGAAGAGACCATTTCAGGCACAGTATCATTTAAAAGAAATACTTGACACTGATGATGTACCTCTCTTGTGATGTGTTTGTATTAAACTCCACATGCTGGGTAAGCAGCGGTAAGTGTTTAACAGCTAGAATTAAAAACAGATTTTTGTTAAACTTTCAGCTATATTCTGTCTTTTTTTATATCCTATAACATTGTGGAGAAAATAAACATGCTTAGTGATGTCCTGCACTGGCTAAACGTCCTCCAGAGTGTCCTTGTCCCACCGATTCATTTCCTACCTTTTAACACTTCACCCTTATTACCTCACAAGTCTGTTATTGCAACACAAAAGGGTTAAACAGACAAAAGTCAGACAAAACTGCATTTTTTTGGCCTTGTGTTCAAAGGCAGAATCATTTTTATGTTGGTTTCCCTGACAACATTTAGCTTAACCGAGGTCATGATCTTGTATCCGCTTAGCGAGAGGGAGAGCTGGAACCAGAAACTCTGCATGAGCCATGGAGACATTAGCTACACATTTTCACCAACTAGTGGTACCGGAGATAAAGCACTCCAATGAAATTTGATTTTTAAGTTATATTTACTACTGACTGTTCCTAATGTCTGATTTTAGGCAGCTGTATCCTGCATCAAGTTTGATTTTTTTAAGATATGTGTGAGATGGAATATATTTAAGACATCAGGGGCTGTTTTTATATGAAATTAAACAATTTTGAATAATTTCTGTTCTTTTTTTTTATTTGATATGGTGTAGTCTCATTGAATAAAGGGCCCAGAACTAAAATGTGTACAAAATGCATGATCTTAAAAGCACTTTCATAGCAACATTATTCCCTACTTCTTGTGGGACACATTCACTCAAACCTTCTCATAATGGGATCAAATCAAACATTCCTGTATGCCCTATATATACAGCCCCGGGAAAAATGAAGAGACCACTGCAAATTTTTCTGAAATCAGCATCTCTACATGTATGACAGCCATTCCATTCCAGTGTCCAATAAAGCACTCTTCATTCTACTGAATGAGATACTGCTGGGGTCAACACTATCCTCTTGCAATAGGACCAGCTTGATGGCACAAAACTGTGCTAGTACCTCAAATGTAATTAGAATTTAAAAAATAACTATCGACCATGTCAAAACAGTTGAAAAGAAAAGTTTTGAGTTTGGAAAAGAAGGGTTCAATTAGGTTCAGGTCGCTTCCATCCTTAAAATATCTAAGATGGCCGTTTATAGGAGTGAGGTTGAGCAAGCAGACACTGGGGACAACAAGGCTACAGACCGGCAGAGGGCAAAAACGTCTCCCCAGTGAAAAGGGATGACCAAATAATTCGATTGTCACTCAGCAACAGTAGGATGACATCAAGTTACCTTCAAAAAGAATGGTAACTGGGGTGAAATGCAGCAAGAACAGTTCAGAACAGGCTCCTAGGGGTGCGGCTCAAGTCATGTAAAGCAAGAAAAAAAAGCCCTTCATCAGTGAGAAGCAAAGAAGAGCCAGGCTGAGGTTTGTATAAGATTTTAAGGATCAGACCATAGAGGATTAGAGTAAGGTCATCTTCTCTGATGAGTCCAGTTTTCAGCTTTGCCCAACACTTGGTCATCTAATGGTTAGACGGAGACCTGGAGAGGCCTACAAGTTACAGTGTTTCACACACCCACTGTGAAATTTAGTTGAGGGTCAGTAATGATCTGAGGGTGCTTCAGCAAGGCTGGAATCGGGCAGATTTGTCATTGCGTAGGATGCATTAATCAAGCCACGTAAAAGAAGAAAACTTGCTTCCTTCTGCTCTGACAATGTTCCACATCTTTGAGGATTGGTTGTACCTGCAGGACAGTGCTCCATGCCACACAGTTAAGTCAGTCAAGGTGTGGATGAAGGACCACCAGAACAAGACCCTGTCATGGCCAGCCCAATCTCCAGACCTGAAACCTATTGAAAACCTCTGGAGTGGGATGAAGAGGAAGATGGATGGTCAGAAGTCATCAAACAAAGCCAAGCTGCTTAATTTTTTTGCGCCAGGAGTGGCAAAAAGCCACCCAAAAGCAATGTAAAAGACTGATCACATGAAAGCTGCAATTAAAAATCAGGGTTATTCCACCAAATGCTGATTTCTGAACTCTTCCTATGTTAAAACATTAGTTTTTGAGTTTTTGTTTTAACTTAGTTAAAACTAAAACTTAGTTTTGGATTCAAGTAGGGGGTGCTTAAGGAGAGGAAAATCTGAAACAAGCTTGAATGCTACTATGATAAAATAACTCCCCCACAGGTTAACCTGCTTCCTCTGATGCTCAGTTTGTGTTCATCGTTTACTTCCTAATCAGCATCACAGCTGTTAATTGTTGAAACACAACCCCGAGCATGCAGTCAGACACAACCCCAAACTGAATAAAGAACACTAGATATTTATGTTTATGTGAAATGCTAATTTTGCTATGCTAATTAATATTTGTAAATGACATCAGGAGGATAATGTGTGTTGTGTTTTCATGGGAGAGAAATGATTGTCCTGTTGTGATTTGCTTGACGGTTAAATTGTGCATGATGATCATGAAATGTATTTAATCATTTCTCTTATTGCTGTTAATCTAATTAGCTGTTCACGCCATGCCTTTTGTTGTGACCTCACAGCTGAGATTATTCCTAACAGTTCATCCAAATCAGTGTGGCGCACTGTTGAATACATAAACAGCATCTTCTGCTGTTATCTCCCGTACATTTGTTAGATGGCACACATCTTATTCAGAGCCACATCTGCCCGCGACCCCTGGCGCGCGCAGGACGCACGTTGGTGGCCTTCGAGCGCGCGTGCATGCATGTGTGGTTAGCAGAGGAGTAGAGACAGTGACGTCAGATACGAGTGTCAAACGCTTTGTCTGATCATGTCCATCTGCTTATAAGTGAGAGACCGAGCGGGGGCATCAGTCAGACATCCACCCGGGCTTCATCTCATCCAACACCAGCAACAGCAGCAGAGATGCCACACTCCGTGATCCCCCTGTGTGTCCTGGGACTCCTCGCGCTGTCCTCCGCGTGCTACATCCAGAACTGCCCGCGAGGAGGGAAACGAGCCCTGCCGGAGACTGGAATCAGACAGGTGAGGACCACTATGTTTTGTGCTCTTTATGGAGGTCATTTAATTTCCTTTATCTGTGGGCTGAAATTTCCCTCGAGCTGAAATTCATCATATTCTGCTTATAAAGTTTTTTTAGTCAGGAAAAAATAAGGAACTGAGGATTATGTGTATTCTGTAACATTTTGGAAACTACAAGAATATAATAGATCTTTTTTTAATATACAAATGAACATTATTTAACACACATACTGAATGTATGAAATTACACTAAAGCATCATACCAGTTAGCCTAATTATGTTAGCATTTTTAGCAGTTAGCAATTCAAGTAGTTGGATTTTGTAGCAATAGATAGGCTATAGTATATTTATTCCCTCTAATTTTGCTGAAAGAAGTATGTGTCTTATGATAAGCTGTGTGTTGGTTTTAGATATTCATAGAAATGTATAACTATCATACTGTGATGCAAGTTCTATTTTTCCTCCTTAGAATTCCAGGAGTAGAGGAACATTTAAAAAAAACACTTTCAGTTTACTGAGTTAAAAAAACTCAGTTACTTAGGTTAGATAGATTAGCATTAAAAACGCATTCGTTTTAGTTGATCTTTTTTATGACAGAAAAGAGTCAGTTTATCTGCTCCTACCATCAATGTGAGAATATAAAGTCATGGAAGGTGAAGTAAAATTTGAATTTTGATAAATCTTGCTTCAATATTCAAAAGTATATTGAAAACTAAGAAAAATATCACAAAAACAGGCAACATTGTTCCAAAATTATTCTACTGGATTTATAAAACCTGAATTTCCAGTCGATACTAATATTTACCGTTTCTATTTTAGTGCATGTCTTGTGGACCCAGAGACAGGGGCCGCTGCTTCGGCCCCAGTATCTGCTGTGGGGAGGGCCTGGGCTGCTTGCTGGGTTCTCCAGAAACTGCTCACTGTATGGAGGAGAACTACCTGCTAACCCCCTGCCAGGCAGGAGGTAGACCCTGTGGATCAGAGGGAGGACGCTGCGCTGCCTCAGGACTCTGCTGTAACTCAGGTGCAGTTTTGATTTGTTTGTTTTAATCATCATGCTCAGGCAAGTTTATCTGTGTTGTGTTTGGTGAATTGCCATGGTCTGATTGAAATTACTCTCCTCTCTTCTTCAGAGAGCTGTGCAGTGGACTCAGACTGCCTGGGGGAAATGGAGGCCTCAGATCAGGCCGACAGCTCTGCAGGGAGCTCGGCTGCAGAGCTGCTGCTACGGCTGCTGCATGTGGCCAACAGAGGACCAACTGAGTACTGATATGGACAAGAATGAAGACGCCAGTGTTCCACTTAAAGCCTCGAGATTCAAAGCTTGAACCAATAAAAACCCAAGTCAAAGATAACTCACTCTTATTCCTTCCTGCTGTGATTTTTCTTTATAATTAAAGACCATATAGAGAACCATAGTTGACTAAACCAACCCACTATTCAAACCCAGATGGAGAGAGGGGAATGTTAAATGTATGAAGACTAGAATGCATATTTATTTCCACTTGAAAATGTATATATTTATGCACATAATGTAAACAAAATTGTATTATGTATTAAACCTGAGAGAAGATTTTAACAGAGTGAATAAACCAGGAAATGATGTGAATAAGAAAGATAGAGATTAAGCTTACTTAGGACATCCATGTAAAACAGCTGAGTTACAAAGCTTGAGCGGTTTCTTTTTGAGTAGTAGAACTATTATTGTAATGGAAAAATACAGAGTTTATCACTGCCAAAATCCTTCTGCAGTCTATTGTCATTATTCTCATGCAAGATCAAATAATTATGCTTGTAACAGATGACTCATCAACATGCTTAATCTTTTATCTGCATGTGTGGAAGAAAGGGTGAGGGTGACAGGAATGTTTTTTCACGCAAGATTTACAACTACTTTAAAGAAATCAGTTTTAATTATTGTAATCATTTAATCAGCTTCAATTTCTTTAGCCTGCCAAGCACGTGCAGATCCTTTTAGGTTACTGTTTTTTATAAAGAACAGAGTTTAAGATGTAATATGATGACCAGGGAGTGTTAAAGTACTTCTATAAGTAGATCTGGAGTTTTTAAGGAGATTCAAAGGTGTTAATTGTAAAGCAGTTGTGCAAGAGTCCAGCAAACATGCTACATGATTCAGAGATTGCAGAAGTTATTTGTGTGGCAGTAAGGAGTCAGAGCTGTCTTTCCTTTCACTTGCTTCCTTCAAGGACACAAGTTTCTGTTTTGTATTAGCATGTCCAATCCATGTGAGTGAAAGACGGTAAATTCTGCATGTCCTTCTCCTTCGTGTGTGATAACAGAAAGCTGATGTTTGTACCGGGAACAGTCTGTGACTGTGGTTTGTCAACAGTGTGTGTCAGATCCAGCTGGAACAAGACACAGAAACTCCCTGTTTCAACCGATTCGAATCCTTTGTGACACTGCCAAAAACGTGACCTTTTAGACATGTTCGTAAACATGTTCTCATAACCTGTCTGAAATATCGGATGTTTTCCTTGACTCTAACAATCTTAGTTTGCAGTATGGGGTGATTTTTGTGCCTTTGCATTAGTGATAGCAACAGCTGGAGACAGAAAGTTTCCAGATTGTCTGGCCTTTCTCAGAAACACATTGAGTGATTTTTCTTCAAACTTTGCACAAATGTCTATTCTGACTCAGGATGAACTGATTAGATTTTAGAGGTCGTTGGTAAGGTGCCAAAGTGATTAAGCCCCATGTTCGTCCCTTGCTATTGGATTTAATTTCTTAACAATGCTTTGAAGGAATTCTCACTCTGATTCAGTCATATGTCAAAGGTCAAGCTGATCATATACGTCATATGTGCATTCCTTAATTTTGAATTTAACAACTCAAAGATGCTTTGCTTGTAAAGATGTTTGTTCTTCAGACTTTGCATGAATGTGCTCTCTGACCCAAGGATGAACTGAACACATTTTGGAGGTCTTGTTCATTCCTTACTTGTAAACATAATAACTTAAGCAAGCTTTAAGGCTTTTTTTAAACTACCAAAAATGTCCTAGATTTTGGAAGTCAAAGGTCAAGGTCACATGGCTTCATGTTCATCCCTTCCTCTTGAATGTGATCTTAGGATGGCCTTGACAGATATTCCTCAGATGTAGCATAAATGTCCACTCTGACTCAAGGAAGAACTGTTATTTGAGGGACTTTTTGTCAGATGTTTTTGCATCATTTGACTCACACACACTGTAATCTAAAGTGCACCCAGCCTTTCTTCTTGAACCACCACTGTACTTTTACTGTCAGGCAGTTGTATCATACCTTACAGAGGCAAAAAAAAAAAAACCTCTGGGTGGTAGATGTAGTTTTATTTGGCTCACGTTGCCTGTGGGTCAGCTTAACACCAGTGGGTTATTGTAAAGATCTGAATTAATTTAATTAGGGCTGTCAAAACACAAAACATTTTAATCAAGATCATTCTCAGGATTTCTGTAGTTAATTGCGATTAACCGCACTCTTTTTATTGCATTTTAAAATTCCACTGTTTTGGATTTTTCTACTAACTTTCTAATTGACTTCCTGTTTGGATACAGCCTTTTATTAGTAGATCAAGTATTTTCACATGAACTTAACGAAAGAAAAGGAACTTGTTATGTTATCTTAATGGAAATAAGGGGGCAGTAAAAAGGCAAAAGTGTGATAACACAAGCTTCAGATGACTTCTGACTTGTCCACTGAGCTCTGTAGGATCTTTTTGAATGAAATGAGACATTAAGGAGTAGAGATGGACTTATTTTAGATTAATGTAGCTGTAGGAAGATGCTGGCATGGCTTCAGCAAAGTGTTTTGAAAAAGACAGAGAATTATGATTTTAAAAAAAGATAAGCGTACTAATTGTGGCTCTTAATTAATCTGGATCAACACCATTTATCTTCACAGCCCTACTTTCTTTTTTTTGACTGTTGAAATCTTATGGCATAAGAGAGAAAAGTTTTAAAAAGTTGGCACACACTCTTAGCGATCAGTACCTGCAGGGTGAAGACATCTTTAAGTTTCTGTCTGACACATCTCATATTGAGGGGAAATTACGAATTTTTTTTTTTTCATCATCTCACTGCCTGAGTAAATTCTGACAACAGATGACTCTCTGTTGTACATTTTCCACTCAGAATACATTGGATAAATCTGATTTCATACTACATTTGAATTTATGCCAGCTCCATCCCAGGCATAAAAATGACACCTAAGCATAACTCAAACAGATGTAAGTCCAGCTGGTTCAAAGGGTATAACTTTAAGTCTGTCTTAAACTGGGTTTCATTTACCAGGGAATGACATCTGAACCGAGTTGAATACACTCCAGTTACTGCTCTGAGTTCACTGGGCATTCGTTATGACATATCTAACTGGTATCTTGGAATCTTGGAAAAATCTTCTGTTTGCATTCACACATGCAGGTAATTCAGGAAAATTTAGCAGTTTTGTGGAAGAGTGAAGAGGGCTAAGTAGGCGAGTGGAAGAGGGTGATGACTCTTACACAGGTGCATATCAAAAACTAAGAACAGCATGTAAAACTTCTTTTTTCGCCGTGATTTACTTCAGAAAGTTAAATTTCCATATATTCTAGATTAATTTTATTCAATTCAAAGACTTTTTTGTTTAAATCTTGATGATTAAGGCTTACAGCTCAAGAAAATAAAAAAACGTATCTCAAAATATCAGAATATTGTGGAAAAGTCCAATTTGCAAAGGTTTCCTGAGCCTTCATTCTCTCACTCTAGCTCAGTTCACACAACTGCAATCATGGGGAAGACTGCTGTCTTGACTTGTCTTGTTCTGTGGCTGAAGCACATGATGCTTTCTTCAATTATTTTGTAATAGTTCTTATCTGTTTTATCATGTGCAAATGAATAAACTAAACCAAACTAAGTCGGTTTATTAAGAGACACCACACACAGATGGATATCAGGAGATGGGTGTGTGTTGTTCCCAGAGTCGAGCCAATCCTGAGCCACAGATGTCATAAGCTTCTCACCTGGACAAAGGAGAAAAAGAAGTCAGTGAGTCAAAGTCCTGTTTTCAGATTAAACTAAATTTTGCATTTCAATTTGGAAAACAATGTCCCAGAGTCTGGGGGAACATCAGAGAGGGAATTAAGTCGTGCAGAATCATTGACATCTTAACACTTCTTTGAACTCATTTTTATAGACTTTCTTTTATGTGATGTCTTCTGTTTGTCTAGTGTCTTCCCTCTTTTTGCCAGTTTTCTTTCCAACAATACGGCTGCTTTCAGAGCAGCCTGGGCTTCATAACACCTCAGCAGTGCCACAGACTGATTGACTCAATGCCAATCAATCTACTGACCTGTGTTTTATGATATTCTCATATTTTGAGCTAGTGGGTTTTATGAGCTGTTATGATCAAGTTTTTTTAAGAATATTTTCATTCCGTAATGATGAATTTAGAAAATACAGAAGTTTCACTTCAGTCAGCCAAATACATATTTACAATTTAATTTAATGGATGAAGTAGATTGCACATGGTTTTGTTGACGCAGCATATGAAATCAAACTTAACAAAGGTGATTTGTTTTATTTACTTTGGGTGTTTTTCTAAGCTTTAGAGTGCTCCATCTATGTCAGACTAGCTTAGACTAATGAGAAACAAAGTAGGTGTTGCTAATTCAACAGCTTAACATGGGATCTGGTGCTGATAATGCAGGCTAAAAAATGAATAGCAATTCAAATATGATTCAGACACTGTGGTTATTAGCTGGCTGAGTGCCTTAGTACATTTCTAACTGTCCCACTTTTAAACAATCAACCAAGAAGCCTGTCTGTCAGTTGTGCTACCAGAAGAATTCCCCTACGGAAAATCAGATTTTTTTTTTTAAGCCTGATAATTATATGTTGTTTGGTTTGCATGCTCTGATAAATTGCACAACATGAACAGAAGTTGGCAAACCACACAGGATAAATGTGGGATGTTTACTCCACATCTGAGCTGCAGCTTTTGCGGTGTTGGATGTTTTTGAATATGATCTTCTTATCAAATCTTATCACTTGAGCCTTATTATTAATACCTGCAGTCTTATTATTAATACCTGCAGTCTTATACTGCAGATGCAAGAAAGCACTGAAGTAATTTTCCAATGAGTCAGTGACCTATACCCTCCATCTCTCGTGACTGTGGGTGTTGCACCTGCAAAGTTTAAGCTCTCTGTCCGTCAGTCAAGTATGGCGCCGTTAAAATCGAGCTTATAAAACCTGTCAGAGCATGTTGAAGAGGTGCATACCTTCACCACACACTCATCCAGCAGAGGATGCTTGTACAAACAGTCAGGCTCAAAATGAAAGTTACATTTGTTTTCATTAGCACCGGAGGTTAATTATTTTGTCAGGCAACAGTTCACTGACATGTTCACACATTCGCCTCTGTGCGTGAGTGGGTGGGTGCAGAGGTGTGCATTGCAATACTAGCCTTTCTAAAGAGCCTACACACATTTCCCTCGCTCACTTGCTCCTCAGCCATGGATCTGAAAGTTTTCTTCGTGACTGTCTTTCTGTTTGCTTTTGCAATTACATCTCTTGAAGGTAAGGACCCTGGTATCTTGATCATTTCTGACATAAAAACCAAGGAAGTACTCATATAAGATCTTTTGGTACTTAGAGGAAGGGTGTTAAATTTTTTTTTTTTTTTTCAAACTAAGTTGCTCTTTTCTGTTTCTATTCAACATTCATGAAAACTTATCTATGTATTGTTTTAGGAAGGGAGATCATGTTTCTGTTTTCCTGTTGTATATAAACTAAATAACTAAGTGGTCTGAGCAATTTCATTGACATTTTACTTTTATTCTGCCGTGCAAACCAAAATTTAACTTCAGAAATTTTATTTTATCTGTTATAATCCTTGAAACCCCAGATGAGCCTAAAGCCGGACCCAGATCCTAGATATTATTTTGTTCATATTTTGTGCACATCTAAATGGTATTCAGAGGCATTTTTATAATTTGCATGCCACACACTCAAACCTTGCACACTGAGTCCGATGCGTTTTATTTGTATTCACTGCAAAAATGTATGGAATGTGGCAAATTGTTTTGTACTGCATTATCTGTTATTTTTCCATGGTTGATATCCACATAATATACTGTCAACTCATGGTGCTTAAAGTGAGGTTTCAGTGTGCGAGGCAGGTCAGGCGGGGGTGAGTGAGCAAGAAGGATGCCGCATGCTCTGTTTTAAACCATCGCTCATGCATTTAAATGACTTGGATCTGATGTGAAATTTGTATAAATTTGAACCTTTAATGACCAAAAATAATAATAATGGATGAAAATTTCTGCGTCAGTGTGCAAACATGGTTAGAACAACATGATTTCTATTTCCTTTTTAATGTGTGAAAAATTCTGATGGTAACAACAGACTCAGTGTGCAAGGCCTTTAAACTCAGCACATGGTGATATTTTAACCCGTCTTTAGGTTAGGTGGAACCTAAAAGAGTAAATATAAATGCTCAGTGTTCATGCAATATCCATACTTCAGCCACAAATCAGACATTTGTATGTATTGCATACCATTTTACCACACAGTAATCCACCATTTCATTGTTTCAATGTGACTTTATGGATCCGACTTGCTATAATTTGCTTGATATGTGCTTGATCCCCAAAGGCTGTATTGACCACAAATCTATTTTTATACTATTTTATTCACTCTTGCCATCTTATTAGTAATTTTAGACACATTCCTTGTATTACCTGCATTCCTATAATGATTATATCTTGAGGCTCGCTGGTGCAAAAGGCCCCTGACAGTTGCCTAAAGGTGAAACCACCTTTGATGGTATTAAAATAGAAAATGTTCTCCAAAAGACAGTTTTATTTTGGGTGATTTGACTGACAGTTTCAATCTATAGCAGGTTTAATTGACAGTTTTATTGTTGTATAGTTTATTATTTATTATGTATTTTGTTTCCAAAGTTCTTACCATGAATTTCAATTCAACATTGCAGCTGTCCTTCCAAAATGCTGCGTCAAAACCAAAAAGAACATCTCTCCAATTATACTGCGCAAGGTTACGGGATGGGAGATGCAGCAAAGTAACGGTGCCTGTGACATCAATGCATTGATGTAAGTCATTATGATTGACAGACTGTTCAGGTGTTATTCACTGTTTTGTTCATTGTAGTCTTTTCTTCCACTGTAGTTAAACTTTAACATGATTTACTTTTGTGTCCACAGATTGCATGTAAAGGGAATGAGAAAGCCCATATGTGCTCATCCCTCTGTGCTGTGGAGGCTCAAGAGGAAGAAGAGGCATGACGATCAGGGATCATCTTCCTGAGATTCAGAATGAAAGATTTCATCTGTCTGTATTTGATTTTCAAGTGTTTTTTAAGATTTTTGTGGTTGTTGGTTTCTACTGTGCAAGGTATCCAGGAAAACCTAAACTAAACACTATATGTTTCTACCCACTATATCTCAGGGGAAATGTACTTTTTCAATGATTACTTTTGGGGCTTTTGCTTTTATTAGATAGGAAGACTTTAGAGAGACGAGAAATAAGTGGAGAGGTGGAGAGAGAGTGGGGAAAGACGTGCACCAAACACATCAGGATCAGAGCTTAAACCTGCAGCCAGTGCAAGGGCAAGCACCTGGACCCCAATTTAGTTTATTTTTACTCAGTTGATACTTCTCTTACTCCTCACATGTCAAGAGTTTTAGATGAAGTTCATATTTTTAGGAGCCCTGTTGAGCTCATTTGGTAGAGGCAACACCCCATGTACAGAGAAGTCCTGATCGCAGGTTCACCCTGGATCCTGATGTTAATTGATGCAATTTGCATATTTTTGTGGTACATTTGTGTTGATTTATTTTGATTTTGTTAAGAGACCTTAATGTTTATGGTCTTTAACTCTAAAATACTTGGGTTTTTTAACCTCTTCTTTTACACACTATTTGTGAGGAAAAGTAAAGCCTGCCTAAAATGTGATTTCTGTGTTGTTTTTCTTATGTGGTATTTCACGAGTGTCTGAATTGGAGCGTATATTGAAAAAAGATACAGTCAAACTAAAGCAGACATCAAGGAATTTTCTTCATGTGTTTTTTTGTTTGTTTGTTTGTTTTTGGTTTTTTGTTTTGCTTTCAATCATTTAGACTGGAGGGTTACAAGTGAAACTGCTATGTATACTTCGTTGCAGCTAATAGTACTCCTGATCTTTAATAAAATTGAGGCAAAACAAACATAAGCTGTCCTTGTTCAGTCTTGTCCCACTATGTAACATCAACTTGGCTTCACTGTCATGACAAATCAAGATGATCTGCTACTCCAAACAGGTTGTAAAAGCGTCACTGATGTGATTTATGGGGTTATTTGGTTTCAGTCCAAAGTGTTCTCAAACACATGATAAAGAAGTGGCAGACCCTTAAGCACATTTAATCCTTTCTCTGTACAGCTGTTTTCTTCAGCACATCTGGAGGCACGATGTTTTCAGGTTGTTCCTCAATACATTCATACACCCAGGCCATTCTTGTAAACACAATATCTCAATAACGAGAGGATTTCCCTCAAATGTTGTACAAATGTCCATTCTGACTCAGGGGTGAACTTATTAGACTTTGCTGGTCATTGGTCAAATCAAGATTGTTATGTGTCATTTTCATCTCTTACTGGTAAACATGATATCTCAAGAACATTTTGAGAGATTTTCCTTAAACATTGTACACATGTCCACTTTGACTCAAGATTAAACTGATAGCTTATTAGGAGACAGTGCCTCCTTTAAATGATTGTCTTTAAGTTACTAGGAATTTCTGGGAGGGGGGGGGGTTCAACTCAACAAGTCAACACTCTAGACTGTCATGCTGTAATGGGCAGGTGTCCGAATACTTTTGTCTATATAGTGTATTCTGTAATCTACAGTTTATTATAAATCCTGCAGGCACAACATTAAAGAAATGCAATTCATATTTTGTGGAAGCCTTTAACTGCCAGGTAGTATTTTTATTTTAATTATATTTATGTTGCTACTTCTTACTTGTCATGTCTCAAAATATGTTTTTTAAGAGCATCATTGTTGCACCAACGTTCAAGCATGCATCAATGATGCAATGTTGATCTCCTAGAATTGTAAAGTGGCTAAGCTCTTATCGGGAATTTGGACATTTCATTCTTGTTTAGTACTTTTGGATTATTATTCTCAAATGCTTAAATCAATCCTATTTGCATGAAATGTCATACACGATGGAGAAATTGTTTGCTTTTTTGTAAAGTAAATGATTGCTGGTTGCAATTTTTTTTAATTGAAGCATGAGTGATGTAGTTACAATCACTTAAATCATCCAAAACTGACAGAAAGTAGTGCACAGTAGCTGCTTTTGGTTTCTTCACTGGTTTCTATGCCATGCAGCAAAGTGAGAAACTAGTTTTGTAAAGCATGCACAAATACAAGTTTTCAAAAAAGCGACTTCTCAGTAAGCAACACAGTTCAAGCTTGGCATTTAACCTCAGCATTTGTTTTAGTTTCAGTCATGAGTAATCACATTGATTTTTCTTCCAAAATCTAAAATTCATGATAGGAATGGCATGAATGCCAGAACACTGACGCTGTGACAAAGTAAACTCCAGCTGTGCACTGATTCATTCACTGTCACCCACGCTGAGCTGTAAGTCATGTTTAGTCTCGAGCCTTTAGGCTGTTTTCATTGGTTATCACTCATCTCCTCAAAAAGCAGAAAAGCACCTTAAGCTAAATCTAGTGCTTTAAGTCACCCCGGCTCCTGAATGAGCAGTTACACTTTCCCGTATGTGTCAGCTCAAGTCAGAGCAAGTTCAGAGTGCAGCTCGTCAAATTCATTTAAGGTGTTGGCGTTTTAATGAGGAGTTCTCATCCTCTACCACACAAAAGCAATTACACTGCTTTATTAGAGACCTGTGGCTGAATCCAGTTAGTTTTAAAAGTCTATCTGGTTTCATGACATCAGCAGCAGTATGAGAAGAAGTCTGAAAGCAAACAAGACAAGGGTTTAGAGCAAAGGTTCCCATAACACACAAACATGTCACAGCTGTATGCTGTTAAATCCTGCCAACTGCTTCAACTGTCATCAAAACTCTTTTGTAAAACTGATTCGTCAGCATTTACCCTGACAGAAAACTTTGGCTGGGACTCTTCTTTAAAACAACAACAAAGGCATTATTGCATAGAGAACATGTAGATGAAGACAGCAGGAGAACTGAGCCTAAACAACCAGCTATACTTGAAGAGAGTTGCGCAAGCAAGAAAAGAAAGTGCTCTTTCGTAGTTTCGTTTCACTGTGGAGCTCTCACATGGCCGATACAAAGGTGCCCTAAAATGGACACACAGAAAGCAAAAAAGGAGACTTGTTTATAGATGCAAGTACTGAAACTAACTTATTTTTCAGTGTAATTGTACTTCAGTCAGACTCCTGCAAATCCAACCTGATAGACTGTGTCAGCGATTTCAAAAACTGGCAAAAAGTAAGGAAATTTGTGTTTGGTAGATTATTTCCTTGTTGTAACAATGCTTCGTGGCAATAGAGCCTGTTTATTTCCCTTTTAAATGTTGCCACGTTTGTAAGGCAGATCAGGATGAGCAGCAGAGCTGAGTATGTGGGTTGCGCCAAATCTACTCTGCCAACCCACGCACTCAGCTCTGCTGCTCATCCCACATATGCATGTTCCTTATAAATGTGGCACCATTTTAAAAGGGAAATAAACATACTTTCCAATGGTATAAGATTTATTGCCAAGAGATATTGTTACAACAAAGAAATAATCTACCAAACACAAATTTCTTTACTTTTTGTGTTAGGTTTATTTGTTAACGAACTCGACACGGTCAGCATGATCTTCCTCCTTTCATAGATAAACTCAGGAATGAGCTCGAAATCAGACATGATCAGCTTATGCTCACCTCAGATTACTTGTAACTTGACTTGACCCTGCAAATAATCCATAAATGCTTATAATTATCTTCATATATTATCAAAGTGTCATAAAACCGCTAGGTTAACCATGAATTCAGACATCAAGCATCTCATGTCTGTTGTGAATCATGGTTTTGAGTCCATCACTTACATGTTCTAGTCCATATATTTTGCCTTGACAAATGTAACATTTCAGTACATTTTTTTCCCACACTAATCAGTGTTCTAAAAACTCAGCTGACTCCTGCAAACTAAGCTTGAATACTTTGTTTTCAGCAGATGTCTGGTTGCAATAGATATGGCAGATGGATAGCTTTGCTTTGCTTTGCATACTTATCTCCTGAAGTGACTGAGTTAAGACTAACACTTCAGTAAACATCATGCTACATTTTTATTCAATTAATTTAAGTCGACTTTAGCCAAGTTTTTCTTCTGTTAACTCTCCAGGTGACCCCTCTACCCTCTAGCAAAGCTTCTTTGATAAATCTATAGCCCTTTTCACGCACGCAACCCTGAAATTTAAACTCAGGATAAGCTACCCGCCCCCCCAAAAACAAAACAAAAAAAACCTGTCTTGCTTGTTCACACTTATCCTTCATGGCAGGAAGTTTTCCTGTAGTTTACCTGTCAAGCAATGGAGCAGGGAGGGAGAAAATAAAATAGGGTTCGCAAGGATACTTCATGGTAAACTCAGAGAGAAAAACTCAGCTGCTTGAGATCACAGTTTGCTGCTCAACCAGGTAAAAACAGGGAATTTTACTGACTTCTATGTAAATGAGAATAGGGCTTATGTTACTGAGGGTTAGATCCTACACAGATGTTGTGGTGGAGTCAGACAAGCCATATACACCCACTGGCCACTTTATTAGGTATGTGGAGGCCAATGGAGTAGAGTGAACTCATTGTGATGGTCAAGTGATTTGAGCTTCCTAACATGGTGCGTTATCCTGCTGGTCGTAGCCATCAGAGGATGGGTAAACTGTGGTCATACAGAGATGGACATGATCATTAAAAATACTCAGGTAGGCTGTGGCATTTAAACAATGCTCAAGTGGTACTGAGGAGTCCAAAGTGTGCCAAGAAAATACCCCTCCATACCATTACACCGCCAACACTAGCCTGAACCACTGATACAAGGCAGGATGGATCCATGCTTTCATGTTGAAATTGAGACTCATCAGATCAGACAACGTTTTTCCAATCTTCTATCGTCCAGTTTTGGTGAAGTATAGCTTCAGTTTCCTGTTCTTTGTTGACAGAAGTGGCTCCTGGTGTGGTCTTCTGCTGCTGTAGACCGTCTGCTTGAAGGTTCGAGGTGTTGTGTGTTCTGAGATGGTATTCTGCATACCTTTGTTTAAACAAGTGGTTATTCAAAGGTCACATATTATATCCCTTTAAGACAAGTTTATATTGGTCCTAGAGGTCCCCAAAACATACCTGTGAAGTTTGTTTGCTGAAAAACACTGCAGTATTGGGTTTTTGCATGTCAAAAAAAAAAAACAAAACCTGTTTCAGCCATGCTTAGAGCGAGCTGTTTCTGTGTCTGTAGCTTTAAATGTTAATGAGCTCCTTGACTTCACCCCTCTTCGGGAATCGATGTGGCTCTCCTGGGGTCCGTTCAAAAAGTCCTTTCCTATCCACTTTTCCTTGAAAAGTTTAAATGTCACAGGGTCAAGGAAAGGTGGGAATAAGAGTATAGGAAAGGAGAACAGTGGTGATCAGGGAATCCGACAGCACTTTCCCTAGGCGGACGTTATGGATGTGACGTGTTATTTGTGTAAAAACTACAAGTTAACGCTGATACAAAATTCTCATCTACCACTCGGTGCGTTTTCTGTGTTGTTGAAACGTGAAAACCTTGGTGATGAATATAAGCTTATTAAAGACACCTTTAAATAAAAATGAATCTGTATTTAGGTTTGTTGTATGACAGGTCACTGTGATCTGAACCATCAGGTCAAATTTCAGTCAAATAAAACATTTCTAGGTTTATGAAATTAAGCTTCAAAATAGACAGTGAATTTTACTGTTTAAACTGGGGCTAGTAAAGTTACTGTCAAATTGATCTCTTGATTTGATGAGCAGTCAACAGGTGCATCACTTTAAATGAAGTTTAAGCAAAGAATTGTGGGTCGTCTTTTCATCTCTTCTTTGGTAGAGGATGGTTCAGTGTTTCCTAGGCTAAAGGAGATAATAGAGGAAGTAATGAAGCTCCTTTCCTTATCAATTAGAGAATCTGAACAGCCTTTATCATTGCCAACACTAAAATACTTCTGGGTTTTTTCACTCAGTTAGGAACCTTCCTATGCAAAATGGACTATTCGAACAGACCCCAGATCCTCCTCTCAGCAAGATCAGGAGAGGAGGGCGGATCTTTCTCCCAAGCAAGGAGGGCCAAATGGTTTGGGGGCGGTGCTAACTCCCTACATGACATCATGAGGGGAAAATCTGAGAACAGCTTGTTTCAGCACACATTTTCTGAAAGGTGGAGAAAGATAGGGGGAGGGAATGGATTTTTCTGATTCTTGGTGGGATTGTGGACAGACCAGGGCTACACGTTTTTCTTAGAAAAGCCTGAAAAAGTGTGTTTTGCATAATATGTGACCTTTAAGTTACTGTGCCTTTCTAACATCTCGATTCTTCTTCAATATCAAAAACACATTTTCATCCGCACAACTGCCCCTCACTGGATATTTTCCCTTTTTAGGGCCATTCTCTGTAAACCCCAGAGATGGTTGTGCATAAAAATCCCAGTAGACCAGCAGTTTCTGAAATACTCAGACCAGCCAGTCTGGCACCAACAACCATGCCATGTTCAAAGTCACTATAATCCGCTTTCTTTCTCATTCTGATGGTCAGTTTGAACTTCAGCAAGTTGTCTTGTTTAAATACATCGAGCTGCTGCCATATGATTGGATGTTTAGTTATTTGTGTTAACAAGCAGTGAACAGGTGTACCTAATAAAGTGGCCAGTGAGTGTAGTGTGTGAACAGAGGTCCCAGCACTCATCCCTCTGTGCAATGATCAGTAAAATATGGCTGCCCACTTAGCCAAACATCAAGTAGCCTATATGTTAAAGAAAAAGAACTTAATCATTTTGGTTAAATAGGTTAACACGATCAACCTCTCTAGACCCACTTCAAAATGTACGATTTTGAAGTGGCTCATAGTTCAAGATGCACAGGGTGGAGTTTTTTCAAGCTTTGCAGCAAATTTTGAGGGGTTGATTGTGTATTTCTTTATAGTATAGACTGAGTCTTTTTGTTGTTGTCGTTGTTTTATTTTGTTTTTGTTCTCTCTCATTTTTATCAAAGGCTGATGATTGTGGATGTATAGTACAAACACCTATATATTATTTTATAACAGCCAAGTATAACATTTTTTTACTGCTACTACTACTACTACTATTAGTATTATTACTATTATTATTATTATTATTATTATTATTAATAGTAATAGTAGTAGTAGCAGTAGTATTTGTATTCATAAAGCTTAAAACTCCAGTGAGATTCTGTCACTTTATGTTGATTTATAGGGTGTACAGGGTGAATTGAGATAAATGGACCAGGTTTTGGTAACTGTAACCAGTTTCTTTTTCCTTTTAATATGATAAAAATGTTAAGATTTTTGTCCTTCTTTGTGAACAATAAATATGATTTCAGTGTACTGGTACAAATGACTGTCAATAATAATTCAGCTCAGTTCACTTCTTTGTATGTATACTTTTATCCAACCCTACACAGGCAAACACCTGTCTGACTTCATGGGAAACTGCTGTGAGGATTTCAAGTCAACCAATGATCATGATGTTAAGTCAAGTCAAATTGACTTATAGCCCCATCTTGTGGACTTAAATTGAACTGCAGGAGAGAAGTGGCGTGGGGACAGCTTATTTTCAAAAGGTGCATCTAAAAAAAATTAAATATCAAGTAGAAGTCAGTTTTTGTCCATGATATACATCAAAAGGTTCAGCTTCTATTTATTCTGGATTCATGTCATTCAAAATGAAATATTCCAAGTCTTTTTTGTTTTTATCATCATGATAATTACACCTCACAAAAAAAAAAAAAAAAGTCTCAAAAAGGTATTTTGTGGAAAAGTCAAATTTGCAAAGGTTTCCTGTGCCTTCATTCTCTCACTCTAGTTCAGTTCACACAACTGCAATCATAGGGAAGACTGCCGGCTTGACTCTTGTCTTGTCCGGAGGCTGGGGACAGTTTATCAAGAGACACCACATACAGACGAATCCAGGAGATGGGTGTGTGGTGCTCCTAGAGTCGAGCAAATCCTGAGCCACAGATGTCATAAGCGTCTCAACTGGGCTAAGGAGCAAAAGAACTGGACCATTGCTCAGGGGTCCAAAGTCCTGTTTTCAGATTAAACTAAATTTGCATTTCAAATGGAAATCAAGGTCCCAGAGTCTGGAGGAAGATCCGAGAGGGAATTAATCCAAGGTGTTTGAAGTCCAGTGTATTCAGTTTCCACAATCCAGAAGGTTTTATGGCACTTCGCGCTTCTATCTCCTGAGAAAATTTATGGTGATACTAATTTCCTTTTCCAGCAAGACTTTGCACCTGCCCAAAATGATTTTTTTTTTATTTTTTGCACTGGTGTTTTGTGATATTGTAATATTTTGAGACTGTGGATTTTTCATTTGTGTGAGCTGTAAGCCACAGCCATTGACCTTAAAACAAAAAGTCCTGACAGATTTCACTTTGTAACGATGAATCTAGACTAGCCTATGTAGGTATCCTGAATTAAATCATAGAGAGAAAAAAGAAAGAAAGAAAGACAAAACTTTTTCATGATATCTATATATCATTTTATTTAAAAAAAAAAAAATTACACAATGTTGTACGTCTGAGTTCAAATATATCATTCACCTGGCTGCTACTGAATACGACAGTTGGCAAAAGAGTGAAAGTTAGGCTATATGCTACTTGCTAAATTAAAGTGGGAGCAAATTCTAAACTTTAGAATGACGAAAGTTTCTATCGCTAACAGTAATATAAAGCTTATGATTAAACATAAATAGGAACTGATACGTTTCCCTTTGTCAGCTATTTGAATAAACTTTTAGCGTAGGTTTGATCTGAAATTCTGTAACTCTGCAGTTAAAAAAAAAAAAAAACTTTATTCAACATTTTCGATTAACAACATTCTCTACGTCACTTCCTGGTTACGAATGTGCACCCTTACTGACACTTGCGTGCTTGACTGCACTCTGTAGTTCTCAAAAGTGGATCTGTCTTCCAACCAGGACTTACCCCACCACTCAAAAACTTTAAAAGGAGTCTTTCAGTGTCTAAAATGTCTGCCAAAGTCTGCCAAGAAGTTGTTGAACACCCCGGACAGCTCAAGTTCCTCTCCGCTGTGTTTTACGCCGGCAGCTCGTTTCTTATCACGGTGGTGAATAAAACCGTGCTGACCACTTTCAGGTAAGTGTCACTTTGTCGTGTTGTAACTATGTCACCAAATGTCAGTGGAGGAAAGCTCAAACATACTGGTTGGTTATGTAACATTAACTTAGTCAGTTTGGACTCACATTTAGCTTGTCTTCTAATGTTGGTTTTCCAGGTTTCCCTCCTATACGTTTCTAGGAATTGGACAGGTAGCCTAAGTTCACCAGGTATGGATGTTTTATGTTATTTTTGTCTGTTACTATCATACTAATTCTGTGGTCATTTTCAGATGGCAACCACTCTTGTTGTCCTTTATGCAGCCAAAAAGATCAAAACAGTCACATTTCAAGATTTTGACAGAAGTATTTTCTCAAAGGTTAGGTCTGACTTCTACATCATTATCATATAGGCTAGCTACTTAACCAAACTATTTTCTAATTCACTGCTCAATTTTATTTTCTGGACAGATTTTCCCTCTGCCTTTGCTGTATGTGGGGAACCATTTAACAGGACTGGCAAGCACTAAAAAACTCAGGTTTCCAGTTTAACTGTTACCTTATTTAGTAATGTGAATTTAAGTATCACCATGCTCAAACATGTTGTCTTTTACAGTTTACCCATGTTTACAGTATTACGGAAGTTCACAATATTGATGACAATGATCCTGGAAATATATATACTAAGGTAATGTATGTGATTCGAGAGTACTTGTTATGATTTTAATATCTACATTCAGAATTCAAGGTGTTTATAGCCACTCCAACAGAGGGTAGAAATTAGGGATGCACGATATTGGATTTTTTGCTGAGATCTGATATGCCAATATTTACAAAATGATTTTAGCTGATACCAGTATTTAAATGTTGTTCCGACCTAAAACTTTGGTTCTTAAAACACATATTTTAAAGCTTGAGAGTGAACAAATAAACAAATTGTAGTCTTTAAAACACACTTTAAAGTGTAAGGAATGATAATGGACAAAGACTTGAGACTTCAGACTTTAATTTTCATAACTGCAGACAATGATATTTTACTTTTTAACCTATTATCTGCAGATATCAAACCAATATTAAGGTGCATCCCTAGTACAAATGTGTGAAAAATGTTTGTGTGTAGACTCCATTATAAGAGAGAGATTTACATGCACAAAATGATGCATAAAATCTAAGAAAATAAGGCAAAATAGTAACAGTGAGCAGTAATAAATGCTTTAAATAACACTAAAAATGTAGAAAATTAGAATCTGTACATATGGAAATGTTCAGACACCCACTAATTAAGTATTTCACATGGTCTGTATCCCATTTGTCCAGCCTCTTTAATTTCTTTTCTAGTTGAAAGTAACAGAATTATAGAAGAGGAGTGGTTTTACATTAGGTATCACTGTGATACATACAAACACTTATTTCTCTAGAATTGAAAATAACTGGTTTGATTTAAATGTTCTGTTTCTTTTCAGAAAAACATTTCCAAAACATCTTGTGTACAGCATTGTCACCATAGTCTTTGGTGCCATGATTGCTGCAAGGTATGTATTTTAAGGGGAAAAAAAGAAACATTTAATTGAAATTGTGTACAGACTGCTGAAAAACTAACAGCAATAAAGACAAAACATGTGCTTTTCCTCATCTCACCTGTCACCCAGCTCTGACCTGGCCTTCGATATGGAGGGGTACACCTTTATTCTGTTAAATGATG
Organism: Cheilinus undulatus; assembly: GCF_018320785.1. Classification (NCBI taxonomy): domain Eukaryota; kingdom Metazoa; phylum Chordata; class Actinopteri; order Labriformes; family Labridae; genus Cheilinus; species Cheilinus undulatus. The sequence goes on along the minus strand of NC_054869.1, from coordinate 38,753,479 downwards.
CTTTCACTGCTGCCAGTAGTGTATACACAAAGAAGAAACTTGGCACTGAGGTGAGTTTCCCTGCACTTTCTGGCTGAATAGACACGGATGTGTGGTATTTTGCTGGCTGTAGGTGTGGTTACCTGTTGTATTTGTATTTCTGAAACGGCCTAGCTCCATTCAAATAAAAGACTCCAACAGATTGTGTTACTCCTAAGCAGTTCTACCAGAAAAAGGAAGTTTAATCCTATTTCATCACACCTGTGGTTCTCATGACAGAATGATTGCTTTTATTTGCAGTGTAGAACTCTGCTATGAAATAATGAATTGGCCTGCATTCAGTTTGTAAAGGCTTGGTTTTGTTTTGTTTTGTTAGCCTTAAAGTAAACAGGATCTTGCCCACACCTTAACCATACCCAGACATGCCTACAAAAGCAGAAAGAGGCTATATGCTGACTTTATTTCTCTCTAACATGATTTTGGATACTAACAGCTGCTCATTTATAAAACGTAATGTGACAAGAATTGTACTTTATAGAGTTAGATTAATGCTGGGGAAGTTTTAGATTGCTGTTCATCTACATATATACGATTTAGATTGTTTTATGCTAAATATTTTCTGTATTTTTTAGGGTCTTGGGAAGTATGGTGTCTTATTTTACAATGCACTAATTATTATCATCCCCACACTCTTGACGAGTGTATGTACTGGAGATTTGCATGAGGTACGTCCACCCACTGATCACTTTATTAGGTATATTTGTTTAACTGCTCATTAGTGCAAGTATCAAAATAGCCAATCACATCGCAACAAACAGGCACGTAGACACTGCTAAGATGGTGCTTTGAAGTTCAACTGAGTATTAGAATGGTAAAGAGAAGTGATTGAAATTATTTTGAACATGCCATGGTTGTTAGTGCCAGGTGGGCAGGTCTGATTTCACACGCCCAATTCTAAGATTTACATAGAAAGTTGAGAGAAAGAAAATGTCCAGTGAGTGGTAGTTCTCTGGGCCAGCATGCCTTGTCAGAGGAGAGCGACCAGACTGGTTTGAGCTTATAGAAAGACAACAGTACAGTACTGAGATATGAAAAAAAAAAAAAAAAAAAAAAAAAAACATCCTTGAGGCATATAAGCGAAAGAAGAAGCCCGCACCAGGTGATAGTCCTGTCAGAAAACTGAGGCAACAGTTCACAGGAGCTTAGCAAAATTGGAAAATAGCATATTAGAAAAATGTTTCCTGGTCTGTTGAGTCCCAATTTCTGCTGTAGCATTTGAATGGTAGGGTAAGAATTTTGTGTAAATAAAATTAAAGCCCACTTGACCCTTAACAACCATGGCACATTCAAAGCTATTTAAATCCCCTCTCTTCTCCAATCTGATGTTCAGTCTGAGCTTCAGATGATCATCCTGACCATGTCTACATGTTGCTGCCATATTGGCCAATGAGATATTTATGTAAATGAGCAGTTGAACAGGTGTGCCTGATAAAGTTACCTGTTAAAATGTGTGAGCTTGTATGCCCAAAACTGAACATTTTCCCACCTGGCTACCTTGTATGTTTTTACCTACAGGCAGTCTCATTTGAAGACTGGGTTGAAGCAAAATTTGTTTTTTGTTTCTTCATGTCCTGCTTAATGGGGTATGTATCTGACATATTTGTTTAGGCAGTTCAACTTCACAAGACTTTCCCAGTTTTCAAACTCTGTTTTCTCCAGGTTTGTGCTTATGTACTCCATAGTCCTGTGCAGCTACTATAACTCAGCACTTACTACTGCCGTTGTGGGAGCAATAAAGGTACAAACAAACTGATAAGAAAACTATTTGCTAGCTAAAAATAGTGCTAGAGAAGTCATAAAGCTCTGTAATAAGTTAATAACTCTGAACATTTTCTGAAGTTGTGCTACTGTGATAGTTAAAATTAATATTTTTTTAGATCTTGTGTCATGTCATGGACAGAAGTAATGCATAACTGAAAAGAGTGTTGTGCTTTCACAACTTCATTTGTCCAGTTTCTGCGGATATTAAAATCATTAACTAGTACATTTATATACATCTTCTCAAGAATGTTGCAGTAGCCTACATCGGCATCTTTGTGGGTGGAGACTACCTTTTCTCTTGGACAAACTTCTTAGGCCTCAGCATTTGGTGAGAAACTACTGTCTTTGTCCTTTTAGTATTATTTTATCACTTTGGTTTTTATTGTTGGATAGAAGCCATTTATAAATGGGTTATTTACATTTATATTTTATTTCTGAGATAAACACTTAAACAACATAATAAAAACACCCAGTAAACATACATAGTTCATGTCAGTTGGATATATACGGATGAGGACAAAATTATTATTTTTAACTCACTTAGCATTGGAACCTGGCTGTTTTTGTTTTTTGTGAAATAGTTTTGTTTATGTGCAAAGTAAAATAATTTAAGCATCCAAATTACAACTGGAATGCTTGGAAAACCTGTTGAAAATTCCTTGCTCTGTGTGACAGCACTTGGGAAATACTTTTAAAACGTGAACTTTTAATAGGGGGGCTATTTTTTTTTTTTCCTTAACTGTATAGTACCTCTGATACAACTCCAAACATCCTTGTCTTCATCTGGGGCTTTCATTGGAGGGTTTTATAGGTAGTCCATTGCTCCCTTTTATTTATAAACTTAGATTGATGAATTCTCAAAATATGTGTAAGTCTTTGTGTGTCATGAATCTCATCTCCAGTTGCCAGATGGAGTTTCAGAAAAGAACGATCCTCTTTGCTCTATTTCTTAGTGCTGCTGCCAGCAAAATTCTAGCTAAGTATCCATTCCCACATTGAACATATTCATTGTAAGGTTACCTAGATAAAAACAGTAAATTTCTTTTGTTACTGGGTTATAAATGTCAAACATGCCTATTGCTTGTACACATAAGGTTATGTAATACTGGACATTTTGTTGACTACCTTAAATACACAGAGAGGCTTTATAGGATTTTCTGAATCAGACATGTAAGATTTGCAGTTATTATTCAGGCAATTAAGCATTGTTGTGGTATTTATACGTCACATTGAGATCTGAAATATACTGGCATATTTTTGTATGACTGTTTTAATGTGCATAAAATATTCTGGTTTTGGCTTTTTTGACATTGCTGATTGATAGAAGGCAAATGTTACCCTGCATTTGTCAAAATATATATTCATTGCCATGAGAAATGGACGTTAAACTGTCCTAAATTTCTAAAACTGAATGTTCCAGATGCCCTATGGGTCTAAAAAAATGCTCCTTAAGCCTGAAGAATATTTGTATTTCCTGCATGTCAGAACTAGAAATGTATCATTATTGTTAAGGCCTGTTTACATGAGTGGTATCATATTTGGGTTATATTTGACGTTATGGTAGGTGAGCATATTGGTGTCTTACTAATTAGCAGCTAAGTGGTTTCAATAATAGTTTTTTTTTATTTACATTTTTTTTAGTTAAAAAAAAAACAACATTCAGTTCAAATCAAGAAAAAGGACTTTGAGAGGAGGGAAAATGACTGAAAACGTGAACAAACGAAGAGTAAAAAATACATTAAGACATTTTCCCAGGGATCATTAATTGCTCATTTGTTTTTTGTTTCTTAACTATTTCCCCAGGCTTTGTAAATTTTCAGCATGTAAGTTAGATTCTCCATCACAATAATGTCTATAATGAACAGCTGTTGCTTTACAGTCATCAGCCATTGCTTTCTCAGCAGCTGGAAGAGAATCTTGACAAGTATTGGTCTCATAACAAAACATTTTCATGTCCTAACACTTAAATCTTTTCTCGTTTTGCCTTGCAGTATGTCAGGTGGACTAATGTACTCATACCTCACCTTTAATGACAGAACACCTGGAGGTAGCATTGAGGAGGTGAAGATTCACATCACAGACGATTCAAAAGGAAGGTTGTCTGTCAACTAAATGGACAATGTTTTAGTATTTGCCACTAGGTGGCACTGTTCTGCTCCATATTGGAGCTTGGTATGTACAGTATGTTATGTACATTAATTTCTATATTCTTCTAAACCATTGGGATGATCACATTAGTAGTGCTATTTTATTTTTTACTATGAATCATAAATAACTTGACAGCAAGTGCACATATGCATGACAGGTTTGGTGAATGTTTATTGAAAACCAGCGATCTTATAACAGTGTGGACTGTCTGTCAGAGAAATCTTAACTTTGAAATGTGGAATAAAACGTCTACCAAGCAAGCTCTACACATGTCACAAACACAAAGACTTTTGGAGGATGTTAGAAGAGGGACAAACTGAAACTAAAAAATTAACTTGAAAGTTCTCCACAAATTGTGCACACTCCATATTCTAACAAACACAACGTTTATATATTAAATGCCATACTCTTGTCAAACCACAAAATAGACTAAGGGTTAGAAACGCTTCAAAATATACTATGATTGGGTACAATAAATCATTTGGTGTTTTGATTATCAACATTAAACTTGCCTTCCAGTTTCACCATAACTCCATGGGGGTAATTTTATAAACCAAACAGGTTTAATCATAGCTTGTGTGACAGTGACAGGTTGTTGGTTGGTTTCCTAATAAAAACAGAAGCAGGGTAGTATTGAGAGGCTTCATACAGTGTTGAAAGATGTAGTGTTGTTTTAAAATACAAGAAAGAAAAACACTCAGCACTACACAAAACAGTTTTTAAAATACAGGTGCCATTTGTCTGGACACGTACTGTACGACCAATTTAACCTTCAGTGAATTGCAAGCTTAATCCAAAACTAAAAGTAAGTGCTAAATCCAAACCAAGGGGATGTTCAAAGTACTCTACAAGGAGTTTCAAATTTAAAATTTAGTATTTTTTTCAGACTCCTGAATGTTTTTTTTATGTTGTTGACAAAATTAATTCCAGAGCAGTTAGGTCAAGTGATGTAAGCTCCAGCAAAGTATTTAATCTACTATCAGTATGGAAGCATACTAAAACATAGAAAACTGCTGGTCTTTAGTAATATGTTAAGACTGAAAGCTAAGCAAACGACGTAGCACTGTCTTAGTTGTACATTTCCAAAGTGTTTGTATAATTTAGACAGCATGCAGGAGTTTGCTTGTAATTCAGTACAGTAAATTATCTATTCATGGGTGCACAGGACAAGTATTTTTGTGGACATGGTGTGGAAATGGGTATCAGTATGGTTTAGTTTTTCAAGGTATATCCAAGTTTAACATTTTTGGTTAAATTAATACATTAAAAAGAACTCTTAAAGACCATCTATGCTTTAGGGCAGGGGTTTCCAAACTATGGCCTGGGGGCCCAATGTGGCCCATGGTCCTTTTTGATTTGCCCTCAGCAAATTAAAAAAACTAAAATATGGCCCACATTAGAACATGAAGCATGTGCTTCACTCTCTAATACTTTTTAGTTTCAGCACAAAGCTGTCTTACCATGCCAATTATGTAAACAAACTGACAAGAATTTATGGATGTGGGTTCTCTGTGACTAAATTCAGACATCACTGTCAATTGTAAACATGTTTGCAACCAAAATAATAACTATATCTTCATTTATAGGGCTCTGATGGATAACAGGCAGTATTGATTCCCAAACTGGTGCTGATTTTTTAAGGGCCTTGGCAGACAGTTGGATTAGGCTTGCAATGATGACCTCTCATACAATATAAAAACTGACCATGTTACATGCCAAACTGATCCAGCTCCCCAAACATTTTTCTTTTACCCATGTACACCCAATGGCAAGTGCTGAATAGGTGAGGATAAAACTATCTGAACCCGTCTCAGTCATTCCCACCATCGCTGCCGTCACCAGTGGCAGTGTTGGTTGACTTTTCAATGCTGGAGATGAAACCTCTGAGCATCAAACAGCTGGAATGCAACTTAAAAATTCCTATGAAGGATCACACCCTGCATCAATCTGTCCATCTGAGCTTAATCCATATATACATCAGTCATAAACACTCATAATATACTTAAAAAACTCGTTACCATCAAAGTGCAAACAAAAATTAAAACATAAAAGGTACTCTTTCTTTGCCTTTAGAAGACAAGAGTAAAGAGAGACATTCTTCATGTTGTCAAATCTACAATAATAGCAGCCTAAAAGGATAAAATGGAAGCTGAATAAGGTGCTTTAGCTTGTGCCTTCCTGCTGCTGTGAGGGGGAGTTGATGGTAGCGTGCATGAACACTGATCTCGGGCCAATTCAGCTCTTTCTCAAAGTCTGGTTTCACAACTTAATAGAATAAACTAAACTAGTCACTGATCTGCATTTATGAAATTTTGTAGCTACAGCACAAAGCAGGAAGGCGGTTGGGAATGGAGGTATGAGGGGAAGGGGAGGGGGAGTCCAAGATCAGGGAGAAGGGTGGGTGTTCAGGCAGACAAGTTGTTGGCCAGCTCAATGAGTGCCAGAGCACCATGGAGACGCTCCCGTTGCTCCTGAAGGCGGCGCTTGGCGGCTCCTCCTCCTCCCTGGCTGCCCTTCTCCTCCTCCATGGGCTCGTCCTCTTCCCCGTTCTCTTCATCGGAGTGGAGGAACTCCATGGGATCCTGCTGCTCCTGGTCCTCTGCTCTTGCTTTGCCCTGTGCCTTCAGCTTGGTGGTTGTAGGGGCACGTTGCTCACGTGTTTGCCAGTACCTGCACAGTCAAAGAAAAGTACACATGACATGAAGGCTCCTGGTGCAGGAAATGGAAGTAGTATCTGCAGTCCTGTGTACTGTCTTACTTTGCCAGCCACTCTGCTACAGCCTTGTTATCCACAGACTGAGCCTTCCCCTGGCCTTCCTTTGGTTCCTCTCTCTTCAGGCGGGAGAAGGGATGGTTGGGACAGTGACGGTTAGCATGGGTGAACCGATTGCCGCATCCTGAAGAGAAAACAACAGGTATGAATACATGCAGGGATCAAAGGGATGTTTTTCTGTGATTTATCACAGCACAGAAGTGAGATACCTTATGATTCATAGTTAAAAGGGGGGTAATATTTCAAGTTAGTATCATTAAAGGAACTATAGGGAATAAATCATTTTGTGCAAAATTATATGAGGAAGTTTCAGTTTGCATTTTTATATATGACTTTCTGGCCTGTGTTTATCAGGTACTTTCCAAATGCTTTGAATATTGCTCAGCCAGTGCTACAGTTATGCTGTTTGCCTAATTTCAAACTACTGGAAAGTACCTGACCTCCACTTTATTAGAGACAGAACAACACAACACTGATAGTAAATTATTCAGCTAAATTGTTTTCTCTTTTCAAAAATAAATGCATGAACCTTTCAGCAGTACCTTTCTCAGAGCAGACAAAAGGTTTCTCTCCAGTGTGCAGCCTTTGGTGTGTTTTCAGCTGACCACTTTGGACAAATGCCTTCCCGCAGTTTGGGTAGTCACACAAGTAGGGCCTCTCTCCTGCAGCAGACATGGGGATTATGTAGATAACTGTTTGTAGTACAATTCACTTGCTGTTGCACAGTTCTGTATGTATGATAAAGTAAAAAAAACCTTCAAATGAGACCACTACAACCTAAAATCTTTGATCAGAAACTTGGAGTCCAACTGTTCTCTGCTTATGAATCAAATACAGCTGAGCTCACAGTTAAGCATACTACTGCTACATGTGTTAAGACAGGACACTTTCTTTAAGGTAGGAAAGAGCAGTGGTTTCCAACCTAAGGCCTGAGGGATGGGGGGCAAGGCTTCATCTAGTATGAGGGTGTCAGAATTAGGTTTGCATAAATTCACTAAAATCAATGTAACAGACTTCCTAGACAGCTCATAAAAATGCCTTTTGGTAGTGATAACTGTGTATGGGCCTTTTTCTCACTGACAACAATTACACTGTTTTTTGACGGCAATGTATCATTTTTTCCATGTTGGTCCTGGCGGCTCAGCATTTTTCAGTGATACAAGTAGGGCGTGCACTGGGGTAAATCCCTAGGATACAGCATCATAAAGCTGCAATCTCTCTCTCTTTTTTTCTTTGTTTTTTTTTTTTTTTGTTGTTGTTTTTTTTGCTAAGTAGCAAGTGCATTTTGATGCTTTTCATATTCACTGCAGCCTCCTCCGTGTTCCTCTCACCAGTGTGTGTCCTCTTGTGAGCCTGCAGAGACTTCTCTCTGGGAAACACCCGGTTGCAGATGTTGCAGCGAATACGGCTGGATGATGTCTCTCCCTCGCTTATGAGCTCACGGACGGTGTCAGCTCGTGGACGTCCTCTGCGGATTCCATCCTGAAAGCAAGAATAAAGAAAGAATAAGAGAGTTTATTATATAAGCCACTTTTTATCCTATGGAGCTGCATCTATGAGGAGATGTGAAGCTAGGGTCAATTTTGCAGGAAATGTAAATGAATATATCCTCACTTTGAATGACTTAATACAGTTATAGCCTATTTATCAAGTTCAAAGAACAAAGTCTGTATAAAAATCCACTTTTAGTAAAAATGTGCATCTATTTTTATTATTATAAGGAAATGTACAATCCAAAGTTGTTTAATGTGTTGTTTGCATTTTGTTTAGTGCAAATATATTTAAAGAAAATACTTTTCTGAGCTGGTCTCACGTGTTACTTTGTATCAGGGGGCACGTTTTTCGATCATAATGCATTCACATCCGGTTACATTTTGGCGCGCGACTAAACGTCATGTAAGAGCAGCTGCTCGGGAAACCAGGAAGTAACTGGGGTTTAAAATCCACCATGTCACACCCTATTGCGCGGGCGTTTTTTTAAATGACTATCTCGGCCATATTGTGGCCACATTAGAACACAATTCATCCTTTTAAACGTTTCATTGTAAAGGCTCGGGAATCATTGACTGTAAAAACATAACTATTATTAACTATACTAGTGACTCTGTTTGGAGAAGGTTTGATCTTTAAAATAGGTCACTATCACCATGCATGCACCCTTCCCTACTTAAAAGGCAGTTTACAATTTATGTAACTTATGAATGACTGATGACGTTTATTACAATGCTGTCAACTCCCTCGTGAAAAATAACTACAGTTGTAAACTAGCAGGGGACTCGCCTTGTTCAACAATCTCGGCTGGTCACTCACACCACACGTTGCATCTTAAAGTAACCTGTTCTTACCTTGATCTGGTCAGGTGAAGGTGCCAGGTCTGACTCCCTGGCTGTCTGGGTCCCTGTGGGTGATGAAGCCCCGCTCACTGAGCCCGGGCTCAGAGTCACGTTGTGGGCGTTTTCCCCCCATTTCCACGGGTAGACCATGAAGTCGCTAAAGCCGGGGCTTGTCGGTGTCATGGCCTCTGCTTTCCTCGGTTTGATCGGTGTGGTCTTAATGACCGACACCAAAACTCTTTTAGGCGAGTCGTTGCAGAAAATAACGTGCGGATGTTTGTTTTCGGTCATTTTGCTGGTGTCAGACCTTTAGCAAAAAAAGGAGGAATATCTGAAAGCTGTAACTAGTTACTTCACAAATAAAAAAGTAGGCTAAAAGTAATAAATAGTGCGCCTTCTCAATCTGGAGTAAATATTTCCTTCATTTCCAAAGAGGATCCCGAAAAATAAGATCCTTCTTTCGCTACAAAGTATCCAAAAGGTTCAGTAGGATGTTGAGATGATGGTTAGTTTCCTTCTTGTGGCAGATGGTGCTCTGAACTGGCCTGTGTGCGCCCACAGGAGCGTTGTCCCGCGTTGCAAAATCGCGCCCGAGATGACTGACCAATCAGCTGCGGACATTCGAGCCGACTTGTCAAAAGTATCCAATGCAGATAGCCACACTAATCCACCTTGCAAGCTCGATGGCCAATGAGAAGAGCTGAGAACGTTCTTTGCGTCATGATTGGCTCAGAGGTTTCAGTCCAATGAGATTTAAACACTTGACGCGCTCTTGCATGTTGACGTGAGTGTTGACCAATGAGGAGGAGGAGGAGGAGTACGTTCGGCCGCGCATGAACCAATGAGAGTGTAGGGCGGTTAATTTTACATCGCAGACGAGCAGATGGCTCTTTCCCGCGCTGGGGCGTCTGTTTATGTTGTTACATTTTTGGTCAATTTAAAGGGAAGGGAAACGGTGGTACAGAGGCGCCAAAGTTACGTAATCATTTAGGGGGGAAATGTTTAAACAAAGGGCACACTGTGACACCACAAGAAATAGAAACAGAGAGCCATTTCATGTAAAGGGGAAAATTTTCATATTAATTCTACTATAATTGCACTAAATCAGCCAATAATTTGTTTACCCAGTGACTTGGAATTATAACAGGCATATAATGACACCTACTTGAAGAATACATCAATCATTGATTAGCTGCAGCCCTTAATTCAAACAGTATATCCAAGTAAGTGTTATTATTTCAGGGTTACAGAAGATTAATAACAGAAAGAAAGTGATGAAGTCATAGTTTCCTGAGTTGCTTGTTCAGAGTGCTGAAACAGAGGCCTTTCTGTCTTTGAGTCTTAACTGCTGCCAGCGTGTTTGCCTTTGTTCCATTCATTCACTTTTACCCAAAGAAGCAGTCCAACATTGTACATGTACTACATTATGTAGTTGAAAACTACATTATGTAGTTGAAGAACATGTTTACTCTGATGTTTATTGCAATTTCATTTGGTAGATTACAAAAAAATCAAGTTCTACTTTACATATTTGAATGCATTATATAATAATGACGTCATGTACTACTTATTGTAGCCCACATTTAAGTGTGAACTTGCACTGTTTCAGAAACAGGCCTACAAGTTTTTACAGCCCACAACTCATTTGAATGTTAGTTGACTTGTGTTTTCTATTCTGACCACTAGATGATGCTAAATTCAATTTAGTAAAGTACATTCTGGCGTATGTTGCAAGAGAGAATGACACAGCCTAATCTGTTTTATTTCTAATAATAACACATTCAGGAGGTCTTTTTGTCAATGTAACGATCCTTCACTGAATGACAAACAAAAGATAGCTGGTTTGCACATATTTTCTGGTCACTGAGGCTGTGAATATACTGTGTAAAAGAATATATGATAATATAAGGTAATCTGTTTTCCCCAGTGGTAAATTGCAAGTATTTCAGCAGTACAAGGGAAGTACAGAAGTTTACACAAGACAAACAAAAGGAGAAATATTTAATGTAGATTGATATCTTTATTTCAAACATGTAAATGCCAACAGTAGCTTCCACCAGCAAAGGCTTGAGCATCTCAGTTTATGTAAGCAAAAAGGAGGGAGTATAAACTTATTTAATCCTACTCCTTTAATTTCTACATAGATGTTATTGGTAAACTACTTCCTAACTGAAATCATCAACAGACTGTCTCAATTTATTAATAATTTATTGCCCATTTTGAAATTTGTTCTGTGAATATACAGTATGTAACTCATACAGAAAACGTAGAAGAAGTGCTTTCACATTGAAACATTCAAGATCACTATACAGACATTTCTGTAAACAGCAACAATTTAATCTACAGAACAAACACCTTGTAATTATTTATCACAGTACCTCTTGAGAATTATTTCTCTATACCTCATTATAAATAGAATTATGCTTGAAATTTGTTTCATATCAGCACTCTGTTCCACAGTTGACTGATAAAGAGAGAGACAGTTGTTTGCAGACTGGCCTATAAAGATTCAGACATACCAAAAATGGCAACCAAAGATAAGGAAGAAAAGCCATTTCCAGATTACCTTTAATATTCAAAGTCAGCCAATAGGCATGACAAAATAACAAGAGATTGGCTAATATTTAGAGAGAGTGTAGAGGCTTTGTACTGCATCCCATGCTTTTGTTCACACAGGAGGTGTCAAAGCCATCCAAAAGCACTGATCAGCAAGGATGGATTGAAGGTAGTGAAAATCAAATGGCATAAATTGTACAGAAAACCAGAACATGAGAAAAGCAATTTTCCATAAGGATTTAAAATGTGCTATTTAAAATGGAAATGCTTATTAATACAAGTAAACTGAATTCAACCCCAGTAAAAATATAGGGAAGTTCTAGTTAAAAATAGTGTGCATACATATTCGTATAACCACAAGTGTTTTTTTTTGGCATTTCTGGCAGGCCAAAGGTGAATTTATGCTCTATGTTTGAACTGCATATGGATACAGATGGATCTATCTCTTCCTACTCTGTTTTCATTTTGTCCATTTTTCGTCCAATCTCTTGAAGTTTACAGATACAGCTCAAACATTGAAATACCACCGATAATCGTAGGGCAATGTTGAGCAATGTGGTCAACAGTTCAACCCAGAGTAAGCAAAAATCAACAATTTATTATTTGAAAGAACATAATTGAGTTTTCTGAGGAAAGGCAAACAAATAATGAGCGAGTTATTTGAAAATACAAACATTTCAATCATGTTAGCTCTCCTGGGCACAAAGACAGACAGCTACGCCAGCATAACTGAGCAGAGGTCTGACCGTTCTTTCTTCACTATGGGATGGATCGAGCAGCAGTGGATTCGTCCAAAGTACAAAATGCATGACCTATCTTCATGCATGCATTGAGCATAAATGAGCCTTAAAGGGGGCCCTGTGTGATTTTATTTCTGGGGGTCCAAAATCCTGAGCTACGCCCTTGCCTGTGTGCATATGATTTGGTGAGACAATGGCTACACAAAGGGCATCCACATTCCTTCAACAGAATGGCATTTAGTTTAAAAGTTAATTACAAAAATAGCCTATAGGCAGACATAATGGCTAAATTAGGGCATCATTAAAATGCTGTGATAAATGTACTTTCAGGCTTACTATTTGACAGAAGCCTATTAATGTTACACAATGTTAATAAGTAATGCACATTTATTTATGTTGTTGTTTATATATTTATATATATATATATATATATATATATATATTATTTGGGGCCAACTTTTCACCCTTAGCTTAGAATTGTTTTTAATCATAAAGGAAAATCGTGGCTATAAAGTGACGTCACGGCCAAGCTTCTGCCAAGTTGCCATAGTTTTTACCATACTGAATAGGGAGAGTACTGCTAGGACACCAGGCATCATAAACTGTAAGTCAAGAAAAACAGTCATGTCTTTG